>NC_142870.1:140739166-141042196 GCF_051225735.1 Oryctolagus cuniculus
GAGAGAGGTGGCGTCATGGACTGTAGACTATTGACAGAAAAATAAAGGAATATTATGAATACTCTTATGCTATTGTATGCCACCACTTAGATAAAACGGAGAAATTCCTTGAAAGACTCACACTACCAATGGGCACTTAAGAAGAAACTGATAACCTAAGTAGTCCTATATTAAAGAAATGGGGTATTCAGTTAAAAATATTACCATGAAGAAAGTTGCAGGCACAGATGGCCTCACTCACGAATTCTCTAAAACATTTAAAGCAGAAACGGTATCAAAATTCTATATGAACTCTTCTAGAAAATGGAAAAAGGAGACTCGTTTCTAACTTATTCAATGAATCCCATATTAGCCTGACACCAAAATCAGACAGAAGAAAGTTACCAACTAATATCCTCCTAAACACAGGTGCAAAAATTCAAAACAAAATGTTAGCAATTAAATTTAAAACTGTGTAAATGGCATGATATAATCATGGCCAAGTAGAGTTCATCCCAGTGTGCAAGGTTTGTTCAACATGCCAAAACCAATCACTGCAATTCACCACATTAATAACAAAACCATATAATCATCTGAATACATGCAGAAAAGCATTTGACATAGTACAACATCCACTCCAAATAAAAACTCACAGCAAACTACCAATTCTTCTAAAAGGAATTGTTCAGTTTTTTTAAAGACAATTAAGGAAAATCTGTAGCTAACCCCTTAGTTAATGGTAAAAGACTACTGGGGCCGGCACTGTGGGACAGCAGGTTAAAGCTCCAGCCTGAGGTGTCAGTATCCCATATGGGCACCAGTTCGAGACCCGGCTGCTCCGTTTCTGATCCAGCTCTCTGCTGTGTCCTGGGAAAGCAGTAGAAGATGGCCCAAGTCCTTGGGCCCCTGCATTTGCATGGGAGACCTGGAAGAAGCTCCTGGCTCCTGGCTTCGGTCAGCTAAGCTCTGGCTGTTGTGGTCATTTGGAAGTGAACTAGTAGGATGGAAGACCTCTCTCGCTCTCTCTCTCTGGCTCTACCTCTCTCTGTTACTCTTTCAAATAAATAAAATAAATCTTTTTTTTTTAAAGATTTATTTTTATTTATTTGAAGGTTGGAGTTACACACACAGAGAGAGAGAGAGAGAGAGAGAGAGGTCTTCCATCCAATGGTTCACTCCCAACTGGCCACAATGGCCAGGGCTGTGCCGATCTGAAGCCAGGAGCCAGGAACCTCCTCCGGGTCTCCCATGAGGGCACAGGGGCCCAAGGACTTGAGCCATCTTCCACTGCCCTCCCAGGCCATAGCAGAGAGCCGGATTGGAAGTGGAGCAGCTGGGTCTCGAACCAGTGCCCATATGGGATGCCAGTGCTTCAGGCCAGAGCATTAACCCGCTGCGCCACAGCACCAGCCCCAATAAAATAAATCTTTATAAAAAACAGTAAAAAACTATTCATGCCATTACGATAAGGAACAAAACAATAACGCCCTCTCATTGCTTCTATTTTACATTGCACCAGAGGTAGAGCTAATGCAGTGAGGCCAACGAAAAGAAACCACAGGCATCGAGATTGGTAATGAGGAAAGGCAGCTGTGTTTAGTTGCAGGTCTTGAGCCATTATGTAGGAAAAACAGATGAAATCTACAAAAAATACATTGAAACTAGTGAGTGTAGCAATGTAGGATACAAGATGTTTTTAAAAAGATTTATTTATTGGGGCCGGCGATGTGGCGCAGCGGGTTAACGCCCTGGCCTGAGGCGCCCCCATCCCATATGGATGCCGGTTCGAGTCCCGGCTGCTCCACTTCCTGCCCAGCTCTCTGCTATGGCCTGGGAAAGCAGTGGAAGGTGGCCCAAGTCCTTGGGCCCCTCCACCCACATGGGGGACCTGGAGGAGGCTCCTGGCTCCTGGCTTCGGATCGGCATGGCTCCGGCCATTGTGGCCAACTGGGGAATAAACCACCAGATAGAAGACCTCTCTCTCTCTCTGCCTCTCCTCTCTCTGTGTAACTCTGACTTTTGAATAAATAAATAAATAAATAAATAAATAATTTTTTTTAAAAAAGGGCAGACATTCATAAAAAAAAGATCTATTTATTTGAAAGGCAGAGTTATAGAGACAGGCAGAGAAAGATAGACAGATGGATAAATAGAGATCTTCCATCTGCTGGTTCACTCCCCAAATGGCTGCAACAGCCAGTGCTGGGTCAAGCCAAAGACTAGGAGCCAGGAACTCCATCCATGTCTCCTACATGGGTAGCAGGAACCCAAGTGCTTGGACCATCTTCTGCTTCTTTTCCAGGTGCATTAGCAGGGAGCTGGATTGGAAGTGGAGCAACTGGGATCCAGATAGGCACCCATATGGGATGTCAGCATTGCAGGCAGTGGATTAACCCACTGAACACAATGCCAGCCTCAGGATACAAGATTTATATACAAAAATCAATTGCATTTCCATATGATACAAAGTAGACGATTGGTTGAAAATTTTACTGTAGCATCGACAAACATTAAATTCTTGTGGTTGGATCTGACAAAAGATGAGTAAGACTTATCCACTAAGACTACTAAATATAGAGAAATCAAAGTCCCAAATAAATGGAAAGAGATCTGTTTTCACAAATTAGAAGACTCAATATAATTAAGACGTCAATCCTTTGCAAATTGATTTAAATACTAAATGCAATCCCCACTGAAACCCAAGCAATGGGGCCGGCGCTGTGGCATAGTAGGTAAAGCCACCACCTGCAGTGCTGGCAACCCATATGGGCGCCGGTTCGAGTCCTGGCTGCTCTACTTCTGATCCGGCTCTCTGCTATGGCCTGGGAAAGCAGTAGAAGATGGCCCAAGTCCTTGGGCCCCTGTACCCACGTGTGAGACCTAGAAGAAGCTCCTGGCTCCTGGCTTCGGTCAGCTCACCTCTGGCCGTTGCGGCCAATTGGGGAGTGAACCATAGGGTGGAAGACTTCTCTCTCTCTCTCTGACTCTCCTCTCTCTGTGTAACTCTGACCTTCGAATAAATAAATACATCTTTAAAAAATAAAAAAGTGAATAGGCCAGTTAAAATTGAGCAAAAGATTTGAACAGATGTAAGATATGTGGATGGTCGCTATGCATATGAAGATACTGAACATCTGCTTATTAAAGCCTCAGTGACGTGCCACTTCCTGCCTAAGACAAAGGAGGGAGGATCATATCAATCATTGCAAGGATGGAAGGAACTAGAACTCTCACACACTAATGGTGGGAATGTAAAATGAAAAAATGACACATACTTTGTCAACAGATAAGCAATTTTTTATAAGGTTAAGTGTACATCCACCATATGATCCAGTATTCCACCCCTAGGTATTTAACCAAGAAAAAAAAGTATATGCCCAAATATGAGTATTAATATATTTTTTTTGACAGGCAGAGTGGACAGTGAGAGAGAGTCTTCTTTTTTCCGTTGGTTCACCCCCTAAGTGGCTGCTATGGCCAGCGCGTTGCGGCCGGCGCACTGTGCTGATCTGAAGCCTGGAGCCAGGTGCTTCCTCCTGGTCTCCCATGTGGGTGCAGGGCCCAAGTACTTGGGCCATCCTCCACTGCACTCCCGGGCCACAGCAGAGAGCTGGCCTGGAAGAGGGGCAACCGGGACAGAATCCAGCGCCCTGACCGGGACTAGAACCCAGTGTGCCGGCGCTGCAGGCAGAGGATTAGCCTATTGAGCCGCGGCGCCGGCTGAATATTAATATGTTTTAAAATGTGTAATAGTCCGAAAGCAGAAGGATCCCAAACGCCATCATCGGAGAACAGATAAACAGATTGCGATGTATCCATCTAAGGAAGGGCTACATGCTAATAAGCAGGAATGAACTACTGCCACACATTGAAAGTATAGATGAATCTTAAAGCAATTATGCGGAGTTATTTCTCTGAAAGAACTTGCATAAAAAAGAATACATGAAGACCAAGTATGTTCTTTATTAATCAGACATGAAAATACCCACCTTGGACACCAGTCCGTGAAGAACACATTGACGGCAGAAAATAGTGACTGGAGATCAAATCAGCAGATTTTCTTTGCATTTTCAAAAGCTTGCTGAGGAGTTGGCAGGCTGATTTCCGCGGAGTCTCCTTGATTATTAACCCGTGTGATCACAGGTCAGTGCTGAGCCTCCCCGATCAATTCACCTGCAGAGATTCTGGTCTTCTTTTCTAATCGTGCACAATTTTAAGTAATTGGAGTGGAAGTGAATGAAGTCTCATGTTTTCTTCACTGAGCTTCAACAGCCTCCATCTCGCTGTTATTGGGTTTCACCCATGTATCCCCTTAGCACCAGCCCCAATATCATGCAATCTTATCTGGAAATATTTGCTTGTATTCCTACAAGAAAAGGATTCTTTCAGTCCCTGTTTTAAACCTCTAACAATCCAAAGCCAGTCCTGGCAACTCCATCTGAAAATCCTGGAGGGGTTGCTGGGGAATGCGCAGCTGTCTATACATTGAGAAAGGGAAAGCAATTTACCTGCCAAGAGATTTTCTTAAGAAAAGGAAAAAGAAAGGGCTTATCTTCTCTCTTTACAAAAGAAAAAAGATTTTTCTAGAGCGAGTGGGCAGTGAAATCCTACTTGGCCCTGTGTGAAGATCCCAGCGGCGATTGTGTAACGTGAACAGTATCCAGGAAAGGAATGCACACTGTAGATGGAAATGTGCAATTCTAGAACCCACGGCAGGCCTGCCCTCAGGCTCCCCAGGGCGCCCACCCTTGCTTTGTAGTGGCCGCCTCCTCCCAGAAGTCCCCAGACAGATGCTGCGCTCTGTGTCCCAGGGTGCGTCCGGGACGTTGGCTCTTGGGAGACGTTTTCACTACACAATGGGACTCTTTGTTCCTCAAGACCTTCAGGGCTCCGAGACATTCTGTGTTTTCTGCCGCAGACCCATCTCCCTGCTCAGAAGCAGTCACTGTACTGGTTCCTGCCAAGGGACACACTGCCCCAAACCCAAAGCCCTCCTTGTGCTAAGGACGCGAATGTTTAAAGCCAGAAGTGTGAGGGTCCCTGCCCTCACTTTGTAGGAAAAACGTAGCTATACTGAACCTAAAGTACACACGTCCTAAGTATATAGTTTCGTGCGTTTTTATGTATGTGTGCATTGATGTAACCGCCGCCCAGATGGAAACAGAGCTTGTCCAGAGCCCCAGCAGGATCCCTCACACCCGTTCCCACCGTCAGTCACGTGCCCTCCCGTGAGGAACTAACAGCAGTCCCACTTCTGCAGTCACAGGTGCGGCGGCATTTCCCCCAGCGCACCTGCGCGTTCTGCCGTGTGTGCCGTGGGGCTTGCCTACACTGTCTGTGGCCGTAGTCCCTTCTGTGGAAAAACTGTTCCACAGGGGCAGGCATTTGGTGCAGCAGTTAACATGCTGCGTGGGGCACCCATGTCCCGCACCGGAATGCCAAGGTTCAAGTCTGAGTTCAGCTTCTGATTCCAGTTGCCCGTTAATGCAGACCCCGGGGAACAGCCAGTGATGGCTCAAATACTTGGGTCCTTGCTATCTATGTGGGAGGCTCAGGTGGTGTTCTGGGCTCCTGGCTTCCGCCTGGCTCAGCCCTGGCTGTTGCAGGCATTTGGGGAGTGAACCAGCAGATGGGTGATCTCTCTCCCCGCCTCTCCCTTTCTGTTTCTCTCTTAACTCTGCCCTTTAAATAAAATGAAAATAAATGCATAAACATTAAAAAATTAGTATATAGCAGTTCATTATGTGAATATGCCACAATTTATCCTTCTCCTTAAGCTTTTATTTATTTGTTTATTTGAAAGGCAGAGTTACAGAGAGACAGAGGCAGAGAGAGAGAGAGGTCTTTCATCAGCTGGTTCACTCCCCAGATGGTTGCAATGGCTGGAGCTGTACCGATCCTCCCATCTGAAGCCAGGAGCCAGGAGCCAGAAGCCAGGAGCTTCTTCCGGATCTCACACGTGGGTGCAGGGGCCCAAGGACTTGGGCCATCTTCAACTGCTTTCTCAGGCCATAGTAGAGAGATGGATTGGAAGTGGAGCAGCCGGAACTCGAACCGACGCTCATATGGGATGCCAGCACTGCAGGCAGTGACTTCACCCACTATGCCACAGCGCCGGCCCCTCCCCCACTATTGCTGCTGTGTGGTGGTTTCCCGTTTGGGGCTGTTAGGTTAGCAGTGCCACCTCTGGCCAGTTATGTGCACTGCAACTCTCTTTTCCTAGACTTCACCTTGCCTTTTAACCCTCCTAACATCTTACACATCATAGGGGTATTAATTTTAATGGAGTTCTGTGTAGTAATTGTTTCTTTCGTGACCACTGTATTTTATGCTCTGTTTAAGAAAGCCTTGCTTATCCCAGAACTGAAGACTTTTTCTTACATATTCTTCTAGGAGCTTCTTTTTTGTTGCAGTTTGGCCTTTCCTGGTTAGGTTTGTAATCACTTTCAATGTTGTTGTCGTCTCTGGTTCGAGGTAGGGGTGAGGATCCCTGCACCTGATCCAGTGCTGTTCATGAAGGAAGGACACCGCCTTTCCCCACGGCACTGCAGTCGCACCAGCCTTTGGCCACGTAAGCGCGCCTGTTTCTGGACTCGATTCTGTTCACTGATCTGCTTGTTGATGCTCATATCAATAATATCATATCAAAGTATCTTCACTCTTTTGTCTTAGTATCTGGTAGTAAGCTCCTGTCTTGTTTTCCCTTTCTAAGACTGTTAGAGCTATTTTAGGCCTTTGCATTTCTAAATGAAATTAGAGCGACTTGTCAATTTCCTCCACAAAGCTTAGAGAATTGCTTTTGCTATTACATTGACTATAGATGATTTTGGGAAAAACTGAAACTTTAACAATATCAAATCTTCCAAATGACATGGCATATCTCTCCATTTGTTTAGTTCTTCTTCAACTTTTTTTTTCTTTTAAAAAGATTTATTTTATTTATGAGGAATGCAGAGTCACGGTGGGGGGGGGGGGGAGAGAAATCTTCCATCTGCTGGTTCACTCCGCAAATGGTTGTAATACCTGGGACTGGCCAGGCCAAAGCCAGGGGCACAGAACTCCATCTGGGTCTCCCACATGGGTGGCAGGAGCCCAAGCGCTTGGGCCATCTTCCATTGACTTCCCAGGTGTACTAGCAGGGAGTTGGATTGTAAGTGGAGCAGCCAGGACTTGAACCGACACTCATAGGGTATGCTTGTGTTGCAGGTGGTGGCTTAACCCACTGTGCTGCAATTCAAGCCTCAAATTTCTTTAACATTTTGTCTTGCTGAACTGCCTAGAATTTCCAATACAATGTGTCAGAGTGGTGACGGTGGACTTTTCTTGTTCTTTATCTCAAAAGGAAAGCATTAAATACAGTATTAGTTACAGATATTTTATAGATATCCTTTGCTAGATTAAGTTTACCCAGTCCTAGTTTTCTGAAAGCTTTTTCAAAAACCATAAGCAGCTTTTGCTACACCTATTGGGATGACTGATTTTCCCTCCTGTTCTGATCAATATGACGTATGTAGCGCTTTTAAATTGCTAAACGAACTTTATACTCAGAAATCGATCCACTTTGTTCATGGCAAACCCTTCACATACTCCCAGACCGCATCTGCTGCCATTTTAGGATTTTTCTCCTTGGTTTCTGGTCATGTCCCTGGCAATGTGTGCACAGTGGGTGTGCAGGGATGCGTGGACTCCTGGCTGTCCTCTGTGCAGGCCGCTGCTTTGAGGGCATTGCGAGGCCTGGCTTTGCTCATTCCCACCTGCTCTAAGCCAGACGTTCATGTTAGGTCAAGTGAAACGTGCTCAAAGCTGGCAGAGCACCCAGACGATGCCCGGGTGCTTTGGGTGACCCCCTTCCCAGCAACTCAGCGGTGTCCTGGAGCTTCATGCTGGCTTCCACACCTGATGGCTAAAACTTCAGGAGCTTTTCATGCTGGTTGTTGGCTACAGCCATTATCAAAGATTAAATTCTGGGCCGGCGCCGCGGCTTACTAGGCTAATCTTCCGCCTGTGGCGCTTGCACCCAGGGTTCTAGTCCCGGTCGGGGCGCCGGATTCTGTCCCGGTTGCCCCTCTTCCAGTCCAGCTCTCTGCTGTGGCCCGGGAGGGCAGTGGAGGATGGCCCAAGTCCTTGGGTCCTGCACCTGGATGGGAGACCAGGAGGAAGCACCTGGCTCCTGGCTTCGGATAGGCGCAGCTCGCCAGCTGTAGCGGCCACTTGGGGGGTGAACCAATGGAAAAAGGAAGACCTTTCTCTCTGTCTCTCTCACTGTCCACTCTGCCTGTCCAAAAAATAAATAAATAAATAAAATAAAGGATTAAATTCCGTACTCTTACCATGGAATAAGTTATAATTAAATCAAAATTACTAAATACTCAAAGTTCAGCACTTTCTGGTTCTTTTACTGCATTGCACTGCTATCTTACAACAGCGAGCTTACGCCACTGTGTCTGTATCGTGGAAACCCGGAAGTCGGTCAGCTCCCGATCATCTCTTCCCAGCTCTGCATCCAGTGGCATCACGGTGGAGCTTCATCCTCGCCGTGGGGCTTATATTGTGGAGGACAGCAAACAATCTAAATCAGAGCTTTCTATCTATGCCCGGGAAGTGGGTTGCTAAACACTGCCAAGCGCACCCTGGCGGCAGCCCAATCTGCAAGCTCCTCCTCTTCCTGGCTGAGCAAACATCTGGGGTGTTCTGTGCTTCCCTGCTGAGCTGCTCGTGTACCTTCCCCACCAGCGCCGTGGTATCCCCGGCAACCGCAGCGGTGCCTGGCGCATAGTAAGCCCTCAATAAACACCGTGTGGCCGTGAATGGGCAGCCAGCGTCCTGCATCTTTCCTTGCCTGACTCCCGCGTCCCCCGAGGTGGTGCACACTACGGACCCAGCCTGCTGTTCAGCCTTTCCTGTTCTCCCTGGGACCGGAGCTGTATTTCCCCACCTCTATTCTTGCCTGCTAGCCATGGCCCCCTGCCCCATGGACCCTCCAGAAATGCTGCACAAACACACAACCTGGACCTCTCCATTCCTGCTTCAAATCCTCTGGGGCTCCCGCAGCAGCCCTAAGAGGTCTTGTGCCAGGCCCTGCACCTGCCTGTTGGTACACAGGTGGGTGACGCTTTGGGAAGAATACAATGTTGGTGGTCAACTAAGGCTCCTGGGGGACGCTTCAGGGGTTTAACACCTGATGTGCAGGGGGGAGACAGGTGCTCAGAAGCCTCCTCTCTTTCTCACATTTGCAATGAATTAGCTCTTATCTATTTATGTTCTCTGATGTTGTATTCTTGCAATTCTGTCTGGTGGTGCTACAGACAAAAGTGTGTTCAATTAGATTCTCCTCTTGATGCCATGGATCCATGCCACCCCTCCTCATCTGCCCTGCTCTGCATGTAGGAGGCTGACCTGAGCCCTTCCCCAATCAGGACCCCTTGTCTGCTCTGCTCCCCAGGTGCTCAGTGAATGGGAGGAGCCGACAGGAGATGGGAGAGGGATGAGGAACAGTACAGGTGTCCACCCCTGGCTGCTCCCTGCCAGGCTGTGCTCCTCCATTTGCGGCTGCCTCTCTCTTCCAGCCAGGGTTTTCCTTTTCCCTCCTGAGTTCCCTTTTCCTGGCTCTTCCAGTGGTTACAGTGGTGATGGCTTCCCAGTGTTGCTGGCCCATAGATCAGCAAGCATCCCCTGTTTCTGGTGCCTCTGAATGCTGCCCAGTCTGCCATGGAGATGTGCTGATTCCTCTCGGCACTGCCCCAACCCTCCCAGGCTGAAGGGTGTTCTGACCACCCCCATTCCCATGCTGAGATCTTACCCCCAACGTGATGGGAGGTGAGTAGGTCAACAGCGTGGAAATCACATGGAATTGGTGCCTGTATAAAGGAGACACAAGTGGAAGTCGGCAGCCAGCACCTGGAGGGTGGCCCTCACCAGAATCGACCATGCTGGCACCTGATCTTGGCCCTCCAGCCTCTGGACCTGTGAGCCCTTTTGACATTGCTGTTGTTATTTTTTTTAAAGATATATTTATTTATTTGAAAGGTAGAGTTACAGAGAGGCAGAGGTAGAGAGAGCAAGGTCTTCTATCCATTGGTTCACTTCCCAAATGACTGCAATGGCTGGAGCCGGGCTGATTTGAAGCCAGGAGCCTGGAGCTTCTTCCAGGTCTCCCATATGAATGCAGGAGCCCAATGACTTAGGCCATCTTCCACTGCTTTCCCAGGCCATTAGCATGGAGCTGGATCAGAAGTAGAGCAGCCAGGACTTGAGCCAGTGCTGGCACCGCACTGGATGCTTGACCTACTACACCACAGTGCCAAAGGACTTGGGCCATCTTCTATTGCTTTCCCAGGCCATAGCAGAGACCTGGATTAGAAGTGGAGCAGCCAGATGTTGAACCGGTGCCCATATGGGATGCCAGCACTGCAGGCAGTGGCTTAGCCCACTATACCATTGCACTAGCCCCAACATTGCTGTTGTTTTAGCCCAGTCTTACTGGGACACATTCCAAGGCCTGCAAGGCCCCTGGGTATCATCCCTGCACCCTTGCGCCCTCCAGCGTGTTCTCCATCGCCTGGGACCCCTCAGCACTGCCCACCACACTCTGGGCCCCTCACACCCGCAGCACTGGCCTCGGCTGTGCCTGCCCTCCTCCAGGCCCCCTGCTGCTGCATTCAGTGGCAGCTGTTTGCACAGCAGCCTCCCTGCTGAGGTGTGTGGGTGCCTTTGGGTCTGGCACAGAGCCTGGCGGCACAGAGCCACGTGTTCCATCAAAGTGATGATGGAAAAGCAACTCTTTCCTTCAAACGCAGAATCTCAGCAGCAGCCTGTCTCCCCAGCATGGAGAGTCCCCAGGCACACGGGACTGCCACTGAGGACGGTGCTGCTGGGAGAAGAGATCACTTCCTCTGATTCCCCGTGGTGGGCTGACTGGCTGGACACTCAAACAGGGCCAGGGCCCCTCATGGGAAAAGCCCGTGCTTATTGGTAGACAGAGCAGTGGGAGTTACTGCAAACACGCCAGGGTCGGTGGTCCCTGGCTTATTTATTCCCCAAAGCCAACAGAGTCGTGGACAGGAGCAGAATCGTTATTTGTCAAATGTGTTATCTTGTTTAAGGAAGCAAGGTTTGGAGATACTAGGAGACAAGCCATTCTTCTAGGAGGGTCTATCTCAACTTCTATCCGAAACAGCACATTCCAGAACAAACCATGCTCAGTCTGCTCCGATTCCTCTATGCTTACTCAGTTGCTCCAGTTTATCCTCTCTGGGAAATTCTGCCCACACTGTGGTCCTCACGGGGCAGGGAGTGGCTGGAGCAGGAGCCAATCTGTACTGCAGAACTGTGCAGCATTGGGGCAGCTAGCTGGTCCCCCTCTCCGCTCAGCACCACCGGAGAGGAGGAAGGAGGGCTGGGGAGGACTCGCTGGGGTGGACTTGGCCACACTGGCGTTGGTCCCTACTTGGCATCCTCCCATCTCTGGGTGTGTGGGGCGGACTGGGGCGGCGTCCTCTGCTCCAGGCTGTGCGGTGTCACTGGTGTCGGCAGCTGTCCTGAGACCACAGCCTGCAGAATCTCCAGGGAGGGTTAGACAGCAGCAGGCCCAGCCCCACCCAAGAGGCCCTGGCTTTCCTGGCCTGGGGAAAGGCCTGGCACTGGGACTGTCCACACAGCACCTCTGGGGATCTGGTCACACCACCCGGCTCTTGACGAGGGGGCCAGAGAGCTCCTTCCTTGTCCTTCAGAGTTCACTGTCCAACCAGGCCCACACACGGTATCCCGGGTGTCAGTGACTGGTTTGAACAGTGGCGGCCAAGACCATGAAGTCCTTCGAAGTCAAGTGCAGAATGAACAAGTGGCCCCTCCCCCCGAGCCCAGCCTCAGTGAGGCAGAGAGTGTAGTTACCACTCAGGCCGTGTACTACACGGACAGTCCAGGGAAGCCAACTGGGAAGCCTGGTGCAGCCCAGGGAGCTGGCGTGATGGAGCTGCAGAGAGCGGCCCCGTGCTGGGGGTGGGGGTGGGGGGCTGCAGCTGTCAGTGCTCAGCTTCCGTCAACATCACCATGACCCAGCTTGACTTTTCTCTGCTGGCCTCAATTTTATTAACATGTGCACAAGAAATAAGGTAATAAAACACATGTGGAGGGGCTGGAGTTATGGCACAGCAGGGTAACTGACTGTTTATCGTGTCAGCACCCCACATGGGTCCCACCTCCCCTCTTTCCTACCCCACGCCCCTGGGAAAGCAGCAGATGACGGCCCAAATGCCTGGACCCGTGCCACCCACGTGAGACCCGGATGGAGTTCCAGGTTCCTGGCTTCTGCCTGGCCCAGTCCTGGCTGTTGCAGTCATTTGGGGAGTGAACCAGCAGACAGTTCTCTTTCTCTGCCTTTCAAATCAGTCTTAAAAAGCAAACACATCTGACCCCAAAGCCTGAGGCCGTGCCCCTTCAGGAACCTGCTTCTTGCAACCAACAAGAGCAGACACGGGAGGCTGAGGTCTGAGCCCGGGTCAGAGCGGGGAGCACTGTCGTGGGGACTGGCGCCACAGCTCGGTTTTCTTGTCCATCCTCAGGCAGGCTGTGTTCCCTGCACATTGTGGGACTCGGGGCCAGCATCCCATTCCAGCGCTGGGTCGTGTCCTGGCTGCTCCCCCTCCAACCCAGCTCCCCCTAATGTGCCTGGAAAAGCAGGTAACTGCTTGGGCCCCTGCCACCCACGTGGGAGACCTGGATGGAGCTCCTGGCTCCTGGCTTCAGCCTGGCCCAGCCCTGGCAGCCTTCTCATCTTCCCGCACCCCACTGCGAGGGCTCCTCCTCACTTTACCCTGCCGCACTACGGATGTCTCTCCCAGCCAGTGCCGCAGCAGCCTGAGTGCCGACCCTGACCCCACTGCTGACTTGCCGCCTGCCCTCAGCCTCTCGCCTCAGACTCGCCCTCGAGGGATAGGTGCTGCCCCTTGTGAAGGGTGTGCTCACCATGGCCCCTCCAGTTCCACCTGGAAAGCAGTGCCCTGAAGGTTGGCCCTGCCTGGCCCGGGCCTCCCATGGCAGTCTCCCCTTGGGCAGCGCGGCGTGGCCCCAGGAAGCGACTGTGCTTCCACCATCAAGGACGCGAGGACAGCCTTCTGCACACAAGGGAGGCCAAGTGTCGGCTCTGAAGTCTGAGACTGAGCCGAGGGCGGCAGCAGCTCTCCCCACAGAGCACGCGGTGGACGGCGGGGGACCGTGGACAGACTTTATTAGAAACGCTCCTCATTCGCGGTCAGATTCACATTGAGGTGGGGGCAGGCAGCGCGGCCTGGGGCTCTGGGATCTCACTGCTGTGGCCACGTCTGGCCAGACGCGAGTGTGGGCAGAGTGCGCCCGGGGCATACGAGAGGCGCCAAATGGTGGCGGTGGCGGCAGTAGCGGCGGCGGCAGCAGCAGCATTCCCAGGAGCGGACCAGGCTCCCGGCGGGTGGAGGATGTGTCCCCACAGCCCCCCTTCCAGCGACAAGGCCGCCCCCACGGCCCCCAGGCTGATAAATAAACAGCACATCACACACACATTTGAAACAAGGAACAAACTCGTACAAGTTTCCTAAAGTGAAAAAATAATTCGCTCAAAGAAAGCTTTGTGACAGCCAGGCTGCACCCTGAACGGGCCCCGGAGGGCTCCCCCGGCGTGAGGACACGGGGGCTCGGCTGTCACGGTGCCCCACCCCCTCGCCCATTAGCACCTTTGGACTTCCGTGCTCCCCACACTCCTCCCTGACAATGCAAACGCTGCTGAGAATCCCAATCACCGAGCCGCGGGCCCTGGGCGCCGGTGGCCAGGGGTGGCCAGGGGTGGCCAGGGGTGGCCAAGGGGCCAGGGCTCGGGGCTGGGGCTAGGGCAGGGCGCAGGGAAGGGGTGAGTAAACCACGTCCAGAGTCCAGAGAGGGAATCCGCAAGGCCTGAGCGGGGCTTTGTCCCCTCGCCAGTCGGCGGCTGCCCTGGCGAGGGCGGGGCCCCCGAGGCCATCTTCCCCTGGCCCTGCCTGCGACCGGAAGCCCAGGACAAAGTCTCCTGCCCCAGCGTTTTGTTCTTTCTCTCGAGTGAGGAAACAGGGTCTGTGGTCAACATGGGCGGCCGCCGGGTCCCTGCCGGGATGCAGGGCTTCCGCAGGGAACAGGCTCCGGGCCAGCGGCTCCGTGGCTTCCACGCAGGAGTCTGCCTTCCGGGCGTCGGTGCTGAGCCGGCAGGCTCCTCCTCCTTCCCGAAGTCTGTAGCAGGCCGCGGCCTCTCAGAGAACTGAAGTCCTGGGACAGCCCTTCCTGAATGCACCGTGTGACCGCGAGGGTCGGGCTGTGGCTCACTGGTACTGCAGGTAGTTTTTGAGAGACTGAGGCAGGGGCAGGGAGCTGATGTCCCGCAGGCGCGGGCGGCCCAGGGCAGAGCGGATGGATCTCCGGCACAGGTCCATCAGCGGCAGGGGCTCGGCTGCAAGAGAGAGCAGTGGTTAGAGTCTGCCCGCACGGCCCCCGCCCCCGCCCGCCCCCGCACAGGGTCCCGGGCTTCTCCTCGGCCTAGATCAGTGTCCGTCAGACTGAAGAACCCGTGAGTCACATAGGCGGGGAGCGGCCAGCAACAGTAAGGAAAGAAGGGGCGAAGGGGCGGCAGCGCCCACAGCACGGATGAACACGGTTCCGCCAAGAGTTGTGTCTGACACAGGTGCTTCGGGCAGCTCGGAGAAGTATTGACCACAAGGTTTCAGCTGCGGCCTCTGGCGGCTCTGTGGGGCCTTCCTCTTCCTCAGGTCAGGCCCTGAGGGGCTGCTGGCGAGCCCAGCGAGCCCTGCTGTTTCCCTGGGGCTTCCTTGCTCTGCCAGAGGAAGGACGCATGTTCTTCCAACGCCTAGTTCTGGAAACACTCATAAATTAAGATCTGTAAGCAACGGCGCCTCTGGTCACAGGACCGGCTGCACAGAGCTCCCCTAGCTTCATCGTGGACATGCTTCCTAAGCTCGCTCTCTTCCCAGTTTCCGGCTGGCCCTGGAGACACAGAGATAACTAGGCCAGGGCAGGGGAAACCTGGAAGTGGGGCAGGGCTGTCAGTCCGGGATTTTAAGCAGGGGAATACTGTTAATAGAGTATAACAGAGGCAGAAGTCCCTGTGCGCACGGGGACAGACACTGGCAGCTCCTGTACGAGACAGCTGTGTGAACTCTTCAGCGAGAGGCTGCCCAGTAGAGTT
Organism: Oryctolagus cuniculus; assembly: GCF_051225735.1. Classification (NCBI taxonomy): domain Eukaryota; kingdom Metazoa; phylum Chordata; class Mammalia; order Lagomorpha; family Leporidae; genus Oryctolagus; species Oryctolagus cuniculus. The sequence goes on from NC_142870.1 coordinate 140,754,348, forward strand.
TTAAGGGTGAACGGGAGTGCACAGGCTTGTGAGTGGAGCTGGCCTCCGAGGCAGCGAGGCACACACTGGGTCAGACCAGGGGTTCGGAGGGAGAGGGGCAGTGGCCAGGTGGCATCCGTTGCATGAGGAATGAAGGGCGGTGGTCACGTGTCTGCTGGTTTCCCTCTGCGCCTCCAGGAACATCCTGGCACCCAAACCTGCAGCTCACTACTTGGTGACAAAAGAACCAGTGATTTTTTTTTTTTTTTTTTTGACAGGCAGAGTTAGACAGTGAGAAAGAGAGAAAGGTCTTCCTTTTCTGTTGGGTCACCCCCCAAATGGTTGCTACGGCTGGCGCGCTGCGCCGATCCAAAGCCAGGAGCCAGGTGCTTCCTCCTGGTCTCCCGTGTGGGTGCAGGGCCCAAACACTTGGGCCATCCTCCACTGCACTCCCGGGCCACAGCAGAGAGCTGGCCTGGAAGAGGAGCAACCAGAACAGAATCCGGCACCCCAACCAGGACTAGAACCCGGGCTGCCGGTGCCGCAGGTGGAGGATTAGCCAAGTGAGCTGTGGCGCCGGCCAGAACCAGTGGTATTTTGAAAGCATTCTATGGGGCCAATGTGTGGCACAGTGGGTTGAGCTGCTTCTTGTGATGCTACATGCCGTATCAGAGCACCAGTTCAAGTCCGACTGCTCTGCTTCTGGTCCAGCCCCCTGCTAATGTGCCTGGGGAAGGAAGCAGCAGAAGATGGCCCAAGGGCCTGGGCTCCTGCCATCCACGTGGGAGACCCAGATGGAGTTCCTGGCTCCTGGCTTTGGCCTGACCCAGCCCTGCCTGTTGTGGCCATCTGGATAGTGAACCAGCAGATGGTTCTCTCTTTCTCTCTCTCACTTTGCCTTTCAAAAAGTAAATCTTAAAAAAATTCTAGAATATTCTAAGATACAATAAAACTCTAAAGTGGTAAACATTAAGAGCTGCGATAGCAATAGGGAAGGGAATGTGCTCCAGAGTGTTTCACAGGGGTTTTCACTGACTTGAGCCATGCAGTTAAAAGTAGGGCTATCAAAATTCAAGTCGCACTTGACACATGCGTGAGAGTTTCTACTGGAGGTGAGACCCCCAGGCTATGTGCACGGAGCATTAACAACATCACTTTTACCTCCGTAGCCTCCCTTAATCCTCAGTAAGGTTGCCAGGGGAGGCCTGGCCATCCTCTCTTTTTCAAAAAAAAGTTTGTTGATTCGAAAGGCAGAACACTGGTAAGAGAGGGAGAAACATACATACACACACACACACACACACACACACACACACACAGAGAGAGAGAGAGTAGGCGAGCAGTCTTCCATCCATTGGTTCACTCCCCAAATGTCTGCAATAGCTAGGACTGGGCCAGGCTGAAGCCAGAAGTCAGGGGCTCCATTCTGGTCTCCCACATGGTTAATAGGGAGCCAAGTACTTGGGGCCATCTTCTACTGCCTTCCCAGGTGCATTAACTGAATTAGAAGTGAAGCAGCTGGAACTCAAACAGGCACTCTGATATGGGATGCTGGCATCAAAAGTGGGGGCTTAATCTGCTGAGCTACCACACTGGCTCCCAGGTGCATTCTTTATTTATTTGAATGGTAGAGTTACAGAGAGAGAGCAAGAGAGGTCAAGAGAGGTCAAGAGAGGTCTTCTATCTGCTGTTTCACTCCCCAAATGGCGGCAACAGCCAGGAGATTCTTCTGGGTCTCCCATGTGGGTACAGGGGCCCAAGCACATGGGCCATCTTCCACTGCTTTCCCAGGCCATAGCAGAGAGCTGGATCAGAAGAGGAGCAGCCAGGACTCGAACCAGAGCCTATATGGGATGCTGGCACTGCAGGCGGAGACTTAGCCCACTGAGCCACAGCACCGGCCCTATCCTTTGTTTTCTAGGTCAACCCCTGCCCCCACAATTCACACAGTCAATGTGCCCAGGCCAACACTTGACCCCTCCTTCAGGGTGTCCCAATCTCTCCTCCAGAAGCAGCCCTCCTTGTCCCCCCTCCTCTCTGTCTCCCATCCAGCTCACTACTGGCCACAGGTTTGCACCCAGTAAATCAAGCATTGGGATCCCCTGGCCACCCCTCGGTCTTCAGTAACTTGACGAAGCTGATCCTCCCACAGCCAGCTTCCATGATCTCCTTTTAGTTCCTGTTGCACCAGCGCTTGCTTCCTTGTCTGAGTGTGAGGAAGAAACTTCTTTAATTTGCAACTGTTATTCACCAGGCAAGGTGAGGATGCCATACAATCGCAAGTACTCTTTGCTGAAGGCCCACCTTTCTTGTCTGTATCAACTCCCAAGCATGCAGGCAGCAAACTCATCACAACCACCCCTGGGGTGGGAACTGCTCTCACCATTCCCAGCTTAAGGAGGAGGAAGGTGAATCAGACACGGCACACCACTTGCCTACCAACACGCAGCCAGGAAGTGTGCCGGGTAGTTGGAAGCTAGAACTGTCTTACATGCGAACCACATTTATCAGGCAGCTGTTCTGCCATCCTTGCTAGGTTAGGTTTAATCTCATTGAAATCTCTAAACAATCACTGGCTCCAAGAAGCGGCAAGGCGTGGGAGTCAGAGCCCGAGAGCCTGCACTGAGGCTGCACGTAGCCTCCCTCTGAGACACCCTGGGAGAACTAAAGGAGTCTGGGGGCTCGGCCTCTGACCTGTAGCTCCGACCCGTCCCAGCTCACCGCTGCCCACCGCTGCCCACCGCTCCCACACTGCTTGTCACGGCACCCAACCCGAGCAGCAAGTCCACTGTCCTTCTTCACCGGAGTGGAAGCCCCGTCAGCCGTGAGCAGGACGGAGCCACGGCTGCATGAGGAAACGCATGCATCGCCCAGACGTCATTCTGAGCGGAAGAAAAGTACATCTGGTGTGAAATCTCTGCTGTACAGAGTGCGAGGGCAGGACATGAAGTTAGGGCAGTGGCAGGCGGAGTGCGGGGGAGGGAGACAAGGGCACCTGGGGACTGGGTGCAGCTCTGCCTCCTGCTGTGAGTTCTGGTTCTATTAGCGTGCCCCGTGTGTAAACACCACCTAAGACCCTGTGCCTTCTGCATGTGGCTCACACTTCAAAACCAAGTTTCCAGGAAAGGAAAGAAGACCCCGAGTCAGGACCTCAGCTCACTCCCACAAGCCAGTCCCCCGCCTGCCTGTCCCAGTGCAGCTGAGTCGGGCAGGGGGGCTTGGAATCCCGGTTCTGGCTCCCACCAGCGGTGGCCCAGTCCCACTGGCTCATCTGTGTGGGGATGCATCCGTCTTGTCTGTGTGACTGGGACAGCCACACCTCCGCCCCAGGCTGCTGTGACGACGCCACTGCAGGCACGACCTGCTCCTTGCCTGAGGAGTGTGCCTCGTCTCAGGCCGTCCACCCGAGAGGTCGCTTTAAAAATAGCCTCATTTACAGACGGCGGCTCCCGATCTGCCTCGGCTCATCATCCTAGCTGACAGCACTGCTCTGCTCTCGATGAAGATTCAGCGGAGCCAGGACGCTATGTCTGGTTCTGGGCTAAAAATATCACACGGCAATCATTTCTCCAGTGACCTGAACTTTCCTTAATTCCACAGCATGACCCTGGGTGAGCCACAGGACTTCCCAGGGACTCTGTTTTGCTGTCAATGAAAGGGAGGTTAGCTCGTCTGGCCATGACATCTGTGTCTGTGACGGAAACGGGTGGAGGGCTGGGCGCAGGACTGGTGGCTTGAGCTGCCTCCCTGGCAGGGGCTGGGGGACACCAGGACACCCTCACCCTTCATTTACTTTTTGAAAAACAAAGCCAACATTTTAGGTCAGGAAGTGAAATTCCTTGTGATAGTTTTAGACAAGGGTCGGCAGATGGAGAAAGGTCTGAGTGGCAGCCCTGAAGCCTGAGCTGCAGGAGACCAGGGTCCGGCTTGTTTTCAGAAAGAGAGGTGAGAAGTCACACGTGCGTGCAGTCACGGGCACATTCAACCCTGCGCTCACCACTCACCCATTTGGCCATCAGGATATCACATTCACATCTCTGGCCCCGTCTCATGTGGCTCCTCTCGCCCCGAACTCCCTCCCCACGCTGCTTGCCAGGAGCTTGCTTGCCTCTGCTTCAGGACGCCAGGCAAGTGTCAGCTCCTGCCCTGGGCCTGCGGCTGCCCCGTCAGGTGTGAGCCCACGGACAGCGCGCCAATGGACGAGCGCATGTGACCTGCAGTGGCACGGCCTGGAAGACTCCCAGCCCTGCACTGAGAGGCCCTCCTGGCCAGCAGGGGCCTCGGCTCACATGAATAAAGCAGCTGGAATCTGAGAGTTTCCTCTTGACAAGTTTTACTGCTTCCCCAGCAGAAAGGGGTTGTGACTAGGGCTGGGACAGAAGCAGCATCTTTGGATGAACTCGGCGCCAGGGACGTTCATCAGCACAGACGGTCCCCACAGCCCAGGTGGGGCCGCATTCTTTCCTGGGACAGACGGCTATCAAGTTACTTCGTGTGCACAGAGGAGTGTTGCTCGGGAAAACAGCCCTAAACAAGGCCCGGCCTGCCCTAGCAACGGCGCAGAGCGAGGACGGGGACCTCCGGAGGGGAGAACCCAGCACATGCGGTGCCAGAAAGATTCCAGCTCAGTTTCTCAGTTGCGCTGGGCCCCCACTCTACTCTCCCTCCCAGCGGCTCCCTGAAATAGCAGGAGAGAGGTGTGAAAGACATGATAACAGTGCTGGGAAACAAGGACGGCGGTCAGCAGGCTGGGCATCTGGGTAAATTCCAGGAGGACGGAAAGCAGGCGGCCAGGTGGTAGAGAAACTAAGCAGAGAACCTGGCAGCCCTGGCCACCTGGTATGAGCATGGCTCTCACCAAATGAGCTCCAGAGAGGCCCCAGGCTCCATGGAGCAAATACTGGGGGGCCCTTTCAGGAGCTGTCATCCCAACCCCTGGGGCAGCTGGTTCCTACCTCTGCCCCAGCAGAAGCCTGAGTCCAACCTTGGTAAAGGTGGGCAGCCTCTGGGAGTCACCTGGTCAGTACTGAGGTCCAACAGAGAAGACAAATGGAACTCAAGCAAAACCTTCCACCCAGCACTGGTGGGAAAGGAGAGACACTTCCATTTGGGTGAAGAGCCGAGGGTCCGGCCCACACACCAGCTCCTTGACTCAGTGAAAGGGGTCCGAGAGAGTATTCTCACCTAAAGCCTCCCCGGACTGCTCGGGGCCTCCTCACCGCCAGCCTCAGCCCTCACACAGTTCTTCCCCGTGCCCTCTGCAGCCGCCACTCCAAACACGGGAAACTGCACCCCAGCTTCTCTGAGAGCTGCCTCCACCTCCAGCCTCAACTGAACACAGCATGCTCTCCCAAGACACAGTGCCCTGCAGCCTTCTCTGGGAGCGGGGCAGGGCCCCTCGCCGCTGCCCATCACGGAGGAAGCGCTGTCCCGCCAGCTGCTCGCGGGAGAGCCTCCTGCCTGTGTGCTCCCAGCACACGCCTTGGCTTTTCCTCGCTCCTTGCTGCTGTCATCCTGACCTCAGCCCCTCGTCTGTCCGGGGCTTTGGCTTGGCCTCCCGGGCCCCTCTCCACCCATGCCTGCCACCCCTGTTGACACATCTGTGAGACAGCTCTCACCACGCTGTCTAAGCCTCAGGGACCTTTTCCTCCTCCCAGCTGCCCACCCTGGGCCACACATAGGCCTCAGCATCACCTCTGCATGCCCATTCCCCCATCTGAGTCTCTATTACTCCCCCTCAGGAAACCTGCAGGCCTCAGAGCCCTCTTTCTGCTCACCTAGCTGAGAAGCAGCCGGGGTATGGGCTCAGGCGGGCACGATGGTGCCACCAGTGAGGGGCAGTGGAAGTGCACGGCTGGGGACTGGGAAATGAAGTGACTGCAGCTCAGCTCTGCTCAGTTGTGCTCAGGGCCCGCAGTGGACCCGGTCCCCTTCCTGACCTTGGTGTACAACTGAGCAGAACGTGCCTGGACTGCCGGAAGCCCTGGGCTCAGCCAGCAGCTGGCAGAGTGGCCTCACCTTCCTCCCAGCCCCAGTGTCTGTCAGAGTGGCAAAGGACTTGGCAGGATGCCTCAGGCGCCCTTCCACTGGTTTATGTTTGGCCGAACAGAAATCACAGTTCATCCTGGCTGGACCAAATCAAATTAAGTTTGATAGAAAAAATGCACATGAAGATGTGAATGGGAAAGCAATTGATACCTGTGAGATAAACACAAGATGAGCCTTGGAGACAGAGCCCACGTTGTGCCTCCTGAGCTTTGGACTGAGGCCAGGTAGGCTTCCTGGGGGAGGCAGGGCTGGGCCAGGCCCAGAGGACAGGTTGGCTCTTGCTTGCTGTTATTATCAAAGGCAGTGCTGGCTGCTCAGAGGCCTTACTCAGGTTTACCCAGTGAGGCTCACTTTGGCTATGGGTTCACATTAGCATTGTCAAAGGAACGAGGGATCTGGCAACCTGAACCCCACATCTAGAGCCTTCCTAGCCAAGGTCATGGCAGGGCTGGAGCTGCAGGTTTGCTGCTCACTTTGCTGCCACCCCCCCACCCCTGTTAAAGCCTGATGAGTGACTGCTACTGACCCTCTCCCAGCTGTGGGGAAGAATGGTGGTTCCTGGTGGGCACCAGGAACTCAGAGCCTCCTGGGGATTTGAGGCCTTGGCACCTGTTAGGCCTTCTGAAATCCAAGCAGACACAGCTTTGAGAAACCTCTGTGTTTGGGTTGGGGAAGGAGCAAGGAGGGGACAAAGGTCCATTCCTGGCCAGCCTCTGGGGGCCCAGGCTGGGGAATGGGGAGCTGTACTGGAGGTGAATCCTAGCTCAGCCTCTCTCCACTGCAAAGTCAAAGCCAGGCTCCTCTAGCCATTAACGCTTCTCCAGGAGAGGCTGGAGGGATACCAGAGGTCCAGGGCTGTTTCACGGATGGACTCAGGATGAAATCCCACCTGACTGCTGCTCATCACACAGGCTCAGTCTCTTCCTGTTGCTATAAAAAAATACCTGCGACTGCACGGCTTATAAAGAATGGAAGTTCATTTCTCGCAGTCCTGGAGGCTCTGCAGGTTCTATCTGGTGAGGGCCTGGTCTCTGCCTCCTCACATGGCAGCAAGTGGAGGAGCCAAAGGAGGCGAGCTGGCTCCTTGGAGCCTTTGAGGCGGATTCCTAGAAGCAGTCACCTGGCAGAGCCCTTGTGACCTCATCACTTCCCCAAGTCCCTCTCTTCTGATGGCTGCACTGGGGATCACGTTTCCACATGGATGCTGGGAGCACATACACACATGCACCATCTCCTGACTCAAGGCTTGCCTTGTCCTGCGGGAACATGGGTGGACACACAGGGCCCCAGGGACTGCCAACAGGCTGGGGCATTAAGAGAAGGCATTGTGAGGAACTGTGAGTGCCAGGACAAGGGGCAGCTCACCCAGCCAGGCATCCAGGATGGCTCCCTGGAGGAGGCCAAGGAGGAGGAATTAGCTCAAGCACAGGCACGGATGTCTACTGCTCCCCAAGCATGTCCCTAAAATGTGTGTAACACTGAATAAAAGTTCAGAATTTCCCCAAATGATGCTTTGAGGAAGGAACAATCCACTGTTGGAGAAATTCTAGTCTATTTAAAACAAAACAGTGAGGCTCCTCACTTCACTGGGAGCAGGCCCTGCACTCTAGGTGTCTCAGTCCGTATCTGCATCGGCCACAGGATGTTCATGGGACAAGCCCACAGCATGCCACACTGTGGTGGACAGGACAGGGCTGGGGCCTCTGGGGACACTGGACCCTGCAGTACCAGACGGAACCACCCAAGTCAAGACCTCGCTCAGAACTGTATGATCCCCAGGGTCCGGAAGGGCTGGGAGGAAGCAAGGATGGGGCCACTTCCCAATGACCCCATCAGCCTCCCCTCTGAGCCCATGAAGCCTGGGGCATGGTCTACTGTGGAAAACTGGTGGCCGGCCCGGTGCCGCAGCTCACTAGGCTAATCCTCCGCCTTGCGGCGCCGGCACAGCAGGTTCTAGTCCCGGTTGGGGCGCCGGATTCTGTCCCGGTTGCCCCTCTTCCAGGCCAGCTCTCTGCTGTGGCCCGGGAATGCAGTGGAGGATGGCCCAAGTCCTTGGGCCCTGCACCCCATGGGAGACCAGGAGAAGCACCTGGCTCCTGCCATTGGATCAGCGCAGCGCACCGGCCGCAGCGGCCATTGGAGGGTGAACCAACGGCAAAGGAAGACCTTTCTCTCTGTCTCTTTCTCTCACTATCCACTCTGCCTGTCAAAAAAAAAAAAAAAAAAAAGAAAGAAAAGAAAAAAAAAGAAAACTGGTGGCCATCGAGGGGGGCCAGGCTGCACAGGAGAAAACGAAGAGGCTGAGTTCTGTTTGGGGCTGACAGGAGGGGCACACGGGGAGTGGGCAGCCTGGCAGGACAGGTGCCAGTGAACCATCGGGGACGTGATGGGGGAGAGGCTCTTGCTCGGCGTGCCAGTCTGGGCGAGGGGCTCTACCTGGCTCTCTGGTGTCGAGAGACCCCATGGCCTGCCTCGGCCAGCGGGGTGGGAGCTGGGTTCGGGTTGGGTCTGTGTGGCTCAGGGTCCAGCACTTCCACTGCTCAGCCAGTACAATGTGTGATCGAGCACAGAGCCCAAGCTTCGCTTTCACTTTCCCCTCGGAGGCCTCATGCAACTTCTGTCCTTGCGGGAATCCTGTAAAAGCCTCTTCTGGTGCTCCCTGACGCCCCAGGAACTAATTCCTTGCTCTCCTAGTGCCCACTGGGCATGGGGGCAGCAGCCCCCTCTGGCTTTCTGGGAGTCACCACTTCTTTCAGAACGAGGTGGAACCAGGAGGGAGTGAGGGCTCTGTCCTGGGGGTCCAGCTCCCTGCTCCACCCTCTCTCTGCCCCAGGCGTGACAAGCCCCAGGACCTGGACCTCGCTCCACTTCTGCCCCACCAGAGGCCAGCAGGGTGGGGGTGGCCCTGACCAGGGAGAAGGCGGTGGGACACGGGCACCACAGAGACTCGGAGGCAGTGGGCTGGTGGTAGCAGGCCTGAGGTCCTGGGTAGTAGCCAGGAATCCTGTGGTCTCTGGAGCTGTGGTCTCAAAGCTGAGCACTACCCTTCAGGCAAGGGAAGGCAGGGAGGTGACCTGGGCTCAGAAACCAGCAGGTAGAGCCTCGGCTCCTCTCTCAGCCCCTGGCACCCTGAAAAAGTCCTTCCTTCTCTGGGCTTCTCTCTCCCAGCTGAGGCCACTGAACAGCGTCTGGTTGGCTCTGAGATGCGGCAGCTCGTTTCATTCCCTTGTAGTGCACCATGGAGCCCCAGTCTCGGGAGCATCTCGGTGGGTAGCAAGAAGGAGCCAGAGCTCCCTTCTCAGCTGGTCTTTCAAGGCCATCTGGGGGCACCCACCTGCTCTCCACATGACCTCCACAGCCACATGGAGGAGGAACTGGAATGTTTCCTAAAACCTCCAAAGAAAACCAAGTCACATCAAAGTTCAGAGGGAGCTCAACAACAGAGGTAGGAGCGGGACCCCGGCCCTTGCTTGTCTGTGGTCAGAGCAGGGCCAGTCCCTGGAGAAAGCTCTGGACAGGACCCAGCCTTGTTGACTCCTGGAAGGTGGCATGTGTTGACTTAGATTCACACCAAAGGGTAGACTGAGTACACCTCAGGTGTTGTGAGGAGGCGGGCAGGAGTCCTGGTTTCTAGGCTTTTCATCCCTCTGATTTGGAAAGACACAGAATAGTATCACTGCAACTTCAGCCACTCAGGCCTGATGGCAAGTCCCACAACACTGCCCAGGTAAGTGCACAAGGGAAAAGCAGAGGAAGAGTTAACTTCAAAGAAAATCCACTTCAGGGGAGAAAGAAAGAACAATATGGCTCCACCCAATCGTTTACAACCACAGGTGTACCTGTGAAAGGTAGAACAATTAGTTCTTTAAATGGAAACATTAGGGCCAGCGCCATGGCTCACTTGGTTAATCCTCCGCCTGCAGCGCTGGCATCCCATATGGGTGCTGGTTCTAGTACTGGTTGCTCCTCTTCTAGTCCAGCTCTCTGCTGTGGCCTGGGATAGCAGCAGAAGATGGCCCAAGTGCTTGGGCCCCTGCACCCGCATGGAAGACAAGGAAGGAGCACCTGGCTCCTGGCTTCGGATCGGCACAGGGCCGGCCGTAGCGGCCATTTGGGGAGTGAACCAATGGAAGGAAGACCTTTCTCTCTGTCTCTCTCTCTCTATAACTCTACCTGTCAAATAAATAAATAAATAAATAAATAAATCATAAGATCAAGCAGATAAGAAAACTGACCAAGTAGAGAAAAGACGGACATTCATTCAGTGAAAAATTAAAAAAATAAATAAATGGAAATGTTACGAAAAGGCCCATCTCCCCTTCCATTTTTTGTATCCCTAAATTATAATCACAATGTTCAGTACTGGTGTTCCTGACACTTAAGGCATTTTTATTTTGGGGAGAAACTAAAAGGACACAGCACAGCCATGAAAACTGTCAAAATCAAAATACAGTCACTTTTGTGGAGCCTTAACCAAAAGTAAATAAAATCAACAAGTGACTGAGCTGAGAAAAGAACTTTGCACAAAGACTGTCAGGAGCAAAACCTTATACAAAAACGACTCCCCCCGGCATCTGCCCAGAATGGTCTGTTCCACTCAGACAGACAGCACCCTGTTATCACACCTGGTAGCCAAGGCTTGCTGTGTCACAACAGCTCATGTAACCCCCCTCTCTTGCCTTTAAAAACTTCCCCTTGCGTGAACCTGTTTGAATACACCCACAGTTTATCATGACTCCCGAATTCCCATTGCTCTGGTATTCCCACACAATTATCATGATTCTATGGAGAGTCTCTCTCCAACTGTTTTGCAAGTTGACACGCTTCAGTTCAATATGTATGCCCCCAAATTGAGGACACTGTCACACGTGACTGATGTCTGTCCTCTGTTCCAGGGCCTGCAGAACCATTGGCTTTGCCTAGGAATCTGCTGGAAATGCAGGATTCCGGGGCCCACCCAGGCCTCCTGCATAAGAATCAGCAGTGGGGCTGGCGCCGTGGCACAGTAGGTTAATCATCCACCTGTGGCGCCAGCATCCCATTGGAGTGCCCGTTCTAGTCCCGGTTGCTCCTCTTCCAATCCGGCTCTCTGCTATGGCCTGGGAAAGCAGTAGAAGATGGCCTAAGTCCTTGGGCCCCTGCACCCATGCGGGAGACCAGGAAGAAGCACCTGGCTCCTGGCTTCGGATTGGTGCAACTCCGGCCGTTCCGGCCGTTTGGGGAGTGAACCAATGGATGGAAGACCTTGCTCTCTGTCTCTCCCTCTCACTGTCTGTAACTCTACCTCTCAAATAAATAAAATCTTAAAAAAAAAAAAAAAAAGAATCAGCAGTGATTCTGGGCCTACAGGCCCAGTCCAACGGGTTACCTCAAAGATATTCCAACACTCAGCAATGACATCAAGTTCTTCCTCCTTCTCCATTAGGATTCCTGTCCTTGGGGCCATGTCACCAGGCTCCCAGGCCTAGACTTTCAGACACACTCATGAACTCCAAGCCCTGCCCAGTCCTGAGCTTTCAGGCCTGGACATGTCTGCCCTATTCCGACTTTCTATCCTCACACCCAGCCCTCTGGCACCTTCCCGACTCTGTTAGGAAGAACAACTGCCCTCCGTCTCCTTCCTCTTCCCTCCCCGCCTGGTACAACTCACTTACACCCAGCAAAGGCCTTTGAGGGGTTTTCAACATTCTGATGAGGAAACCTGAGAATTCATGGGACGACCCCAGTTTGAAACATTCTCCCCTGCTGCCAGATTTCACTGCCCTAATTTGGAGTTCGGGGACCATGGACTCCCTGCCCCCAGCCTCTGAAAAATCCCTGGCCTCCTGAACTGCTATGGAATCACGTCCCTGTGGACCGTGAACTCCTGCGGGCAGGCACTGGGCTTGAGCTTGCTGCCCAGGCATTACTGCTCGAGGTCCATGGGATGAGAAGTCTGGTGTCTGGGACAGAGGATCGGCCGAGATGAGCCCCCGTCTCTACAGAGGAGCTGCAGCCCAGCTCTTGGGAGGCTGGCGAGAACTTTTTTTTTTTTTTTTTTTTAAAAAAACTACCCCTTTCACTGTGCCCTAAGTTGGCCGGCGAGCCCTCCAGTGAGGTCCCCTCAGGCACCCAGAATTAGGAAGATGCTGTACCAGTTCCTTACTCTGGGAGAGGGATGTTCTTGACTCAACTGAAAATCCTCCCAGAAAACTGTGCTCAACTTGGAGCTGCTGCAAGAGCTGTGTGATGGCTAGACACCCCGACCCTGGACAGGGCCAGCCCCTGGTCATGAGGGGAGAGCCTGGACCAGTGTGCACCCGCAGCATGGATCTTTCCAGCATCCCCTGGCTGCTTTGCCTCTGTGGCCCTGGGACAACCTGGCTGCCCTACAGATATATGGGCAGAAAGACATCCAAATGGGGTGAGCTGCTGGGGCCTTGCAGAGACAGCCCCACCCAGAGCAGAGCTGGGGCCCTCTGCGATTGCCCATCCTCTGGGCCTAACCCCTTTTAAAGCAGAAGATGGAGTGTGGGGGCAGCAGGACTTGCCTACCGGGTATCAGGTTACTTAAAGCTGCAGCAGTGAATCCAGGAGGGTCCTGGCACAGGTGCAAAAAATTAGGGCGTTCCACACGACAACCAAAATGAAACAAGGCAGTGTTCAGGCACTCTTCTCTATGTGAAAAATCTACTGGCAACAGAGCAAAAGACAACACAAACTCAGAGATATTCAGTGGTCAAGGTTCTGGTCCTTGGACTGGGAGGTGGATTCAAGGGGTGCGTTAGATTCTAAAGGAGTCAGCACATAAATAAGCAAATCAGAATGAAAGAGGGTTTTCAGGGGACTCACGTGAACAACTGTGTCTTACAACTATGGACTGGTTCTGATCCATTTCTGTGTATCACAAGTTCAGCGAAAAACAAAGAGAGCAAAAGCAAACATGGCAAGTTATGAACTGGCCTCACTCTAACTCAAACAAGAGCTCGGCCAGATGATTTACAGTTAAGTTCTAGCTGGAGAATAATAACAGAGTCCCTCTTGCTTTCTTACAACTTGGCACTGCCTGGGGGAAGGTGGTGCTGGAAGGAAGAAGGAGCCCAGGCCTGGGGCTGTAAGACCTGATGAGGGAGGTCCTGGCTTCACAGGGCAGGGGCTCCTGGCCTCTGCAGTCAATCCGTGACAGCTGTTAGTGTTTCAGAGCAGGCAGAGTCCTTGTGACAAGGCACAGAAGGAGGCAGCTGGAGTAGAGCCCTGAGGAGTGGACCCTCAGGTAGAAGGCCTGTACGCTGATGGCCACAGGTGTCTCCCAGCAGAGGTCTGAGTGACCGCAGGCTCCAGCCCTATCCACCCGCCTGCTCCATGCTGCAGGACCGACCTTCCCATCTCACCAGGAAACCCAATAGTGTGGACATATCATCAACGTCCATTTGGGTGCTCTTACTGGACTCTCGGCTGTATTTTGGCAATAATGTGAAGAGTTGCAGCAAGGACTTCCACAGCCCCTTCTATGCCATGTGCCCTTGCAAGGACTTTACAGCAGAGTACTTCAAAACGTTCATGGAAATGCAGATTGTGAAGAAACTAAGCGCGGATTTCAAAGTTCTTTGGCGCCACCATAAATTTATCTTTTAATTCAATTTACCAACAAACCTGTGAAGTGACCACTTATGCCTCACTATATTTAATCTCTACAATAACCCAATGAGGTAGCTACTATTATGAAAGCCAATCTAGGCCGTCACCGCGGCTCAATAGGCTAATCCTCCGCCTTGCGGCGCCGGCACACTGGGTTCTAGTCCCGGTCGGGGCACCGGATTCTGTCCCGGTTGCCCCTCTTCCAGGCCAGCTCTCTGCTGTGGCCAGGGAGTGCAGTGGAGGATGGCCCAAGGCTTGGGCCCTGCACCCGCATGGGAGACCAGGAGAAGCACCTGGCTCCTGCCATCGGATCAGCGCAATGCGCCGGCTGCAGCGCACCGGCCGTGGCGGCCATTGGAGGGTGAACCAACGGCAAAGGAAGACCTTTCTCTCTCTCTCTCACTATCCACTCTGCCTGTCAAAAAAAAAAAAAAAAAAAAAAGCCAATCTACAGGTTGGGGGAAACAGGGAAAGAGACATTAAGGAACCAGCTCAAGGCCCAGGTAAGTGGTGACAATGGGATGGGAAACTGGGCCGTTCGGTTTAGGTGCTCTCTATTGCCAGCTCTTCTGGGGCGGGGAGGTGATGGTCACTGCAAAAGAAACCTCATCTCAAGTCCTACTGACTCTGATACCTGGTTTCAGTGGCCCCATGTCAGGACCCTCAGCCCTGCCCCATGTGGTGGTGCTGGCCCGTTTTCTGTGCACTGGAGATGCCTGCATGGACTGGAGAGAACACTGATGCCACAAAGCTCAGCCACAGATTGGCAGGGGGACGGTGAGCTGGCCCAAAGTGAAAGGCCCTGCAGAGTAGAGGAGTTTCTAAGGGGTCCGATTTGCCTGGTATCTTGACTTTTTGGCCTGAAGAACCGAAGAGAAGGAAGCCAACACGAATTCCACGAAAAGATCTTCTCCACCCAGGCTCCATACCAGAACAGCCCCCGCCCCCGGCCCCATGCCTTCTTCCAAAGCAGCCAGTGTGATGTTCCTCACTACCACCGAGGCCGACTGGCTCCGCTGACTCCTGTTTGTGAGTAAATCACCAAGAGCAGGCAAACTTCCTTCCACTTGGGAAATGTCATCACCTTAGCCTCTTGCTAAGCAGCATAAGCCCCAGGGGTTTCATATGAAGGCCTTCTAATGGATTTATTGTGTTTGTTTGACCTTTCCAAGTGTGAGCTCAGAAGCAGGCCCAGAGGAGGGTGGTGGAAGCTTGTTTTTCTTGACTTAAGCAAACTGATGAGTAAACTGGATTCTTGGATGGAGCCAGCCTAGTTTTCTCACCCTAGCCCCCTCCCTCCTTTAGTCAAAGGATCCAATTAGGCCCAAGAGAAAGCCAGTATTTATGAGATAGCTCCAGAAGAGGAAAGCTGTGTCTACTTAGTGGTAAAGGAGGAGGGCTGCAAATAAATATTTTCAGTGCATGAACTGCCACAGTACAGAATAATTCGGGCATTTTTGGAAATGACAGCTCTATTTGCCCTTCTGGTTTCAAGGCAAATGCTTTCTTATTTCAGGTAGCTTTTTCGAGTTAATGACCAGTGTATGCATAAAAACCATCTCAGTGCCACACGTATGTTTGCATTTTATTTTCAAATGTTTTCTTTTTCATTTTATTTGACAGGCAGAGAGAGGAAGAGAGAGAGAGAGATCACTCTTTCACCTGTTGGTTCACCCCCCAAATGCTTGCAAAATTCACAGCTGGGCCAAACTGACTTTAGGAGCTTAGAACTCAATCTGGACCTTCTACATGGGTGACAGGGACCCAAGAACTTAAGCCATCATTGCTGCCTCCCAAGCAGCACACATTAGCAGTAATCTGGATAGGAAGTGCGGGAGCTGAGACTCAAACCAGGCACTGGTATGGAATACAGGTGTTCCAAGTAGCATCTTAACCACTGCACCCAATTCCTGGCCCTATATGTGTATATTTACATGTTACACTGCAAATGTCAAGGCCTATGGGGCCAGGCAGTAATCTAAGTGCATGACAAGGAGCAGGTGTGGGCAATGGGTAGTGGGAGTGCTGTGGAAGCCCGAGAGAGTGCAAGGAGACCCCTATGTAGTCCTGGCCTGAGCTCTGAGCAGGACAGAGGGCCCTGTGGTACCAGGTTTCCTGCTCATTCAAAAAGAGCTAGAAGTCTTGATTCTTATCTTACATTTCCACGTAATTTTAATTTAGTATGACCAAACAAAATATTTTCAGGCCCAGCCCCAGCCCTGAACTCTGCTGGCGAAGCTCACGCACTGCCTCAGTAAACTGTCACCCACCCTCAGTAAACTGCCAGAGCTCAGACCCGCCACAGAAGCACAGCCTAGATGGGATGCCACCAGTGACTGTGACACCCATCACGACATGGAAACAGCTAAAAAACCCACCTTCTCTCTCAGTGGTCTTGCTGTGGATTCTAAGCATCTGACTGTAAAGTTCCAGCCACCTGCTGACCAAAAGCAGCTGTTTCTTCATACCCACTGGTCCTTGCATGGGCAGTGAATCAGGGAAAGTGTGTAACCTAGGTGGTGGCGGGGGTGGGGGGGGCGTGGCCCCAGACTGACAGTCCACTGCTGCCACCACCACCCAGGTAATGTCCAATTCAGAGGAGCTCTGTGCCAGCAGCCATGCTGAGCAACTGGCCTGCAGTACCTTGTGTGTTCCTCAGTGCCCTATGTGGTAGGGACCTCTTCCACCCTCACTTTGGGGATGAGGCTGCTCAGGTACAGAGGTCATGTGGTTTCCGGGGTCACCCAGGTAAGGGCAGGCTATCACCCCCAACCCCTGCCCTGGTGTGTTCATCACAAGACACTATCTGACACCAAAACACAGAGGGATTTGGTATAGAATGCCAACAACATCTGGTTTTCCATGAAATCAGATGCCTTATTTCTTATTTTATTCCACATGATAAGGGGTAGCAGATGTTAGAGGTTAATAAAAATGTACTGGTAGAGAAAAATAATGACAGAGGAAAAGTAACTCTTTTTGTACGTGTGAACTAGGTAAAGGGTAAAAAAACACCTTAGCTCATTCAGGTAGTGGGAAAACCAGTTTCCCAAAGGAACACAGACTGAGAGTCCCCTTGACCTGATAACAATAATTAACTGCCCAAGACCAGCAGCAGCTGTCCTGGCTGAGCCCTGTTCATGTGTCCTGCTGGCCCTACCTGGCCCAGATGCAGCCTCCCTCCCAGCACTATGGCCCCATGTTACTTTGCAGCAAGGAAAACTAAGCACAGACGGTAAGCTACTTGCACGGTATTGCAGGGCAGTGAGTGCAGGACTGATGCCATGTTTTGTCCATTACCAGCAGGAACCCCGATTTCTTGAGGATGTTATGTCCCAGATCAAATGCTAGGGGGTGGGGTGGAAAACACTCAGACGCCCTCCGTTTCATAAGCATGGTTTCCTGAGGGTCTCAGGAACAGAGTGCTCTCTTAGTGCTGTGCTCAGAGTGACCGAGTTCACTGCTCTGATAGCTTTCTACATGGCACAATTATCCTGTGGGCTCAGCTCTGGTGACAACCCCCTTGCATTGAATTTTCTTATTATTTTTAAATTGAGAGGAAGTTTAAGTAACATAAAATTAACTGTTTTAGGGGCTGGTGTTGTGGTGCAGAGTGTAAAGCTGCGGCATGAGACACTGGCATCCCATATCAGAGTCCCAGTGAGACTCCTGGCCTCCATGCTTCAGATCCAGCTTCTTGCTAATGTGTCTGGGAAGGCAGTGGGAAGATGGCCCAAGTGTTTGGGGCCCCACAACCCATGTGGGAGATTAGGATGGAATTCCTGGCTCCTGGCTTCAGCCTGGACCAGCCCTGGCTTTTGCAGCCTTTGGAGAGTGAACCAGTGGGTGCAAGATCTCTCTCAATTTCTCTGTCACTCTGCCTTTCAAACAATTTAATTAAAAACAACTATTTTAAAGAATCTAATTCAGGAACATTTAGGGCATCCATAGGCTGTGTAACCATTACCTAACTCTGTCAAGTTCCAACACTTTTTGTGACTCCCAAAGGAAACCCTGCATCTGGAAGCAGTCACTACCCATTCCCCATTCCTCTAGTCTCTGGAAACTGTGAATTTGTCTCTGTCTGTGATTTCACCTGTTATAGATATTCCATGTAAGTGGAATCATATCAATGTACACGTGACCTTTTGTATATGGTTTTTGTCCTCAAGATGTATCCAAGTTGCAGTGGATATGAGAACTTCATTTCTGTTTGTGGCTAAAAAGTGTTTCATTGTATTGATATGCCACATTTGTGTATCCATTGGGGGCTATTTATGAATGGTGTGCTGGGATACTCCCATCAAGTATTTGAATGTCTGTTTCATTTCTCTTGGTGGGACTGCTGGGTCAAATGGTGAATCTAGGTTTAACTTTCTGAGGAGCTGCCAAACCGTTTTTCCACAGTGGCTGCCTAATTTTACACCATCACCAGCAATTTCTATACATCCTCCCCAATGGCTGTCACTCTCTGTTTTGCTTTTGTTTCTCTGTCTCGGCTGTCCCACTGGGTGTGAAGTGGCGTTTCACTGTGGCTTTGATCCTTGCACTGAATCCAAATCACTGCTTCCTGACCTTTTGTTCATGAGAAGACACCCAGAAAATGAGGGAGCAACTGGGTAATTTGGAAGGGCTTTCAAGGCATCTATGGAGGGTTGTGGGAAAGAAGGCACTGGCCCATCATTCTAGCTACCTGAGGAGGCCTTGGAGGACCCTGAGAAGCTAGGGAGAGGCTCTTTGAGGCCAGAAGCAGTCTGCTGCAGGCTCTGCTACTCCAAGCATTGCCTGTCCATTGTGGGGCTGGAGAGAAGCAAGGTCTGGTACCTCTGGAACTCACTGCAGGTCACTGATAGGATGGTCCAGGAAGTGCAGAGGGGACAAATCCACCAAGTAATGGCACAAGACTCAGAGTGAGAGACGGAAGGTCCGGGAACTGGCTCTGCAAAAAAGACTAAAAACCTGCACCTACACCATATTTACTGCCCCAACACTGTTTCTACAACTTCCTGCAAATTAACTCACAAAAACTCTTAGTATCTTCATTTACAGATAAGGAAAATGAGTCACAACCTACCTACAGGGCCCTGGAGCTAGCGAGTGAGTCAACCAGGAGCTAGTGAGTAATCAGCTGGGTCTAACTGTGGGGAGCAACCCAGACTGGACTGAGTTACTGGAATTAAGACTTATTCTATGCATCTGCTCTCCCACAATATGGCGCTGGGAGAGGAGGCAACAGCTTCTACCCAGCTGCCTCTCACCAACTTGACAAGCTGCAGGACCTGCTCCTGATTGGAGGAGAGCAGCATACTCGGCGTGTGGGCAGCCGAGTTAGGATTGGCGGAGGAGGACTATAAAGGAGGAGAGAGACAACATGCACCGGGAACATCTAAGGGAACATCTGTGCAGCCCCCGAGAGAGCCGGCCGGCGGTGTGCCGCTCCCCTGCGGAAGTGGGGAATGTGGCCAGGGGGAACCGCCCTTCCACGGAGGTGGAAGGGACAGTAGCCAACCCGGGAAGAACCAGCAGCAAACCCGGGGAGGGCCGAGCAGACGAAAGAACAGCGCAGGGTCCTGTGTCGTTCCTCCACGAAGAGGGGGTGCGACATCTAACCTCACTTACCTGCTCTAACCCAGGTCCTAACCACCACTCCGGCACAGCTCTGAGAGAAAAGGGCTTTTTTCCAAAGCATTGAAACCCTTTTGATAAATGAACTTTTACCCGGAACTCCAGTCTACTTAGCGCTAAGAAGGGAAGCTGATCAGAGAGGAGGGTGGAGGGGCAGGTGTGTGGCACAGCAGTTAAGCTGCTGCTTGGGACAAGCACATCCATATGGGAGTGACTGCGTTTCAGTCCTGGTCCTGCTCCTGATTCCAGTTTCTTGCTAATGTGCATCCTGGGAGGCAACTGGTACTTGAGGCTCAAGTACTTGTCTCTGCCAGGCACTTGGGAGACCCAGATTGAGTCCTGTGCTCCTGGCTTTGGCCTGGCCCAGCCCTGGCCATTGAGGATATCTGGGGAGTAAACTAGAAGATAGGAGCTCTCTGTCTCTCTGCTTTTCAAATAAACAAATGCCAATAAGTTATTTCAAAAACAAAAAAAGTGGAGGGTGGGGTCTCAAGTTCCAATGGCAAGGTAGGGCTCTGAGGTCCTTGGAGGCACAGGGTTTTCGAAGCCCCTCTCAAGTTCCATGATTCTGAGAAGTGATAAAATCTCAGACTCTTGTCCCAAGGAAAGAGCCCACACTTTTAAATTTAAGAAGCGTGAGAACAATGCCTTATACATACAAAGCACTTGCCATTGCTGAGGACTTTCACCAACACCCCATTTGCTGTCAGAATGAATCATTCCAAAAACACACTCCAGGCTTAACAAGGCCCTAAAGACCCTCTGTTTACTAGGATAGAATACTTGGAGCTGCTAAGCTCAGTTCTGCATAGACAGGAGCGCTCCCATGCCTTGCTGGCCGCACTTTCAGCTTGGGGGCCCTCTCACAGCCCATCCTCGTTCCTGCCGTACCAAAACCACCAAGCAGGGAACACTCACTCTGCGCTGGGCCCTGGGCTCAGAATTTTTCACCCATCATCTCCCTTATCCTCGTGACAACCCCAGGAGGGAGGTGCTACAGGTCCACTGTCCCTTATCCCAAAAAAGAACATTCCAGAGCTGATCCAGAGCTTAATTAGGTTGAGTATTCCCTGCTTTGCATAAGATCCCCAGAGGTCCTGGGCAGCACCTGCAATAAACACATTAATATTTCCATAGTGAAGCTTATGAATATTCACACCAAGTAAACTAAGGAATGGCTATAAATAGTCTCAGTTCAGGTTGAGTCTGGCTGCTGCAGCAGTTTGCCCCAAACATAGGAATACAGTTTTGGTTTTTAGAACTCTGTCCTGCACAAGCATCTGTCTCCTGGATAAACTCTGTGAGGTTAAGTGACTTGCCGAAAATGGGCAACAGAGCTGCTGAATACTGGAGATAGGATTCAAGCCAGAAGTCTGCCTGCCTACACAGGGAAAAGGAACGGGTTTCTGGGGGAAGCAGCCGAGAGTTCAAATCCTTGCTATGCCACTTGGAAGGCGGCATCTGGGCATATGGCTTCACCTGCAGGACTCCTGGCTTCTGTGGAGGTCATTAGGGCTACTCTCAGATATTCTAGCTGTGCCCTCTGCACACACACCAGCTTGCCCTTTCCTATTCCGCTGAAGTTTGGTATGGACTTAACGCCTGCCTTGGCTGAGGGGATGCAGTGGCACTGATGTGTGTCACTGGCAGACAGAAGCCGCCGCAGTCAGCAAGGACTTGGCTGCCTTCTCTTTTCCACCAGTGCCCACTGGAGCTGCTCCTTCTGCCCTGGACCTGAAGCGAGGACACGCACCTTGCGGCAAGAGCCTCCAGCCGCCATGTGACAGGTACCCAGTGTGGGCTGGGCCAAACCAAGCCGGGCTTGTCTACAGTCTGCTGAGACCTGGGGTATCTGTTAGTGCAGGGACAAGGCTGATCCTCTGTCAGACACAGCATGTGAAGACTGGACGAGATGCACATGTAAAAGCTCCAAGACAATGCCCAGCAACAGACAGCTGTTAATTCCCTCTCCTCTCAGCCTCAGTTTCCCCAGCTACAAGACACGAGGGTGTCAGTGAGTGAAACTGCCTGTTAACTCATCAGATCTGAGTATTAACAGAAAGGATTTTCTGAGGATCCATCAAAATGCAGATTCATTCACATTCACATGTGTCCCTCATCCCAGCCTGGCTGGGTGGGTAGGGAGGCTGGGACACAATCCCAGCCCTGGGACAGATGGCCTCCTGAGGACTCCAGGTTCCTGACGGAAGTGACAGCTGTGGCCCAAACATCCCCAAAGGCAGGGCTGCAAGGGGCTGGCCAGTGCCAGGAGGAGGGCAGAAGGGCCAGGCAGCCTGCAGACAGCTGCTGCGCACAGAGGCCCCGTTGCCCTCGGGCTGACAGATGGAGGGAGTGTGGCTGGAGGAGATTCTCCAGGATGAAAGAGCACAGTTGCCACGGGACCTGCATTAAGACCCCATTTAGCAACACCGATTAAGGAGCTATAAATAGCACCTGGGCTCTCTCACAGGCCGTAAAACACACTTCCCACACTGCTCCCAGCCTGCGGCCTGCCCTGCTTAATTGGGGCCCAAAATAAAATACCTGGAAGGCCACTTTTTGACGGAAGGCCCTCGTTGCCATAGTGACAGTTGCCGGGCCCAGGGTGGGGTGGAGGCGGAAGAGGAGGAGGAGGAGAAGAGGGAAGAGGCAGCTAACACTAATATGAAGATTACCAGGGGAGACCGAAATCACACACTGGCTACATCAGCTGCCTGCACACAACAGCTACAAAAAATGGCAGCCTGACCTTCACCACCTTCTCCAACCCATTAGCTGACACAGGACAACGACTGAGGCCAGGAAGCGGGCCCAGCTGGCCGAGGGGAGAAGCAGGAGGTGGACTTGAGTTTGAGTCCTGGCTTAGCCCCAGAGCAGCTGGTTGAACTTGGGTCTGCTTCCCACCATAGCTGGGCCTCAGGCTCGTCCACTGTAATCACAGCAAGGAGCTGCATGAGAAGGCGGCTGAGCTGCTGTACGGCTGGGACTCTGCAGCAGAGCTCCCAGCACGGGGACAACAAAGTGGACGCTCTCCACGTGCCGAGTCACCTCCAAGACAAGGGAAAGCAGCCCGGCCTGCACCAGGTGTGCTGGGAAAGCTGCTGCTTGGCTATCTGTGTGACACAGCTTAGGGGAATGCACAGGGATCGGACTCCGTTGGCTGCCTCTGGGGAGGGTGGCTGGGAACAAGGGCAAGCAGGAGACTTATCACTATTACACTTTAATTAGCCTAATGAATGTATTTAAAACAGTAACATCTAAATTTTAGAAAACTGGACTCCAAAGGCCTCGGTTCTAACCAATGACTCTATCAATAACGATCAGTTAGATAGTGGGGCAACCCTCCGTGATCGGGACCTTTACTGGCTACGCTCTCCTTCATGTGCACTCTGGACTTCTTGTCATCTCCTGAACTCTGCTACGTATTTGAAAGCCTCAGTGCTTTTGCACATGCTGTGCCCTCCCTTGAAATGCTTTCTTGGCCTTCTCCATCTCGAAACATCTTTAAATCTCACCTCCAGTACCTCTCTGCTGTGTGTACTTCCCCAACGCCATAGCTGGCCCCAACACCTGTTATTCTCTCTCTCTCTCTCTCTCTCTCTCTCTCTCTCCTACGCCTACTGCACTTGTTACAGCCCTTTATTAAACTCAACCCAGGCCTTCCACCTGTGTTATCCACCAAAACTCTGGTCTCCGCTCTTATACTACCTCTCCTTTTGGCCTCTTTTGAATGCTCGGCAAGTTAAATTTTAATATTAGCTTGAGAAAAATACATTAGGAAGGGAAGTCCTGCAGACAGAAGTAATGTCAGCGGAGGCGCCCAGCCACACACACGCAGGGCCTGGCCCAGTGCACTGCCTGGCTGTGCATAATTGATTTTGTGGATTATTCATGGACAGGTGTCATCTGGGCCTCTACCTTGGCTGCCAGCCTGTCTGTCTGCCTGGGAATCCTGTGGCAATGGGGCGCTCATGGGAAGGGGTTGTCAGGCAGAGGCTCCTTAGCCCTAGAAGTTAACTATGTTAACTTGGCAAGACCCTGCTGGCGGGGCAGAGATCATAGTCTCCAAGGCCTTGTCCACTTGCTCATTCCATCTGGAATTTTAAACATTAGCCCATGCAGAGTGAGAATCCACTGTTGAGAAAAAATGGAAATCTCCAAATGAACCTCAAAATCTCCAAATGACCCAGAGGAGGGGCTGTAAGGATGCCCCACTAGTTAGAGGTCCACATTCACATGCAGGACCCAGTCCCGGAAACCCAAGAACTGTCTCCCTTGTTGCTGGCCTCTAAGTTGGGGATACCACTTGAGATGTGTCTCACCCAGACTGCCTACCCCATGGATGGACGCGCAGGAGTACAGGATATCAGTTACGTTCAACCCTTCTCTCTGCCACAAGGAAGCCTTTCCAGCGAATGCAGAGATGTTACCACAGAGACAGCCTGCATTTTCCCTCTGGTTTATCTGAAAGATAAATCATTGATAAGCTTACCAACCCTTATGTTACTTACTAATGGATTGCTGACAGTCTTGTCTCCAGGAACTTTCACCCTTGTTTGGTAAAAACCTCTGTAGATTTGGAGAGTGTGTGTTTGTTCCTGAAACTTTGCCCCATCCCAGTTCAAGGGGTGAATCCTGTGAAGGGGTTGGACCAATCCGCACATCCCAAGCCAGTGGCTGCAGTGATTGGTTCTGATGTGGGCATATGACTCAAGTGAGGCCAATCAGCATGCATTCCAGGACTTACATTGGGCAATGCTGGTACAAACATTCTGGTTCCTGAATAAGAAGGAGGCACCCCAGGGGCTCCCTCCTTGAAGTCATTTCAGGCCGCTAAACCATAGGTCTCTGGGATATGTATGTAGGCGAGGCTCTGGGGTGGTGTTCTGTGTGACGGGAGACCTCGAGGGTCAGGGTGGAAACACTGTTTAGATCATATTAATGAAGGTTGAAAGTATGAAAGTCTAAGACTCCATAGGATACCCCTAAGGTACCACCAGACTAGAAGGAAAAGGAGCTGAAAATGGAGAGAGAGAAACCATATCCCAGTTGTTTTTAAGATCCTCCTTGTGTCCTAAACTTTTGACAACTTGACTATGATATCCCTTGGCAGAGTTCTTTTGGTTGAGTCTGGCTGGGGTCCTTTGAGCTTCCCATATCTGGCTGTTCATAACTCTTTCTAGACTTGGGAAGTTTTCAACTATTATTTCATTCAATAGGTTCTCAATGCCTTTTAAAAAAAGATTAATTAATTAATTTATTTATTTGAAAGTCAGTTACAGAGAGAGAGGAGAGGCAGAGAGAGAGAGAGAGAGAGGTCTTCCATCTAGTGGTTCACTCCCCAATTGGCCGTGACAGCTGGAGCTGCACCAATCCAAAGCCAGGAGCCAGGAGCTTCTTCCATGTCTTCCATACAGGTGCAGGGGCCCAAGGACCTGGGCTATCTTCTACTGCTTTCCCAGGCCATAGCAGAGAGCTGGATCAGAAGTGGAGCAGCTGGATCTCGAACCGGCGTCCATATGGGATGCTGGCGCTTCAGGCCAGGGTGTTAACCCGCTGCACCACAGTACCAGCCCCAATGCCTTTTTTTCCCCCCAGATATCCCTATCAGTATTTGTTTGCTTAATAGTATCCCATATGTCTCATAGGCTAAGGACAGTGAGAGAAAAACATTGTTAAAAATAAAGGAAAACCCATTACACTAATAGCAAACTTATGGGAAGAAACCCCATGGGCTAGAAGAGAATAAAAAGATACATTTGAACTTTTGAAGAGAAGGAAAATTTCCAACCAAGAATACTATACCCAGAGATGCTATGCTTTAAAGTAAAGAAAAAATAATTCACGACCACCAGATCACCCCTACAAGAAATCCTGAAGGGAGTACCAATTAGAAATGAAAGGATTGTGGGGCCAGAGCTGTAGCACAGTGGGATAAATTGCTGCCTGCAGCGCTGGGATCTCATACTGGTGCTAGCTCAAGTCCTGGCTGCTCTACTTCCCATCCAGCTCCCTGCTAATGTACCTGGGAAAGCAGTGGAAGATGGCCCAAGTGCTTGGGACCCTGCAGCCATGTGGGAAACCTATATGAAGTTCCTGGCTCCTGGCTTTGGCCTGGCCCAGCCACATCTGATGTGGCCATTTGGAGAGTGAAGCAGTGGATGGAAGATCTTTCTCTGTCTCTCCTGCTCTCTCTGTAACTCTGCCTTTCACATAAATAAATCTTAAAGGTGAAAGGATCATGAAAATACATGCTGGTACAAAATTCACTAACAGGTTGAGACACAAAAGAGAAAGAGAATCCAACCTTAATGTGACAGAAGACTACCAAAATGCAAAGATAAATAATAAAAACGGAAGAAACAGACAGAATATACAAAACAATCAGCAAGCATTCAACAAAATGACAGGAGTAAGTTCTTATCTGTCAATATTAACCTTGAATGTAAATGGATTAAACTCCCTAGATAACAGATAAGTTGGCTAAACAAATAAGAAAAATGCAGCTTTATGCTGCCTACAAGAAACTCAATTCACAGCTAAAGATACACATAGGCTGAAAATGAAGGGTTGGAAAATGATATACAACTCAACAACAAACAGAAGCAGTCAGTTCAGATCAGACAGACTTTAAATCAAAAACTGTAAAAAGAGACAAAGAAGGATATTTATATATTGATAAGAGGATCGATTCAACAAGAAGAGAGATCAAATAGGGGCCGGCACCGTGGCACAGTAGGTTAATCCTTCGCCTGCAGTGCCGGCATCCCAAATGGGCACCGGTTCTAGTCCCAGCTGCTCCTCTTCCAATCCAGCTCTCTGTTGTAGCCTGGGAAAGCAGTAGAAGGTGGCCCAAGTCCTTGGGCCCCTGCACCTGCATTGGAGACCAGGAAGAAGCACCTTGCTCCTGGCTTCAGATTGGCACAGCTCCGACCACTGCGGCCAGTTGGGGAGTGAACCAATGGATGATAGATCAAATATATATGCATCCAATGCAAGACCACCCAAATACATAAACCAAATATTAATAGACCTAAAGGGAGAGAGAGAGACAGACTCATACAAATATATAGAAGGGGATCTCAACACTCCATTGTTATCCATGGACAGAAAACCAACCAAGATATGTCAGAGTTGAAGGATACCACAGAGTAAACGGATTTAACAGACATTCACAGAATATTTCATCTAACAGCTATAGATTAAATTTCTACCTCTCACCATGTACAAAAATCAACTCAGGATGGATCAAAGATCTAACTGTAAAACAAAACCATGAAACGGCTTGAAGGAAACATTGAAATATCACAGATACACCTCGATACTGGTGTGGGCAAATATTTTTTGGAGAAGATCCCAAAAGTGCATGTACAAAACAACTAGGCAAATGGGACTCTATCAATCTCAGAAGCTTCTGCACAGCAAAGGAAATGATCAACAGAGTGAAGAGACATCCAACAGAACGGGAGAAAACATCTGCAGGCTATCTATCTGACAAAGTATTAAGATCCAGAATATACCAGGAACTCAGCAAATCAATAACAAAAAACAGCCAATCCGGTTAGGAAATGGGTAAAGGACCTATTAAATAGCTCTCAAAAGAAGAAATACAAATGGCCAATGAAATATGAAAAAATGTTCAATATCACTAGCCATCAAGTACAAATCAAAACCACATGACCGGCCGGCACTGCGGGTCACTAGGCTAATCCTCCACCTTGCGGCGCCGGCACACCGGGTTCCAGTTCTAGTCCCGGTTGGGGCAGCGGATTCTGTCCCGGTTGCCCCTCTTCCAGGCCAGCTCTCTGCTGTGGCCAGGAGTGCAGTGGAGGATGGCCCAAGTGCTTGGGCCCTGCACCCCATGGGAGACCAGAAGAAGTACCTGGCTCCTGCCATCAGATCAGCGCAGTGCGCTGGCCACAGCGCGCCGGCCGCGGCGGCCATTGGAAGGTGAACCAACAGCAAAAGGAAGACCTTTGTCTCTGTCTCTCCCTCTCTCACTGTCCACTCTGCCTGTCAAAAGAAAAAAAAAAAAAAAAACACATGACCTTGGCCGGGGCCGTGGCTCACTTGGCTAATCCTCCGCCTGCGGCACCAGCACCCCAGTTTCTAATCCCAGTTGGGGTACCAGGTAGTAGTCCTGGTTGCTCCTCTTCCAGTCCAGCTCTCTGCTGTGGCCTGGGAGGGCAGTGGAGGACAGCCCAAGTGCTTGGGCCCCGCACCCACATGGGAGACCAGGAGGAAGCACCTGGCTCCTGGCTTCAGATCAGCGCAGCGATGGCTATAGCGGCCATTAGGGGAGTGAACCAATGGAAGGAAGACCTTTCTCTCTGTCTCTCTCTCACTGTCTATAACTCTACCTGTCAAATAAAACAAACAAACAAACAAAACATATGACCTACCACCTCACCCCTGTCAGATAGCTGTTACCAAAAAGAGAGTAACAAATGCTGAGGAGGACATGGAGACAGCGGAATGCTCTTACACTGTTGGCAGCAATGTTAAATGAGAATGGCACCATGAAAAACAGTACAGAGATTTCTTTAAAAGCTGAAAAGAGAGCTGCCATGTAGCTCAGGAATCCCACTACTGGGTATATATCGAGAAGACTGTATCCAAGAGGTTCCTGCTCTACCATGTAGTAAACAGTAAGCAGCACTGTCCACAATACCCAAGATATGGACTCAACAAGGTATCCATCATCAGGTGAACAGGTAAAGAAAATGTGAGATATATACCCAATGGAATACTATTCAGCCATAAAAAGAATAAAATCCCATCAATTGCTAGAGGACACCATGTCAGGTGAAATGAGCCAGACACAGAAAGACCAATATCACATGTTCTCCTTTATATGTGGGAACTAAAAATTTAAAAAAAAAAGAATAAAACCAATCACATAATCACATAATGGTGATGACTGGAGGCTGAAAGGGTAGGGGAATAGAGGGAGTTTGGATAACGGTTACCAAATCAGTCAGATCAAAGGAATAAAATAAGTTCCTAGTGTCATTCAGCATATTGTGGAGACTGTAGTTCATAGTTCAATACTCACTACATGAATAAATAGAAGAAAGAAGCTTCATGGCCAAGATTATGGCACAGCGGGTTAAGCTGCTGCCTCCAGTGCCAGCATCCCATCGAGTCCTGGCTGCTCTACTTCTCATCCAGCTTCCTGCTAATGCACCTGGGAAAGCAGCCGAGGATGACCCAAGTGCTAGGACCCCCTGCTACCCAGGTGGGAGAACAGATGAAGCCCCTGGCTTGGCCAGGCCCAGTCCCAGCCATTGTGGCCATTTGGGGAATGAACCAGCAGATGGAAGATTCTCTCTCTCTGTAACTCTCTTTCAAATGAATAAACTGATCTTTGGGAGAAAGAAAGCAGCTCCAAACCTCCAATCATAAAAAAATATCAGGGAGGGGAAATGCTGACTGCCCTGTTTTCATCAGAACATGTTGTACACATGTGTTGAGGCCCATACATGTGAAATTAGTAATAAAATAAAAAAATTTAGTAACCCCCAAAATAAGAAATTGAGTCAGACAGGCTCCCCAAGGGAGGTGGGAGTCCACAGTGGGCTGCACGGGGCCCTCTGAGGCAGGGCGCACCACACTCACAGAGGGGGTACTGCTTTCAGGGAAGGCCTGAAAGGCTGCCGAGACCCTCCTTGCCCAACAGCACTTCCTGCTGCTGCCTCAAAGCCCACCTGAGATTTTTCATTGAGTTCAATGCAACACAGGAAGGAAACAATCAGGGAATGGCTAAGTTAGAAGGGTATCTTTAGGAATTCAGTTTATACAGGAATTCAGAGCCAAGGATATGCTGCCTATAGGGCTAAAATGACTGATTCAAGGCCAAGGTGGCCAGCCCAGAGCAGAGCAGAGACTAGAAACCCCGTATTCTCACTTCCAAATTGGAGTCCCTACCATGGGTTTATCTGGTTAAAACCTGGCTCTTAATGCAATTTATATCCCGTTATGCAAAAGCTCTGCCACCAGGTGGTGATGCAGAGTTACTGAATGTGGTATAGCTTTCTAAGCGGACATCATGGATTCTGTTTTGTGAGAATGTGTTTTCCTTCCATCTCAAAAGGTAATTAGCATATGAAGCTATGATCAACCTTATTATAATTCTGAGGGGAAACCAAAGAATTATAGTCGGGGTCACAAACACGGTCTCTATTAATTACTTGCCTCTTTCTAACCCTGCCAAGGAGGGAGTGGCCTGGCTTTGAAAACCCAACTCTGCCCTGTGTTAGCTATATGCTCTTGTGAGCTCAAATGATGCGTTGTGCCGATGGGGTCATTACTACTCTGCTGTGAAGAAGGACTTCACTGTTGCCTTTGATCAATCTCAGCTGAACAAGCTGAACGAATGAGGTACCTAGTGGACTGCTTGCCATTATACAGCAGGTATCCAATAAGTGGAATGTACTACTATAGGCAAAAAGGAAGCAGATCTACCAATGAAATTATAGGCCTTGGCCAGTTAGAAAGGGGGCCTTGCAGGGATACTCAACTCATGGGGCAGCCATACGTCCCAGCGTGGGAGTGGCTGCCCCACTGATTTATTGATGCTTTATACTTCCACCGTCCCATGTCCCCTTCCTGCCATGCGTGTGGCTCAGCTCTGAAATGCTCGCAGCACCCTCTCTGCCTTGTGGGGAGTATCTGTTGGAGCACTCCGAGTCACCCTCTGCTTTAAGGTTGTTGCCTCGCCTGTGAACAAAAGGCTAAGAGAGTCCCCGGAAGCGTGGTGCTAGGAGTCCAAGGAATCCGGCCTCCTCTTCCAACATGTCCGCCTCACAGGCTGGCCTTCCTGGCTCAAGGCCTCTTCTCAGCTGCAAAACCTGCAGCTGGCTGGCTGGCACCCACATCCCTTCCAGAGGCAGGATGCTGCATGTACACCCTCCCCCGCGGGCTGCAAGGCCGTGCCAGGGGCACAGAATTCTCTCACAGGAGCGCTGGCTCACTTCAAACCTCCAGGACTTTAAAGGCGCAAAGTGAGTGACGCTTTATTTTTCCCAGCTTGAATGGGCAGAGCTAGCACCTCATAAAGTGACAGGGAAAATATTTGGCTGGTTTCGTAAACCGGGGCCACAAAGGCTCACTTGTGATGGGCTGGCCGTACAGCCCGCACTAGCTCCCAGGATGCCCTGGCAGGCCCTGCCCCAGCCTGGCGGGTGAGGTCTGCACACACCACTGCCCACCCGACACCGGACACCTGTGTGCAGACCACGAGGCCTGCCTGGCAGCCCCTCAGCTCTGCTGAGCCATCTCCTCCCACAGACTTCCAGAACCTGAGCTGCCAAAACCACCAGCAGCCTTGAGCTGTGCAGAGAGGATCGTGGAGGGCACGCCTGGGAGGCCCTCAAAGCCGCCTCTGTGGGCTGGTCAGCAGGAGCCCCTGAGGAGTCTGCAGCATGTGCAGGTCACGGCTTGGCCCCAGCTGGCTCTCAAGAGATCCACTCACAAACGCGCCTTTCTCCGGACTCAGACTTTCTTCCCTGTCCCCAGGAAACCAAGAGCTTTGTGGCTTCACTGCCTTCACCGTCACTGCCCACCTGGAGTGCCTTTCTCCTGGCCCCTCCCTCCCCCTGCCCAAGGACCTTCCCACCCAGTCCCTCTGCCATTCTGCACCTGCAGGGACTGTTCCTCCCCATGAACTGACAACACTCATTGCCATAACCCTCATTAGACCACCTAATCAGACCCTGCTTGGGGGTCTTCATTATTTCATATGGACATTATTTCACTGACACTTCATCTATTTGAAACTACTGGGGAAAGAACTTCCCCCAATATTAATGAATTTTTCTGATCATTATCCTTTTAAGTGACCAAGTTACTTTTAGTTTGATCTCACTCAGTGGGAATTTTTCTTTTTTAAAGATTTATTTATTTTGAAAGAGTTACAGAGAGAAAGGGAGAGACAGAGATCTTCCATCTGCTGGTTCACTCCCCAGATGGCTGCAACGGCCAGAGCTGGGCCAGGCCAAAGCCAGGAGCCAGGAGCTTCATCTGGGTATCCCAAGTGGATGCAGGGGCCCAAACACTTGGGCCATTTTTCACTGCTTTCCTGGGCACAACAGCAGAGAGCTCGATCGAAAATGGTGTGGCTGAGGGGCCAGCGCTGTGGCGCACGGGTTAACACCCTGGCCTGAAGCCCCGGCATCCCAGGGTTCTAGTCCCAGCTGGTCCTCTTCTGATCCAGCTCTCTGCTATGGCCTCGGAAAGCAGTAGAAGATGGCCCAAGTCCTTGGGCCCCTGCACCTGCGTGGGAGACCTGGAAGAAGCTCCTGGCACCTGACTTCAGATCGGCGCAGCTCTGGCCATTGCGGCCATCTGGGGCGTGAACCATCGGATGGAAGACTTCTCTCTCGGCCTGCCTCTCTTCTCTCTGTGTAACTCTTTCAAGTGAATAAATAAATCTTGGAGAGGAGAGGAGAGGAGGGGAGGGGAGGGGAGGGGAGGGGAGGGGAGGGGAGGAGAGGAGAGGAGAGGAGAGGAGAGAAGATGGTGTGGCTGGGACATGAACCGGTGCCCATACAGCATTCCGGCACTGCCAATGGCATTTACTTGCCATACCACAACACCAGCCTCGGGGAATTTTTCTTAAAATGCATTTTTCTCCTGTTTTAAACCAATCAGCCTAAACATAACTGGATCCATTTTGAGAGAATTAGAAAACAAAGTAACTTTTGGTGCCTTGACCCTGCTCGGCCTGGCTTGGGGGCTGGCGCTGCTTGTCCCTTTGCTGTGCTTGGAGACTTCTGCCAGCTGTCACTATTCCTGGCCCCTCAAGCGCATAGGTAACTAGTGGGCTTGCTTCTGGCCTCACCTACCACTCACTCTCACTTGCTGTTGCTGTGCCATTCTGTTGTGGAAGGCAGATGGCCACGCTGGTGCAAAACTTGAAGAGGGTGTAAATGAACTGCACACAGTATCTGAGAAGGTCTTTAATAAACTTCAGACAGAAATCAGCTCCTTCCAAGGCCCCGAGTGAGTCTTTTCTAATCATTCTCAGAGTTGGGCTGTGCAGAGCTGAGGGCACCCAATAAGTGAGCCAGCTGGTGCTATGTGCACGTTTCTTCGTGGTGGTGAGGGAATGAATGGACGGGAAGCTCCTTGCTTCCCTGTCACGGCCCCACTGTGCCCATGCTGTGCCTGACCTGCAGAGGGCCCGGTAACCAGTCCCAGGGGACTTGTTTTGTGGGTGTGGCTTACCCTACAGCTCTCCATTATCGGTTCTTGCTTTAGAATTTGTTGCATCATGAAAGGGCCTGCTGGGCCTTCAAGAGGAGCCAGCTCTGAGCAGGCTCTAGGTCTGTGACGGCTGCAGCCTTCAGAGGATGTACACTTGGGACTAGCAGGGATTGCTAAAGTTCTAAACAGCTGTCGTGTCTGACCTCTGGTTCTTGGGAAATCAGATGTCAAACAGCTTTATGTGGCACACTGGACAGGTGCAGCCACTTAGGAAACCTTCTTGGGGCAAGCGTTTGGCCTGGTAGTTAAAGGCCTGCATCCCACTTCAGAATGCTTGATTTCCAGGCCCCACTCTAGATTCTGAGTCCAGCTTCCTGCTAATGGACACCCTGGGAGGCAGCAGGTGATGGCTCAAGTGCTTGGGTCCTTCCCACCCAGTTGGGAGAGCTTTTAGAGTTGGGAAGAAAGGGGCTGGGCAAAGAGTGTGGCTAGGTGCGGTGACTGCACAGCCAGTCAGGACACTGGGACAGCAGGCAGGAGGGCCATGAGGCGGAGGTGTGGCCCCTTCCCCACCAGCAGGGCAAGGTGTGGCTGCTCCGAGGCTTGATGAGTTTTGCCAAGCAGAGTTCTCCCTGGTGAGGCTTTCCTTGGATAACCACTTTGTCCATGAGACATCTCAAAGAGATGCCCCTTACCTGGCCTGGAGTACTGTTCAGGCAATTTGTAACCTCATAAACACTCCAAATTACCCCTACTCAAAAATTCTCACATATACAGTTTGTACCGCCTGCTTGCTTGTGTGTGTTTGCCTTTTTAAGACAATACCTGCCTCGTCTCCTGCCACGCTCCCTGCACGTGCCACTCACCGCCTGAATTCCTGAACTGTACCAGGCCCTTTCTTACCCAAGGCCTTGGCACATCCTGTTCCTTCTGCCTAGAATACCTTTTGCTCGGCCTCCAGTCTACACCAGACACCTCACTAAATAATCCCTCCTAGTAAGCACAGAGGTTCCCTAGACTGGCCTCGACTCCCAAGGTGGACCAGGCCCCTGGAGCTCTCCCTAAACCCTCTACTTCCCTCATGTGCTGCCTGGCACAACAACGCCAGCTTACTCCTCGTGATCAGTTGTGACAGACGTCCTTCCTGCTGAGCTATGGGGTGGGGTATCTGGCTGCCTTCTCCACGGCCGTATTTCCAGTGTCTAGCACAGGGAATGGCAGATAGGAAATGCTCACTGACATTTACTCGGTCCATCAACGACTATAGCCTCCACTCCAACTCTAGTCACACCGTGCTGCCTGCATGGCCCAAGCCTTTCGTAACACTTAGCTCTTACTCCTTCTACCCAAATAGACTTTTCTTGCTTGAGTAATTCCTGTTCTTTGATGAAGAAATGAATGCGTCACCAGAAAGCATGAACTGAACAAACTGAGAATAGCAGGTAATTTACATGGGAAATGGCCCAACTGGCAAGGCGCCCAGCGTGTGGTTGGAGGAGCACTCAGAGGACAAGGCCCAGGAGCAGGAAGGAGTGTCGTCTGCAAGAGGCATGGTGAGCTTAGATGGTCCCATCTGACACACTTGAGGGAAATCCTAGAAAGTCCCTAGTGAGCAAGCTGGTAAGTGGAAATGAGCAGTGCAGAATTCATCACAGCTAGTTTAAAGACAGGCAACGTATTATTTTGAAAGATTTTTATTTATTCATTTGGAAGGCAGAGACAGACATACAGAGATCTTCCATTTCCTAGTTCATTCCTCAAATGCCTGCAGCATCTAGGGCTGGGCCAGATGGGAGCCAGGAGCCTGGTAACTCCATCCGGATCTCCCAGCTGGGTGGGAGCCATCACCTGCTCCCAGTGTGAGCATCAGCACAGGCACTCCAATACGGGCTGTGGCATCTCAAGGGACATCTTCACAGCCAAGCCAAACGTCCACTCCGGCATTACTGATACATCTTCTATTCAGTGTGCTGTCAGGTATTTACCTTAGGGAAGGCGAAAATACTCATGGGGGGAAGAACCCAGGTATACCTCCTTTGGGGAATACCATGAAGGTAATACATGCAGAGCCATGTGGCACTGATCACATCTATGTGTCAGCGCTGTGGTAGCTTGCTTGTATCCCCATATTATGTTTTATAATCTCCAGGAGGATGTTGATGGGTAGTAATATTGCCTCCATTTCACAGATGAAAAGACAGAGGCATGGAGAGGTTGGGCAGCCCAGTCAGGGTCCCAGAACTAGCATGTGGTGGAGCTGGGCTTTTCCTCTGGCAGTTGGAGTCTTTATAGTCTCTGCCCCGCTCACAGTGAGATGTGGGCTGGCACCCCCGAGGAGCCGAGGTGAAAAGTGCTGTGTGGACAAAGGGTCCCAGCCACTGCTCTGGGGTCTGTTTCTCTGCCTACAGCCGGTCTTCAATGCCTCCCAGACAGGGTGTCTGCAGTCCTGAGGCCAGGGGGCGGGGTGGGCTCTCAGGCCATTTGGGCCAAGCCCCTCCAGCAAGGCAAGCAGGAAGGCCTGGTGTAGGATAGGACGTGCACTCTCTACGAGGACAAGAGTTGCAGAGTTCTCCACAGGAAGGTCTTCCACTGCCAGTCTGGGAAGGCCCGGGGGGTACACTGTAGGCTGGTGACATTCACGATGACAACCTTGTCTCAGGGGAAGCCAGTTCTCTGCCTCCTGGAAGTGCCTGTTCCCTGCCTGGATGTCATTCATGTCCCCCAGCAGAGGAGCAGCTATCTGGCGTGGCTCCTGGAAAGCTGACCTGTGATCGCTCCATAGGACACCGTGGCGGGATCATTCAGAAGGCTAGAGGCATCAAGGGCACCTCCCCTTCTCTCTCCTTCTCCCCTGAGCACAGCCAGGGCTATCAGGCCCAGAACGCAAGGTGACTTTTCCACTCAGGACTCTCCTTGCCCTGGCCCACCTGTGTCAGCCTCCTGACACTGGGCACCTCTGCTTCACCCCTGCTGTGCCCTCATCCCATCACAAAGTGCCACAAACCACTAAATAACAAATTCACTGTCCCAGATCAGAGCATCAGCAGGGTTCCTTCTGCGGGCTGTGACAGAATCAGGCCCAAGCCTCCCCGCTAGGTGTCCCTTCCCTAGCTTGTGGCTGCACCGCCCTGGCCTCTGCTCCCACGGTGCTTCCTCACTGCCTTCCCCCACGTGCACGCCGTGTCCATGGTCCCCGTTCTCATAAGGACACCAGTGGGCGCGCCCTAATGACCTCATCTTATCACACTTGCAGCCACTTCATTTCCAAATAAGACCCCTCAAGGTCCTGGGGTGACCTCAACACATGAGTTTCAGGAGGAGGACAACTCTTCCGTCTCCTGTAGGCAAGGAAGAAGAGGGACAGCTCCTGGGGAAGAACAAGCTGCAGCCCCGCGTCTGACCCCATGTAGCTGGGTGAGCACACCCAGACCACCACCGGAGCAAAGGAGGAAGAGTGTGCCAAAGGAGCGGCACAGCGGGCAGGGCATGGGGAACGGGAGGAGGAGGCCCGTGGCTGCTGTGTGTGCTGCACAGCCACCACTGCCCCAGACTTGCCCCAGACGTGCGGCTTCCTGGGCCTGGACGAGAGCAGTGAGGACAACACTGGGGCATGTGTCTGATGGCTGTGCGGTCCACAATCCCTCCCAGAGGGGATCCTCAGAGGGAGGTAAACAGAGGCTCTGCTTGACTGACCTCGGCTCAGGGGCCCCCAAATGCCAGACGTGGCCTCAGTACCAGCCCATCCTGATGCCACCAAGCCTTGTTCTGAACTAAATCTAAGCTCACAATAAACATCTTCCTGACAAGGCTAGCAATCTGGCCTACTCTGCCCTGGGCTTCTGCCAGGCACTAGGCAACACCTGAAGCTTTAAGTAGAGAAACACTTTCTGGACGTCAGCTGCCATTCACTGCCAGTGATCTCCGGAGCAGCTTCTACTTCTTGACTCACCACCTTTCCTCCTGCCCACCTACCACACTGATACAAATAGAAAGGACAGCAGTGGTATATGCAAAAGCATTCCCTGCAATGTTATTTATAAAAGGAAAAAAGAAAAGTCCTAACTGTATGAAATAGAGGATAGCTAGGTTACAGGCAACACATTATCTAGTCATCAAAAATGGTCATTATCCCACCATCACCACCATTACTTATTGTTCTGGAAGTACTGGCCATACAATTAGATAAGAGAAAGGAGGCAGAACTGCTAGTATCCACAGATGATATGATGTTATGCCTAGTACAACCAAAAAGCCAAAAAGAAACTACCAGAGAACTAAGAACTCATGAGGCAGATAATTACAAAATTGGTAATCAAACATCAATAAGAAGCAGAATGGAGGACAGAATGCCTGTCATAATAAAAACATAAATGATGAAACACCTAGGAATACAAGTCAAGAATTGTGTAAGACTTCTAGGAGTAAAAATTTAAATTCCCAAAAAGACATAACACAAAACATGTTGGGACTGGCATACTGAAGAGCTCAAAACACCACTGATCTGGGGCTGGCACCTTGGCTCACTTGGTTAATCCTCTGCCTGCCACGCCAGCATCCCATATGGGTGCCGGGTTCTAGTCCTGGTTGCTCCTCTTCCAATCCAGCTCTCTGCTGTGGCCCGGGAAGGCAGTGGAGGATGGCCCAAGTGCTTGGGCCCCTTCTCCGGCATGGGAGGCCAGGAAGAAGCACCTGGCTCCTGCCTTTGGATCGGCGCAGCACCGGCCATAGCAGCCATTTGGGGAGTGAACCAATGGAAGGAAGACCTTTCTTTCTGTCTCACTGTCTATAACTGTCTATAACTGTCTATAACTCTCACTGTCTATAACTCTACCTGTCAAATAAATAAATAAACACACCACTGATCCCCTAAAATTATCTACAAGTACAATGTCTTCTCAAAATACCAACAGGATTTGGGGAAAACTTTACCAAAACGACAAACTAAAGTTTATTTGGAATAGTAAACACAAAAGCTTAAATAGGAAAATACTCAGACAGTGATGAGGTGAGCAGTCCTACTGGCTATAAAAAGACGTAACCGCGGCACTGCAGTGATTGAAGCCTCTGGGGACTGGTAAAGGCAGGACAGATGGGTCAGTGGAGTACTGTGTTCCTCCAAAATTGGCACACACTTGCTGGTTAGTAAGAAAATGGTCTGGGGAAGCAGAGAGGTCAGGATTCTGAGAGCCAGACAGGTCCGGGCTGCCTTCCCAGCCCAGGTGACATTGGGTAGCTCCAGTACCTGCTCTGAGCCTGGTTTCATTTCGTGTGAGTGTTGTGTGAATAAAGTAATATAAGTAAAATCTCAATAGGGTCTCCAGTGTAATGGATGCTCAGCAAAGGGTCATCATTATTATTGATAATTATTTTATTACAGTGGTTCTCCCTTATCCACATGGGGTACATTCCAAGACTCCCAGTGGAAGCCTGAAACTACAGAGAGTACTCATGTCATTCAACGCCTTTTCCTTTAAGACTTATTTATTTATTTGAAAGAGAGAGAGAGAGAGAGATAACTTCCATCCGCTGGTTCACTCCCCAGATAGTCGTAATGACTAGGGCTGTGTCAGGCCGGAGCCAGGAGCTTCCTCCAGGTCTCTTACAGGGGCCCAAGCACTTGGGCCATTTTCCACTGCTTCCCCAGGCACATTAGCAGGGAGCTGGACTGCAGTGCTCACATGGGATGCTGGTGTCACAGGTGGTGGCTTAACCAGCTATGCCACAATGCTAGCCCTGCCTTTTCCATTTTAATCAGCCTCTTGCCACCACTGTGGTCATGACTTTTGCAGTCTGAGGTGAGACAGCAAAACCAGCACAAATTTCTTTTTTCTCCTTCACAATTTTAGAAATAGAATATTTATTCATTGATCTTGGCATCTCCAGCATACTTTTTTTCTTTCCTTATTAACTGGAAACTTTTCCTTATTAAATTTCCTTTTCACTTTGGGAAGCACATTACAGCTACTCTTCCGTATATCCCAAAGCCAGCATCACACCCTGTGGTTTGGAGTTACCTGGAAGTAAGATAAGGGTCACTTGGATACGCGTACCACGGTGATACTGCAACAGTCAGTCTGACAACTGAGGTGGCTACCGAGTGACCACCAGGAGGGAAGCACACCCAGAGCTGCGATGCTGGACAATGGGACAATCCACATCCCAGGCGAGGTGGGGGCAGGATGGCGCGAGACGTCATCATACTGCTCAGAATGGTGCTCAGCTGAACACTCACCAACTATTTACTTCCATTACTTCCCATTAATGTTTTCAGACTACAACTGACTGAGGGAAACTCAACCCATGGAAAACAAAACATGGATAAGGGGGAATAACTGCATCGATTACCAGTCTTTTAAAATGATTTTAATTATTGAGTACCACAACTTTGCCACCCAATCTAAGGCTCTGTAGCAGCCACAGGTAAGTAGCTCCTTGTCCATTCTCTCTCCCAGACACGGCTGCCTCAAGATCCCAGGACCCCGCTCTTTACTCGGCAGGAGGAGAGGCCCATCTCTCTCCTCCACAGGAGACAAGCAGGAAGTAAGAAGAGCCCTTGGAAGATACTCCTCAGGAAGGGTCACAAGTGAAAATGGGAGTCTTTGGAGGGAAACACGGGCAGACTCAGAAGCAGAGGGACACACAGCATTACGGAAGCTAGTCCCATTCTGAGGCTGCGTGACCGCAGGAGCAATGGTGGAAACGGAGGAATCTGCAGGGCGTGTCCAAGCGCCAATGGAGGCCCTGCCCAACTGCAATGGACTACATGGGGCAGAAAGGTGGGAGTCACATTGGCCCTGGAGCTGGGAGCTGTTCGTGGAAAGCCGCCTGACACAGGCTGAGCAGCATGGTCTGGCTCCATTATCTATCATGGATGGTCAAAGACATACAAAAAGAAATGGTACTTCAGAGCCACGAGTCTAGACGTCATGTACAAAGACAAGAAACCAGGCACAGGAAGGTCATTCAGCAGATCAGCAGAGAGGGGACAAAGTGATGGGCCTGTGACAACCATGGGGCACTAACTCATGTCAGACACAGGGCTCTGGACAACAAGTTTCTCAAGTTTTGAAACCTGGAGTGAACTTTTTAGTTCAGAACTACTGAAATAAAAGGAAAAATTAAAATCAACCCATGCTTAATTAAACATCTACCTCCAGAAGACCATTCTATCAAGAATATGCAACCCAACACAATTCAATTCACAGACCTACATGCCCATTACATCCCAGGTCTGCTGTTGTATGTTTTAACGTGTTCATGATGGTATTTCTGAGTGTGTGAGCAGCTCAAGCTGGAAAAGATAGGTAATACAAAGAATATGGAATTCAAAACCAGAATGTTCTCCACACTCCAGGAAATTTGGTACAGTGCAGTAAGATGGAGCCCATTAAGGACTCCTACAAAGTCCTGCTTCATCTGGGCCTTGGAAATCAGTCCAGCTGGCAGCATAGAGAGAGCTGGCCTCGAGATACATCCTGTGAAAGAGCCACAACTCTCCGGCACTGGGCAATGTGAGCTGGCTGCTCAGTTAGTGGAGACCTGCAGGAGCTGCATCAGAAGTACGAGATCCAGAGGAAGGGAGCTGAGGGTTCCACCACAACCAGTGCTTGAGGAGGCCCGAATGTCTACTACACCAGCCACCTTCTCTGGACACAACTCACTTGCCATCTTACTAGCCTACTTAACTGTGTCCACCTATGTATAGGTAGGTGACCATCACATCTTAGGTTTGGCTCCTTTTCTGGAAGGAAGCATGGGGGTTTCTGGGTAAGGCAGAGCCAGTTCTTTGGTACAGTTCCGAATCCCTTTGCTCCTCTTGCTCAAATCCAGGTCCTGCTCACTCCCAGTCCAGACTTGCTCACAGGACTCTCTCGGCTGTCCACTGGCGCCCAAGAGCTCCAGTAATGGCACATCTGCTCCTTCATCTTGGAGAGCATCTCTGCCCAAGGAGCCAGTTCCACTACGGTCAGCCCCAGGCCCAGCCTCTCTAGCAGACAGCACTGGGACAGATCACCTAGAACGCTGCAAGGGGATAGGACTCAAAGGGTCCCAAGTTACCCCTGTGTTCCAGGGCCTTGCTGCTTCCCAGGAAGTTGGGATGGGCACAGGTCCTCTGCAGCCAGCCCCTGCCTTGCAGAGAACAGTAAAAACTCCCTCCTTTCCTCCTAATGTCTGGGGCTGTGCAACAACAGAGCCAGATGACATGAGGATTTATGTGAGTTTTGACAACATCAAGTCCTAGCAAAGTCTCAAGGGAGCAGGGAAGGGAGCAGGTGGGTAGCGAGGAATGAATAAGTCTGCTCTGAGCCCAGGACGGCCTCTTCCATTATGCATTTGTATTCATTCCGTAGCCATGGTGCTCCAGGCAGCGGCCCAAACAATACAGAGGACACAGCTGTTGAGGAGCTTATGGTCTCAAATTTTCCGCCTCAGAGTAGCCCGGAAATCCCTTCCTGAACATGCCCTCCGCAGTCTGGGCCCGGCGCTCTCCCGGGGTTCTGCGGAGGGCTGCAGCATCACCTTCACGCACTACACCAGGCGCAGGTCCCTGCAAGGGCCAGGGGATGGCCTGCACCACCTCCCACCCCAGCCTGTGCATGGGACTCACACAGGAGGGGCTGAGTTGTGCCATGCTGGGAGCCTAGCACAGTGCCAGCTGGTGAAGCCTCTGCTCCGCACCTTTGTCCCTGTGAGGAAATGCCTCCCTACCCCGCGTTCTTGCAGAGGGCCAGCGCAGGCACACAGAGGATGCGTAGGTGTGCAAGGTGGGGAAAGACAGGCAGGAGATGGGCAGTGACACTACGAAGGGTGTTCCTGTGCTCCTGAGAGTTGGGGCAGCCTCCGGGAGCCAGAGCCATACCTCGGAGTGACCCTGCCAGGGCCGGGGTCAGGGGGCTGGGACATGGAAACAGCAGCCCTCCTGACAGCAACGGAGGGCTTCTTCAGGGGCAGCTGAATGGTGAGAGACAGCTTCAGGTTGAGAAATTCAGATGGGCTGCTGCAGTCAGGCTACTGGCGCAGAGGGGCTGGCCTCCGGGTGTGGGGGGCCTTGGCCAGCCAGCACTGTGGCCTGCCTTCTCGCGGTGTAATACAGTGTTCCTACCTGAAAGCCTTTCACGGATGGCTATAATTAAAAGGTCTGGGAGCAAACACAGGTTAAGCCGTATCCTCTTCAGACCCTGACTCAAGAACTGCCTCTGGGCAGGGCTGTGGCATAGTGGGTTGAGCTGGCGCTTGCAGCACTGGCATCCCATATGGGCACCAGTTCAAGTCCCAGCTGCTCCACTTCTGATCCAGCTCCCTGCTGACGTACCTGGGAAAGTAGAGGAAGTTGGCCCAAGTGCTTGGGCCCCTGCATCAACATGGGAGACCTCGATGAAGCTCCTGGCTCCTGGCTTCAGTCTGGCCCAGCCCTGGTTTTTGCTGCCACTTGGGGAGTGAAGCAGAGGGCAGAAGACTTCTCTTTCTCTGCCTCGCCTTTCCCTCTCTGTAACTCTGCCTTTCAAATAAATAAGTAAATCTTAAAACTAGACAAAAAAAAGGAAAACAAAGAGAAAAGAACCGCTTCCTCTGGGAGCCTTCCCTGCTGCAGCAGCCTCCGCAGAGCTCGGGGCACAGCAAGGCACACGAACAGCTGCCAGCTCAGTTCCCTGCTGGGCAGGTGCTGGGACGAGGAGCTGCTCCATCTCGCCACGTTCATCTGGGGAGGGAGAGGATGCCTCCTGGTTGCCAGCACAGATCTCAGTAAAGCCTCAGCAGAAATTCAACTATTCATTCACTCATTAATTTGCCAGGTTCCCAGGCACCTACTCTGTGCTGACCCAATGCTGGATGCCAACAAAGCTCACAGCCAAGTGGGAGCACCATGGCAGAAGTACAGGGGCTGCCTGCGGGAGCCAGAGGAAGAAAGGAGGATAAACACAAGCAGCACTGGCCTCAGCAGGTGACCACTGACCTCCCACCAATCCCAGGGGGCAAGGCTGTAGCAAGCGTGGCTCCAGAAATGCAGGGAGCACTCCATCAACTGACGCCTTATTCAAGAGCACCAAGCCAGGTCATGATGAACTGCTTAAATGCCAACCGTGTGCTGGGCACCTGACTGACTTTTTACAGATATCCCTTTTTATAGGGACCTGGTCCTGCTGGTTTCTGCCTCCCAGAAGAGAAAACTAGGGCCCCAGTATGTGGCAGAGACCAGATCAAGGTCACATAGGAGACTTACGTGATATTGGGGAGTGGACTGTTTGGCCAGAGATCAGCAAGGTGTGGCTCTAGATGGGAGTGGGCACATAGTTCTTCATGCCCATCTAGACAGGAGGACCCCAGGGCTTCTGGTCTGAGCAGAAATTAAACTGCTCATATACACACATGTGATAAATAGGAGTGTGGGAGGGTCAGGGAGGGAGAGCACAGCCAGGTCCCGCAGGCGGCACACAGCCTTTCTCCAGGCATGCAGAGTGCCAAGGTGGCTCCAGAAACCTGGAAGCTGCCCAGTCTCGAGCCCAGCGTCACCTCTCAGGACTTCCTCTTTTAGTCACCCAAAACTGAACAGCCCAACGCATTAAATTACTCTCTGGAGCTATAGCAGACTGGACACGTTTTTATAATGAGACAGACTTGGGTTTGGATCATGGTTCTGCTACTTATGAGCTGGGTGACCTTGGACAAGTTAAGTGGCATCTCTGAGCCCCAATTATCTCATCTAAAAGTACAAAATAAAGTAACACCTACTCTGCAGATTTGCTGGGAAGATTTACAAGACAAAAAGTGCTTACCACAGTACACGGCGTCACTGGGTATTTTATTATTGTTGTCATCATGTTCAGCTGGCAATTTCAGTCTAAGTTCCGAGAAGCCGTCATTACCAGCTACAGCCTCTCAGGGAGGGGACAGCTTTGTGTCCCCGCAAGCGCTCCCATGCCCCTGCAGCAGCCCTGCTTGCCGCCTCCTCTTCCCTCCCTGAGTGGGGCTCCTGACACCTTTTCACCTCAGCCAGGTCAAGTTTGGCCCTACTGCCATCCCCTGCCCACAGGCTGTCCCTGAAGCCTGCAGTGCAGGCCGGCAGCCACAGTGAAACCACAGCCTCCTCTAAGCAGGGCCAAGCCAGGGTGAGGGTCGGGGGGTTGGGGGGGGAGAATAGAGCCCAAGCATCACACTGACCTGGAAACAGCTGT
Source organism: Oryctolagus cuniculus (assembly GCF_051225735.1). Classification (NCBI taxonomy): domain Eukaryota; kingdom Metazoa; phylum Chordata; class Mammalia; order Lagomorpha; family Leporidae; genus Oryctolagus; species Oryctolagus cuniculus. The sequence continues at coordinate 140,797,997 of NC_142870.1, forward strand.
GTGACCTTGGGCACATCAATTAACCTCTCTGAGCCTTGTAAAATGGGAAGAGTGTCCCCTCCCTGCAGTGGTACAGGGGCCAAGGGGAGGATAAGGAAGTGAGAGAGCACTGGCACACAGGAGGGCTCCCTTCCTGTGCAGGGGGGCGCTGCATCCTCCCCCTCTCCCTCTCCCTCTGCTTTGGGACAGTGCCCAGGCCACTTGTATAGCTTCAATTTCCTTCTCTACCCAAGGGTGCAGAGAGCTGGAGGTCTGCTCCGAGGCGGTCAGCAAGCTTGGGGGAGTCCCCAGAGGAGTCTGAGGCCCAATGCCCGTCATGCCTCTGGAGGGCCTGCTGCTGGGGCAGTGCAGGAAAGGGTGCACAGGCAAAGCCAGCAGCTGCCCGAGGCTGCCCCAGGTGGCTTGACTGCATCCCAGCCTCAAGGAACACCCCTGTACCGAAAGGCACGCAGAGATGCTACTTCTATCAATGACGAAGGCCTTGAATGCAGCGGTTCTAATCGGTACTTTTGGACTAATCATCTGTCCATGGTCCAGACCTGTAGATCAGGTCAGTGAAGGAGGAGGGCTTGGATGAATGTAGGCTGATTCTGCCCTTTCATGTGCTAATGCAAATGCTAATAATACTATACAGAGACGGCTGAGGCTCAGAGAACTTGCATAAAGGAAGCTGAGGTTTGAACCCAGATTGGTATGACTCAAAAACACCATTCCACTCTGGCACCCCCCAGGCCTTCTCTGTGCCCATGCTGCCAGCTCTGGGTTCACAGCTTCTTCCAGAGTTTGTTTCCTGCTATGTTCAAGGCTACACTGACAGTTGAAAGAGGCAGCACGGGGGCCTGGCAGCCTCCAGACAACGCAGGTGTCGCTGAATTGAGGTGGTGTGTGTGGGACCTCGGCCTGCTCAGAAGGCTGGTGGACAAAGGGACACCGCTCTGCCCCATCGCCCTCTGTGTAGTCTCAGCATGGACCCAGGCCTCTTTGGGGCCTGTCCCCAGCAGGGCTGGCACCCACACTGTTGCTGGTGAAGCAGCACCTGCTCCACTTTAATTAAGTCATTTGTCAGCATTAACAGGCTGTGGCAGAAAGATCAGGGAGGCAGGAGTCTGGGGTTCCTGTAGGAGTCCTGGCTCTGTCTCTAACACACGGTGCAGACCTAGGCATTTCCCTGAGCCCCTCGGAACCCCAAGTTCCTCATTTGTCAGAGGGGGATCATTGTGTCCCACCTCTGTGATTAGGACAGTTATCACCCTCAGAAATAACAGAAAGGACTTAGAAACAGAAGGCATTACACTTGATAGATGGTAAGTTCTATCATTAATAGTAACTCATGTTTATGGGACTCTTACTCCATGCACTTTATTATTAAATGCTTTCCATGTACTGTCTCGCATATCTGCAAAATAGCCCTTATGAGATAGTTATGGGTTTGTGTGTGTTTAAGTTTCTATTGGGGCTGGCGCTGTGGCATAGTGGGTAAAGCCGCTGCCTGCAGTGCTGGCATCTCATACGAGTGCCGGTTCTAGTCCCAGCTGTTCCTCTTCCAGTCCAGCTCTCTGCTATGGCCTGGGAAAGCAGTAGAAGATGGCCCAAGTCCTTGGGCCCCTGCACCCACGTGGGAGACCTGGAAGAAGCTCCTGGCTCCTGGCTTCGGATCGGCTCAGCTCTGGCCGTTGCAGCCAATTGGGGAATGAACCATCGGGTGGAAGACCTCTCTCTCTCTCTCTCTCTTTCTCTGCCTCTCTGTAAAACTCTTTCAAATAAATAAATAAAATCTTTTAAAAAAAAGTTTGTATTTACTTTTCTGTATTTATTTCAAAGGCAGACAGACAGAAGCAGATGCTTTCCACAGCCATGACATAGTGTGCAAGCCTCCAGGGTGGGGCACAGCTGCTGGAGAACAGGGCTCTAAGGACTGAGCCTCGCTTTCTCCTCCTGTGAAATCGGGCTAAAAACAACTGGGGCGGGCATTTGGTGCAGCAGCTAAGACACCACATGGGACAGCCCATCTCATGCCAGTGCCTGGGCTCAAGCCCCAGTTCTGCTCTCTTTTCCAGCTTCCTTCTGATGCAAACCCTGGGAGGCAGCAGGGATGGCTTGAGTACTCAGGTCCTTCCCACCCCTGTGAGAGAGCCAGACTGAGTTGCAGGCTCCTGCGACCATGGCTATACCTCATCCCTGGGGCATTGTGCATTATGTTGTGGCTATAACAAAAAGGTCTGCATGCTGGGTCTCTGCACAGCACCTCCTCTTGAATGCCCAGTGCAATCTCACCCTCATACGTCCAAAGTGAGCTCCTGGTCACAAGCTCCCCATGGTGATCCTCCCTGTCTCGGTTAATGGCACCTCTGTTCTCCCAGCTGTTGAGTCCAAAACCTTCAGGTCACCCTAGGCTCCTCTCTCACCCCCTATACTTCACAAATATGCCCAGCCTCTGACCACTTCTCACCACCTCCACTGCTGCCAGCCAGAGTCAAGCCACCAGCATCTCTCACTTATGGCATAAGAGGCTCCTAGCTGGACTCCCTGCTTCTTCCTTGATTCTTCCATCATCTGTTTTCAAGACTATAGAGTGATTCCCCTAAGACTTACAGCAAATCCCATCCCACTCAAGAGAAAAAGCCAAACATCACACTGATCTGCCAGCCCCCATGCTGGTTCCTCCCTGGCCTCATCCCCTGCTCCTCTTCTCCTCACCCTTGGATCCAGCACATGTACCTCAGGGCCTTTGCACCTGCTGTTTCTTCTGCTGGGATTGTCCTTCCCAGAGATACCCACATGGCTTATCCCTTCTCTGTGGGATACTGCTCAAATGTCACTTTCTCTGGGTCTTCTTCAGCCACCTGACTTAAAACTGTAAGACCCAGTTTCCCCCAGCATTCTCTAGCTGCTTCCCTACTTTGTTGTCTTTCATAATGCTTATCACTAACTAATGCTTTATTATTTGTTTATTGGCTGATTGCCTATTTCCACCTAATAAAATATACACTTGTGAGACAGGGATTTGTATGTGCTTTGTTCCTGCTGTTTTGCATCCCTGGAGTCTGGAATAGCGCTTTCACACAGTAGGTATACCATCAATATGTATGCAGAATAGCTGAATTAAGAACTGACTTGGTGGAAGAGATGGGGGTTTAAGTTCTGGGTTGACTCCAGTCTGGGGCAGGGGGAGGGTGGAGAAACAGTTGTTCTGCTTAGCTTTTCTCCTAATTTCTAAGCAGTCTGGAAGGTGGGCAGGAGAAGAAGAGTGGTGAGTGGTCAGCACTGCCTAAGACCAGTGTGATTGTGTGGATTTCCCTGTCCTCCTGCAAGCAGACAGACCCAGATTTGACCAGCTGATTTCAAAAAGCACAAAGTGATTCCAAAGCCAGTCCTACTAGGACTTTCCCAAGGTCACCCAGCTGATTAATAGCACAGCTGTCAACACCCACAAATTCTGGAATGATTTCTGTGAAATCCTTGAAAATAGCTTTTTCAAAGATAACTGGCTTTTGATAAATTCCCTCAGAGAATAAGGTAAAGACTTCTGTCCAAACGCATCCATCACTTCCTCTGTTTCCTGACCCTGAGGCTGCTGGCAGACACGGGCCTATGTGCAAGCGTCTGGGATGAAAGACTTCATTGCAGACCAGGGAAACCACAGCTAAGTCCTCAGCATCACCCCATCTGCTCCCTGTCTTCCCTGCCCCACACGGCCCTCCCTGCCTTGGCAAATACCCCCATTTCAGGACTCAGAGTGTCACCTCCTCTACAGGGCCTTCTGTACCTCACTGCCTCCTCCTCTGGGTCCTGTGTCCTTTCTCTGAGACTCGTGGGCATCTGGGCTCCTTACTGGACTATTCTACTCCTTCTGGATGTACTGGATGCACTGGGAGAACTTGGCAGGAGCAATGCCCAGCCCGGATCTGGCCTCCTAGTGGGGAAGGCTCAACCCGAATTTGGAAATGAACACTCCCTGCAGCAAGAGGACAGGAATCTGTCACACACAGAACCCTCTTCCTTGAGGACCAGTGCAGCCAGAGGCAACCTTAGGGCAGGTAGGCAGGAACCTACCAGGGAAGGTTCCTTCACCCAAGGACAGCCCTCAAGAACCTCCTGAGGGCTTCATTCAGTCAGGAGGAAGCAGGCTGCAGCAGGGCACAGCGTGGTGCATGTGTACTTGTTAGGGAGAGAGTACCTCGGGACTTAGCTCCACACACACGCGTTTGTAAATGCCCAGCACACGGCCATAGAGCTCTACAAGAAATTGCTCAGAGTGAGCCTATCTTAGCTTGGGTTCCCCTGAGACAAGGATTTGGGCAGGTAGTTCAAGGGAGCACTCTGAGGAGACAAAAATGAGGGAAGGAAGAATGAGACAAAAAGGGAGGAAGACAAGAAAGGGCGCGTCACTGAGCCAGATACTGATGCCGCTCCACAGGGACCCTCTGAGCACCCAGCAGAAGGCACCTCAGAACGGTCCTACTGGAGGCCGGGGGCATTTATCCAGGACTCCTGTCCTGTCCCCAAATGGCAGAAGGGTACCCCCAAGGGTGTTAACTTTTCTGCACATCCAGGCTGCACCTGTGTCAGCTGAGTGGCAGTCTGCAGCTTGGGATAAAGCAGACCAGAGATGCCAAGGCCCTGCCTGGAGATGTGGGGCTTGCACCCCAAGAGTCTGCAATGGATGGGGGTACTCTGTATTCTCCACGGTAATATCTTTTGCACATGTTGATGTGCAAAGTCCATACAGGCACAAGAGAGGGGAACATTCATCTTCCACCCTTGGATAACCTGTTGGAGTACAGCATCATGTTCGGGAGTAGATTTATGTGGCACCTGCAGCTTTGTGTCTTGTTTGTGTGTCTCAATGTAATGCTGGCAACACCTTCCCTGACACCAGCACCAGTGGCTGCTGCGGTCCAGTGGAAAGTGATGGGCAGCGACTGGGTACATTTCCAACACAAGCCTTGGGGAAGGAGTTTCGGGTCCAGATAGAACTCAGAAAGCAATGAGACTCCAGTTGGCCGCTCTGTACCTCACAGCACAAAGTGGATTTATCACTCCAACACTGTGGTCTCAGTTCTGCCTAAATGGTCAACAGGGCTTTAAACTGCCACTTGAGGGTCACTTCCATTTTCCTGCTCACTGAGCACAATCAAACTTTTACCTTCTAAAGAAAAATCCCCCACTCAGCCACAGACAAGGCCAAGTGCATCACGCAGCAACTCCTCAAGTAGGTATGAGAGATCTGCCATCTCCTCACCTCTCCCCTGGCGTATCAGCTTCAGTACCCAAGAGGGAATGCAGGGCCCTGTGGCACACGGCTCAGCCCCAGCCCAGCACCCAGCTCCTGCCTGGCCACCCCCTTGCTGTGCAGCCTCAGGCAAGCCACTCCATCTCCTGAGCGTATGCCTCCTTATCTGGAAAATGGGTACATCACATCCATTTCCCAGGACTATTTGGGAATCAAACATGATCACGATTTAAAACAGTTGCCACCATGTTTGATGCTATCGGGACCCCAAAACTAGAGGCTCTCCCAGCATACCCTGGGCTCTTTACCTGCTGCCAGCTCCCTCTTCTTGGGTTACCTCCCTGGCCCTCCCCATGTGGCCTGCCACCTCTGCCAGCCCATGGTGCCTTCCAACTCGCCGCTCAAGAGGAATCCTCTACACCCTGGTTTTCATCACACTCCTGCTGCAATATCAAGCTCCCAGCCTGCCTCACCCTGGCCCTGGCCTCCAACAGCAGCCACACTGTCTGCCCTGCCAGCTCCAGGAGGACAGCTCTCCTGGGAAACAGGCTCAGAGGTTATCTTCACAAGCAAGCGACCAGGACGTGAAAGCCCTGGTCCTCGGTGTTATGTGCGTGTCACTTTAAGGATAGCTTGCTCCAAAGTTTGGGCCACCTCCACCCCTGCCCTTACCCTCTAAAGAATCAAAGGACAGTCCCAAGCTGGACAGCACAGGCTCTGGGCCAGCTGAACCAGGAGATCAAATCCTAGCTCTGTTTCCTCCCAGGTGTGTGGCCTTGGGCAAGTCTCCATGCCTTAGCTTCCCTGGAGAAATATCAACAGCAACCTACCTCTAGCACTGGGTGGTGGGGGGCAGACAGGCCAAACCATCTTATTGTGGGGTCAGGTGGGAGGGCACGGTTGAAGAGGCAGCGAGGGTGACAATGAGATCCTACACCCTCGGCTGGGATGGGAGCTTCCTGACTTCACAGTCCCATAAAGCTCTACAGCACATTCAAGAAGCAAAGCAGACAGCCATGCAGGGCCTGAAAACAGAGCCCGGGCCCAGGATCAGGATTATGTCGCAGCTGCTGGCGTTCTGACTTATGGAGTGTGACAATGCATCAGGACTCCGCGGCTGTCATGCAGTTCACCCTCACTCTGCAAGCCAAGTCACAGGGCCCTGGTTTACAGAGAGCAGCAGTCTACCTGGGGTCACAGCGCCCCTCCTGTCTGATCCCCAGAACTGCGCTCCCACTCACAGGCACACACCACGAGCTGGTCCCAAGCCCTTTCTCCGTGCTACCACATCCACGCCAGCCACAGCAGCTCTGTGGTTAGGCACTAGGAGCATCAGCCCCTTCCGCAGATAAGGAAACCGGGGCTCGGACACACAGCCCCAGTGGAATTAAGCCAGAGGACAATGCATTTCTAGGGATGAAAACAAAATGGCTCAGACTTTTCCTCAATTCTTCCTGCATTACGACATTCTGCATGAACTCTCACCAGGCAGATGACACTGTGCTTTTACAGCGTCCTCCTGGTCCATGTTCCAACCACACAGACCATTCTGCGGATGCTGGCACAGCTGAAGGTCAACGGATGCCCGGAGGAGGCCACAGATCAGAAATAAAAGCAGACTGCAGAGCACCAAGAAGTCCTTCACCTAAATTCTGCTCAGCTTTCAGGCTTCGGAGAGTGGCTGGCCACACGCCCAGCTGTACTGCAGGAAGTACACCAAGCACCTTGGGACTCCCTGGGGAGAGGACCTCTGCACAGTACCAGTGAGACAAACACTAGGTCCTACAATGAAGACAGGTGTCACTGACTAAGCACGGTGCTTCCTCCCAAGAGGAAAGACAGGCTCGGGATGCTTTGCAGAACAGTGCCCCCGGCAGCTCCTACTGATCAGAACTGAATTTCTCAGCTTCCTTGCCCCTGAACATGGCCATGTGCTAACATTCTAGCCATTAAGCAACAAAAAAACATGTAGTATGGCATTTCTGAGACATCTTTTAAGGGAAGAGGACCTTTCTTCAGATCTTCTGTCCTGCTACCTGGGATGTGAGTACAATGCCTGGAGCTCAGGTAGTCATACAGGACCATGAAGTATCTGTGGGCATGGAAGCTACAAGCTAGGGATATGCAGCAATATGTAGAAGGGACCTCATGAAGACCCAAACGTGCTTGGATTTACTGCTTTCAGACTTTTTGTATGAGAGAGAAAGGAATGCCTATTCCTGTTTAAGCTATATTATTAAGGCAATTGCTGCTGCATGGAAGCAGACCTAATTTTTCATTTTATTTATTTGAGAGGCAGAGTGACAGAAAGACAGAGACAGATCTTCCATCTGCTTTTTCATTCCCCAAATGGCTACAATAACTGGGGCTGGCCCAGGCAGACGCCAGGAGCCAGGAGCTTCCTCCAGGTCTCCCATGTGAATGCAAGGGCCCAAGGACTTGGGTCATCTTCTGCTGCTTTCCAAGGTGTATTAGCAGAGAGCTGGATCAGAAGTGGAGCAGTGTGACTCAAACTGGTGCTCATATAGGATGCTGGCATCACCAGCAGGGTCTTAACTCACTGTACCACAATGCTGGTCCCAAGCCTAATTCTTAGTGATACACTTCCAACCCCTCCTCTAATCCCTCATTCTTCTAGGATGCTCTCCAGTCTGCAGGTCTCTGAATACATCACGTTGATTCATACCTTGTGCCTGCACCTTGTACATGTTGCTCCCTCTGTCTGGGGGAAACACTAATGGCAACGTTCAAGTCAATTCAGGTACTCCTATCCAGAAGTTGTTTTAGTGCATCTGTCTCCTGGGGCTCCTGCTCCCTTATCGCCAATCCTATAATCATCTATGTCCCTAGGTATCTCTGGGAGCCGCAGGACCCAAGCTGTGGAAGCACAGTGCATGTATGTAGAAAGAGTGAACAGTGTACTAATGAGCGCCCAGAGGGGCCAGGCATCTTGTGCTCCAGAAGCTGCGGTAGCCAGGGAAGGCTTCCTGGAGAAATGGTACACAGTGGCACAGGGCATACCAGCTTGGACTACTGGGCTAGGCCACCATCTGTGCCACAGAAAGCATATACCACAAACCCTCAGAGAATTATATGACTTAATGGAATGTTTCCAAGACATCCCTGAGCGCCTTGGAGAGGTCACAGCCCCCAGCTGCTTCCAGGGCCTGGATCACCAAGTGGCGGTGATTGACAGGGCAGCTGCCTAAAGGAGCTCCGAGCCCCAAAGCTATGCTATGCTGGAAGCTGAGATTGTTCTGTGCTGGCGCAGTGCAGCCATCTGGTTTGGGGCAAAGGTCTCCAGGGAGCCCCATGATTTATGGGCCAGTATAGCCACCCAGGCAGCGGCAGGAGGGCTCCTGAGGCCAGGGCAGGAGAGTGGGGGCGGAGAGAAGGGCTAGTGAGGGGCCCCTCAGAGACTGAGCAAGCCCCAGCCTCAGGTGGTTTTTAATACAGAAACATCAGAGCTAAGATGCATTTACAGTGCACCCACTGTCTACCCCGTTGTGTGTCAGATGTTGTTATTACATCGGAGAGGAAACAAATCCATGCCAACCATCCAGCAATGCCTGGATTTTCACACTGACTGGGTCACAGGCCACTCTCTGCCATTGTTGGCTGCATTTTACAGTTGATGCTATGAAAGCACAGAATCCCACGGGACTAAAAGTCAACTCCAGGCTTCCTAGCCCACCGCCAGGCCTTTCTCTCCCTGGGCAGGGCCTGCAGAGGAAAGGGAAGTCAGCAGGGCCAGAGTTAAAATGAGGAGGAGGGGGTAGAGGCCCAGCGCCTCTGCATCCCCAGCAAATGTGCTCCAGCAGCACAGGATCAAGTAGCCACAGTGGACTGGGGTCCTTAGAGGACTCTGAAAACCAAGCCGGCACTGCGCGGAGGCTGGAGAGAGGAAAGCTCTAGACAGATGGGGAAGTGGAGCTGGCAGCAGGGAGCACAGCACAACAAAAGCGTGCAGACAGAGATCTGTCTGGCGGGATATGGATGCAGGCCTGAAGGTGAGGTAGCCACACTGGCGATGGAGGAGCCAGAGGAGTGGACTCTGGAGAGGGAGGCCACACACAGGCCACATCTCCATGATCTGCCACTCTCCTGACAGGAGACCATGAACATGGGCTCACGTGGGGCTCAGGTCTTTCCCAAGTCCCATGACCTCTGCTGGACATGTGTCAGGACCACAAGAGGCACTACACCGTGCTCTACCAGGGGTGGATGAGTGGGCAGTGAGGGGACAACAGTGACCCCCTCCTCTGGGAAAGCACAGTGCATAGTCCCCAGGGCCTTTTAAACCAGCTGGGAGAGGCCATGACCCTGGCACTCCGCTACCCTGTCAGCTCAGACATGTACATGTCAGCTGGGCACCCATGTTGGAAAAAAAAAGTAAGGTGTCTGGCTCGCTGTGGCCGGCCCAGGTCACAGAGCCCAGCAAATCCCAGCCCAAATCTAGAGAGGTCAGATAACCATGTGGAGGGACTGATTTCTCACTGCCAGTTTTGTCAGGAAACACCTCAATTCTGCACCAGACAAGGTTTCCCTGGCAGGATTCAAACTCCCTTCTCAGTGTCCCGCAGTGCGGCTGGGACTGTGTGGAAGCCCAACAGCCAGATCTGAGCAATGAACCCGCCCAGAGCTGGAGTGCAGCAGGTGATCCATCAACCAATGGTCAGCCAGAAGTTTCACCTCCCGGCTAGGAATGCAGATGAAAGGTGACACCAGACTACTTCCTGCCAAGCACCCCAAGGGAGCTGCTGGCACAGCCCAGCACTGGCCTTTGACCTCTGCCCTTGATTTGTTTACATATGGCAAGCCCGGGGTCAGAGAGATGGGCCATGAGTTCAGAAAATGACAACCAGACCCAGCCAGATACATACATGTCAGGGACAAGGAGAGCCTCAGGGCACGAATATGTGCTGGTGAAAGGCCACCAGGTCAGGGGGAAAAGAGAAAAGGCCCGTGTCAGCGTGCCCCTCCCACCTCCCACCCCCACCCCCACCTGCCTGGAAGCTATCAGGGCTGCTCTGTTCCATTGCAGCTGGACATATGGACAGGAAGCTGCCTGCATGTTCAGAGATGTGGAGACCACAGCAGGAACACACTTGCTCCTAAGAGTCTTAAGTCCTACTGGAAAATAGAGTATAGCACAGTAGCCCCAGAGCCCTACGATCACAGCTAAGGATGGGCCATGGTTATATGATATATGACTATATGAAGATGTCTCTAACACTACAAGGGCCTCACCATTTACAAAGGCTTCCATGGGTCTTACTGGGCTTCACTTCCATAACAACCCTTTCTTATTCTTCCTATTTCAACCACCAGGAAAAGAAGCTCACTAGGCTCAGGGACAGAGCTGGACTCCCCAGACAAATGTCACCAATACAGAGGTGAAATATCACCAGGATCAGACTCTCATCTCTCTCCCTTAGCCCAGGGTTTTCCTGCCCATCCTTTAGTATTAATCAGAAGGAATTCTGATTAATCCTTTAGTATTATCAGAAGGAATTCACTGACTTGAAAGAATGGTTCAACTGGAATTGTTAGGTTTTAATCACCAGACTCAAAGAGCCACTTGCTTCTCCAGTAGATAAAACCTAGATGGCCAGTACTGTCCAGAGGAAGTTTATTTAGGGGAATTCCAGGTCTGGGGCAAGGTAATTCCAGGTCTGGGGCAGAATGGAACTACCACTTCAAGCACCCCACTCCCAACCCCCAGATCAGTGGCAGCCCATCTGGCCATCCCAAAAATTCCCTGAGGAGTACAGCATGGCTGACTAATCAAAGGAAGGCCACAGCTTCAGTGACTAACCAGGAACTTGGACATGAGCTGATGGTGCAGTTCAGCTCCATCTGCAATCCCCTTTGGGAGTCCCGGAATTAAGTGCTAGCTGCCCAGCTCTTTGCTTTGTACTTTGCAAATAAATTCCTATTTTGTTGCACTATCTTGAAGTCAGTAATGGGATTTCTGCATGTTGGATGAACAGACCCAGGTTTGGAGGTTGTATAGCAACTCCTCCAATTAGTTTCTGGGGTTGTTCTGCAACAGGGCTTGCCCAAGGACACAAAGCTAATAAGGGGCTCTGCTGTTGCTCATCAAACCAGGAGCCTGCTGCCACCTTGGGAGCTGCCCCTCCCCCAGAGGGCTCCAGCCCCTGTGGTCGCAGAGGCCTCCCCCTTGGAATTCCTGGCATACCTCCTGCCACTGCCCTGCCCCCACCAGGCCCTTTGACATTCTCTAAAGTTTCCTGATTCAGCTGCCCCACTCTCCTTGGCGGGAGGGCTATCTGGGTAGAGGGTTTTTCTAAAAGGGTTCCTTCTGTACCACAAACTGGCTCCTGGGAACCGGAGGGGCTGACCCCAGAAGCAGTCCCCAGGGAGAACAGTGGCCTGACTCTCTCCATTGGCTCCCCAGTGCTCCCAAGTGGCTCCACAGCAGCCCTACTTACAAGAACTTTGTGTCGTGGTGGAAAAGGTCTACCTCTGCACTGTCCAAAATGGTGGCATCTGCCGCATGTGGCTATGGGAGACCTGCACGTGGTGAGCGCAACCAAGGGGCAGAGTTTTTAATTTAATTTTAGTTAAACAGCCACATTCAAGTGGCTCATGGCTACCATACTGGACAGCATGCAGAGTCTGTCATCCTATGTTCAGACAGCCTTTCAAGATTAGAAACTTCAGAATAATGGAGACCTCTTAAAGTCATTTCATCTAACTCCCCCCTTCCTGTGACAGAGACACACAGGCACAGAAGAGATGGCCTGCCCCTGGCCACGTTTCTTGGCTCCCAGTCCAGTGGTCTTTCCAGGACCTCTCCACACCCTCTTAATGTACCCAACCCCAGATTCGGGGCACATTAAGCCAGATCAGGTTGAGAACGCCTTTTTTTAAATTTTTTTTCCACTTTCACACATCTGGACAAAGCACTCTGTCAACAACAACAAAAACCAAACCTTGACTAGCCCAGGGAGGTTGCCTGGGTTAACCAAGGGAAGAGAAAGGCTCAGTCCAGCACTTCCATTTATGTGACTTGCCCAGCCTGTAGGAGATGAGCACCCAGGTCTGCCTTGGGACTCTGCCACACCAGAGGATACAAGGGAAAGGCAGAGCTTAGCCAAGCAGAATCCTGTCCTGGTGCTGCCTTTCCAGGTCCAGACAAGAACATGGAGAAGCCATAGCACAGTGGACAGGGGTGGCCCATGCCTTGGTTCCCCTACCTACCAGACCAGATAGGGTAGTCTCAGATGTGAATGCCCTGACAAGGAAGAGCACTGGACCAAGGCTTATGGAGGCCACCAGTGGGCTTCCCTTTCCATGGCTGACCTGCCACATGGAACTTTAGGTCTGTGGGATGCTACACTTGGTAGCAAGGTAGAAGCAGAGGTTCAAATCAGCTCCACCCCTCACAGTATGACCTAAAGAGTTTCTCAACTCTCCTGGGCCTCAACCAACTTGTCTATAAAATGGAAATGGCCATATCCACCTCAATCAAAGGCACCCTCATCAAAGTTCCAGCAACAAATAAACTTATAGAAACAACAGAAATGTCTCAGTGGAAAGAGACTAGAAGGCAGAGTGTCAGAGAGGGAAAGAGATCTTCCATCTGCTGGTTTACTACCCAAATGGTTGCAATGGCCACGGCTGGGCCAGGCCAAAGCCAGGAGCCTGGAACTCCATCTGGGTCTCCAACATAGGTAGAAGGAGCTCACATACCTGGACCATCATCTGCTGCCTTCCAAAGCACGTTTGTAGGGAGCTAGATCAGAAGCAGAGTAGCCAGGTCTGGAACTGGTGCTCAGGTATGGGATGCTGGCACCGTAGAAACAACTTAACCTACTTAACCACAATGCTAACCCATCGTGTGTGGCTTTTTATGAAAAAGTGGAGTCTGCAAAATAGAAGGAACCGTCACAGGCTGTAGGGTTGCTCACCTTGCCTGTGTCTAGCATCTGCTGACCCTGAGCCTTGTGGTTCTCATTCTCTGCCACTACACCCAGCCTTGCTGGCTGCCCTGTTGGCCATAGGCTTGCCCAGCTCACCCCCACTGACTCAATCTTCCCCTAAATCTTCACATGGTTGCCTCTGCCTCATCACTTAGGTCTCAAATGCCCCTCCTCAGAAAGGGGCCAAACATGGAAAGCCAAGACACTGTGGCAAAAAATGACCTCCATGAAAGATCTCTGTGAGATCCCAGTGGAAAGAAGGGGCCATTAAAGAAGGAGGTACTTTTCTCTGATGGGAGGAGAGAACTTCCACTTTGATTATGGCCCTGTCTAAATACTGGTGGAGTTTGTGGACTCAAAAGGCTTCTATAGCCTTGGCAGCTCAAGACAAGAGCCTCGGGTGATGACTGATGTCATAAATAAGAGTGTCAACTGTTAAATCAACAACAGGAGTCACTGTGCACTTGCTCCACATGTAGGAACTCTATCCTTAATGAGTTGTACTAAGAAAATTAATGGTGAAACTTGTCTTCAAACGGTACTTTATACTTTGTGTGTCTGTGTGGGTGCAAACTGTTGAAATCTTTACTTAGTATAGAGTTGAATCTTTATGAAGTATAAGTTATGCAGTTGAATCTTTATGAAGAATAAGTATTTACTTAGCATAGAGTTGAATCTTTACTTAGTATAAGTTGAATCTTAATGAACAATGGGATGGCAGAGGTAGGATGGTTTGGGGGTGGGAGGGTGGGTATGGGGGAAGAACTGCTATATTCCAAAAGTTATACCTATGAAATTTACATGTATTAAATAAAAGCTTTCTACTAAAAAGGGGGGGGGGCAAAGCAGCAGCCGACAGCCTTCCCCCATCACAGTCTCCAATTTCATTTTCCTAATCACATTTATCTGTCTCTAGATTTCTGTTAATCATTTTTTTCCCTGCCTCCCCTCTGCCCCGTCTCTAGCCCTAAGTTGTCATCATTGTGTCCCTAGGTCCCTAGTGCCGGACACAGGAGGTGTTCGGAAACTACTCCCTGCAGGACAGGCTGGCCCTCTCATCCTGACTGTGGCTCCCTGGGACCACAGGCTGCAGGAGAGCGGGAAGCAGCCTACATGCAGCTGGGCTCCCGGGCTAGGCTCAGCAGGTCCTCCACAAACTCTGGTGAACAGAGAGGTGACCACGAGCCACCATTCCTCCCCACGTTACCAGGCATCTGGCCCACGCAGGATCACGTGTGGCTGAGGAAACAGGGCTTCTTTATACACAGATCAAATTAGTAGCTGCGAGGATGGTGCGACTACTTTTCCATTTAATACTCGTACTAACAGGAAACTTCTCAGGAGTCTCTTCCCTGGAGTGGTAGTGAGAAATTTGTATGAAGGCACTTTAAAAAGTTTGTGTAAAAGTGGAAAAAAAAGTTTATTTTGGCACAAAAAATTTTTGAATTCCATGTATAAAAGGGAATCTTCAACAAGTCCACAGAAAGAGCATATTATGGAACAATGATGGATAGATTTCAAAACTGTTTTGCACCAAAGTAAGCTTATCTTTAAATTTCATTTTCCCATGAACTTTCTGAAGTCCCACCAGGTTGTGGACTTTGCCCTATCTGGACAGTCAGCAAATGCTTGCTGAAAAGGCACTATGGGCTGGGTGCTAAGGACACATGGCAAATAGGATGGCGAAGTTCCCACTGGCAGCGAGAGATGCAGGGACATGGGAGTACTTGAGACTATACCTAAACAACCTTGAGGGCACAAAACTGGTATACACCAGAATGCCATAACTCCCAGGGCCATAGCAAGTCACCCCTCAGGCCCGAGGCCCTAGAAGAAACAAGCAGAGGAAGCAGCCTTTTTGAACCAGAGCACTCAACACTGACACTTGGGCGGCATGGACACATTTTCCCTGTGGGAGCGAAAAAGGCTGAATTCTGCCAAACACACATGTCTTTGGTGTTGGCGCGTCCCTCAGGCCTGCTCCAGGGAAAACTGGAAGACCAACCCCCGCTTCTGCCTTGGATGCACTCTTCAGCCAGTTCCCACAAATCTAGCACGTCACTGCTTCACTCACTTTCCCCTGTATGACCCTGTACCTGTCCCCATCCCCCAATCCTAGCAGCCTCTATCCCCCCAGGGGGCTGACTCACGTCTCATGTTTGGACTGATTTCACAATGGAACTCAGAAGGGTATAAACACATGTGTGTGTTCCAGGGCCCATTACAAGCATCTTTGATTCAAAAGGTGAGAACTGGAAGAATTTGTGCTTTCACACACTCCCGAAGGAATGCTGAGGTCCAACTGCAGAACTCCACAGCATTCCCCCCACAGGTGGCCCAACCTACAAGCAGCCAATCCGATGCTTGGCAGGCGTATCTGCCTGCACTGAGGAGACCAATGGGGCATGAGAAACTGAGGACTCTAAGCCAAGACCCAGGCAAATAACACTCCAGCAGAGCTCATGATTAAAGTGTTGGAGTACAAGGTTGGGGCAGATTTGGTGACCCAAAGCCAAGGGGTGCCTCAAGTTAGTAGAAGATATGGGAGAGCTCAGGAACAGGTTTCAGAGAGCTAGGGCAGATATTTAGTCGAGGTAGCAAAGGGAGACCGGAGTGCCTCCCCATTCCTGCAGTGACAGCCATGTCCCCATCTTCATGCAACCCTGGATGTGCCTTTTCCTGAGGTGACTTGGTCTGGACTTCCACAGTAGCCCCAACTATCCCTGCCCCTTAGAGCCTGACCTGGCCTCTGCCAGCTTGACAGTGGCCCTTACTTAAGAGGTGGCTACCCTCTGGGGGACCCACAGAACCCAGAGCCCCTCTGAGTGATGCCTAGGCATCAGGTAATGAGCTGTCATCCCTCACCAACCACCAGGAGCCATGCTGTGCTAGCCAGGGGACACCCCTACATTTTGAGGGGGAAACAAACAAATTGGGAATAGGTGGCAACTGGCTAGGGATCTGAACGGATCCACCCAAAAGCACCTCCTTAAAAGACTCTGAAGCTGGGATATCAAGGTCTTTGCTGGCAGTTCCAGCTCCCAGCTGCTCCCAGCAGGTCCTGGGCCAGGGAGGCAGGAGGTATCCCATCAAACACGGTCTCAGGAGCCCATGCTGAGGCAGCCCACCTCCCTTTGGGGCTCCCAGCAGGCTGGTCACGAAGCAGGACTCACGGCTCTATTTATAGAAAGCAGCCATTGAGTAGCATAAGAACTGGGGAGAGCCGGTGCGGCAGTATTTTCCAAGCTCACGCTGTCTCGGCTTAATTTCATCCCAAGCAAATAAATCATTAAGGAGGCACCAAGTCCTGGAAGATCTGACGAAGAAGGGCCATTAAGCGGCACAGCCTTCACTTGAATTATGGAAGGCCTGCGACAAGCAGCCTTATTAGTGTCTGGGCCAGGCTGTAACTCACGCTAACAGAGGGACAAGACTTAGGAATCAGCTGGTTACCTGATGGTTAGCAAGCAAATACCACTGCCAGCCTAGTGGGCAGTTTGCTCTCCTCACTCATTTAAACAATCCCCTTCAAACATGCTTGCTCTATTCATCACTTTCTTGGCACCACCCACTCAGAATCATCACCAGTGCCAGCCAAGATGCAGTTTGCCATACAGTATTTAAGGGTATCTAAGTGCTGTAACAGTGGAGCTGCCTAGCTTCAGTAGGCTGTCTTGTTAAGCCGAGGCCTGGGACCACCAGGACACAATATGACCCCACACGACACGCAGGTTAGATGCACAGGTGCTGGCAGAAAGACTGGGTTGCAGCCTGGGGCCAGTCCTTCCCAAGCAGGTGCTGTGAGCTGGCTCTTCGTCTTCCTCAGCCCCCATCTCCTCATGTGTGAAATGGGATAACAGCAGCTTGTCCTCCTCCGTGGGGATTCAGAGAGCCACTGTGCACAGGGTGCTGACTAGCCTTCGGACAGGGCTGTGATGTTTAAATAAGATGATGTCTGAGCAGCGCTAGGCAGGGTTTGGCCTTTTGTGAGTGCTGACTCAATGATGGTTTAACAGAGCTGTTTCCTTCTGCAGTAAATCCCTTCCCAAACAAAGTGATGCTGGGGGGAAAATGTGCTTTGGTGGCTACAGAGATTTCAGGTTCCAGGCCACATGAACTGAGGCACTTGGTGGGTGGGGAGGATGAGAACAAGAGGGAAGAGTGGGCTGGACAGAAAAGGGAGGGGATGCGGAAGACACAGCTGGGTTGCTGGAAGGAGGCCCAGGAACCGGCCTGGAATCAGCCAGCCTGGAGGGGTGCGGGGCACAGCTAGGCTTAGCAATGCTAGGCTTTGCTGGGGTGATGGAAGGAGGCCATTTCCAACAAAGGTCAGCACGGACCAAGGCACAGAGAACTACTGGAAGAGTTTGGCTGCAGGACCATTTGGCCTAGCACACAGACAGGTGGATGGTGGGTGTCAGATGAGGTGGGTGTCAATGAGGATGAGGCAATCCTTGCTCCCAGGAGCTTGTTGGAAAGGCAGAATCCTGGCCATACCCAGACCTTCTATGTCAGAACCTACACTTTAACAAGACCCCTGGGGGCCTGAATGCACACTGAGGTCTGAGGGACATTTCTGACAATGGCTGCACAGGGAATTCCATCCTTATACCCACTTCACAGGTGAGGACAGTGACGAACTGACAAGTGAGGAAACTTAGATCCAGGTGACCCAGGCAGAAAAGGGGCAGAGCAGTTCCTAGCCTGTCTCTCTAGGACTGTGCGAACTCTGGGGTTCTATGGCCCAAGTACGGGTTAGGGCAGGGTCTCTGACACACAGGGGGCACTGGGAGGTCACGGAGGTGTAAGTGAGGGGAAGACACCTGTGTGAACTTGGTCTCAGCACCAAAAGACTACCAGGAAGTACTTCCTGCCCCTCCAGTCCAACCCATCATTGTGCCCACAAGCTCCCGTGTCCTCCATCACCTAAGTCGGGTTTTTTCAACACAGGTTCATAAACTGCACTGACTTCTCACTCTCTTGTTTCTGGTGAGGAACACTTTCAAGGGGAACTGGAGGCCTGGATTTTGGTTCTGGTTCTATTCCTGACTGGCAGGTGGCCTTGGGCAAGTCCCCCAGCTTTCCGGTCTACTCAGCTCTTACCTGTAAAGCGTGGGTCTCGCACTGGCTGCCAGATAGCATCTCTTCTAACCCCAATACCTGGTCTGCCTTCACCTCTTGTCCTTTCCTTACCCCACGGGTCCAGCCATGGCCAGGCCTGCTAACTGTTGTTCAGAGGCAGGTGTAGCCCCTTAGCCATTACCTTGACAGCTCATCCCTGACAAATTTATCCACGGGCACATCTGGTGAGGGTCCCACTCGTTTGGGTAACTTTGTCAGGCACTGTCAGGAGCTACAGCCTTTCAGAGACACTGGAACAAACATTTAGCTCGAAAATTTTGAACCCTGCTCACAGAAAGGGCCAAACACTCCCAGTGGCCTCTGCGCCTCAGCTGCTGTTTCCATCATGTTAAAGAGAACAGAGTCAGAAACCTCCAGAAACCAGTGAATTCCCTGTGTGAAGCCCCTCAGAATTCCCAACGTGGACCAAAATGTAATGATAATTAGTATTTACATGCTTGCTAACGCAGTAATTTCACAATCCATGGCAACAGTATGTCATAATTAGAGATTTTTTAAATTAGCATTCTTCCAGTAGGTCCAGGCAGTCCCCCAGTCACTTTCTACATATTATTCATGGTCCTAGCACCACTTGGAAAAACAAATTTCTATTTTCAGAGGAGGAAACGAGAGGTCCAAGGTGAAATGACTTGTGAAGGGGATGGTTAATTAGAAGCCAAGTCAGCACTGAATCCAGTGCTGGAAAATCCTGAGTTCTGGCTCTCCCCACAAGCCCACACTGGGGCCCACACTGACACTCGTCCTGACCAAGCCGGATTTCAAATGCTGGCACCTCCATGGCGAAGTCCTCAGGATGTGCAGGAATCAGCTTCTGACTAAGTTAAATGGGAAAACTCCTCAAAGCAAGGCCATGAGACTTTTTTTTTTTTTTGCCAAAAGTCTATTCCTTTTGTGAACAACAAACGGTAGAGGCCAGTTTTCTGCAGCCTGCAGTGGCCTGTTGGGGGGGGGGGGGCAGGTGTGTTATGCTCAGCACACAATGAGAGGTGGGAACAGTCACTCACTCAGGGGTCAGGCTTCAAGGGAGTGACAGCTCATAGGCAGCCCTCTCTGTTCCCAACAACTGTAACTCAGGTGTTGCTGTGTTGGAGAAAAGAAAGCTATTTGGTGACGGGAGGCCAGTATATTAATATGCATGTATTTATTTATTTATTTATTTTACAGGCAGTTAGACAGTGAGAGAGAGAGACAGAGAGAAAGTTATAGACAGTGAGAGAGAGAGACAGAGAGAAAGTTATAGACAGTGAGAGAGAGACAGAGAGAAAGGTCTTCCTTCCGTTGGTTCACTCCCTAATGGCCATTATGGCCGGCGCTGTGCCAATCTGAAGCCAGGAGCCGGGTGCTTCCTCCTGGTCTCCCACGCAGGTGCAGGGACCCAAGCACTTGGGCCATCCTCCGCGGCCCTCCCAGGCCACAGCAGAGAGCTGGACTGGAAGAGGAGCAACTGGGACTAGTACCCGGCGCCCCAACTGGGAATAGAACCCGGGGTGCCGGCACTGCAGGCGGAGGATTAGCCAAGTGAGCCACGGCACCGGCCTTAATATGCATTTATTAAGCACTTACTTTGTACTCTGTTCCAAGGACTGATATCTGGAGGTGGCGGACAAGGTTGAGATGCAATCCCCAGGTGGGCATTTGGCACAGCAGTTACAACACTTCCTGAGACACGTGCATCCCATATCAGAACGCCTAGAATCAAGTCCTGGCCTGGCTCTGCCCCCTGATTCCAACCTCCTGCTAATGTGCACCCTAGCAGGTAGCAGGTGATGGCTCAAGTACTCAGGTCATTGCCACCCATACTGGAGACCCAGATCAAGTTGTAAGCTCCTGGCTTCAGCCTGGCCTGGCCCAGCCCTAGCCATTGTTTGCATTTAGGGAGTAAACCAGTGGATGGGATGTCTTTGTCTCTTTATCTCTGCCTTTCAAATAAAAATTAATCGATTTTGTGAAAAGATGCAGTCCCTACCTGAAAGAGACCCTACCTTCAGTGTTAATAGCAACAGCAATAATGAAACAGCATAACACACGTATTACAATGTGGTGTGGGAGGTATTATATCACATATCCTTTAGTAGTGGTTCTGTTACCAGTGGTGGGAGTTTAGCTTAGTGGTCAAGATCATATATTGGAATGCCTGAGTTCCACCCTGGCTCCAGTTCCCAACTCCAGCTTCCTGCTAATGCAGACCCTGGAAGGCTCAAGTCACTGGGTTCCTGCCACTCATGTGGGAGACCTGGATTGAGTTCTGGGCTCCTGGTTTGGGTCAAGCCCAGTCCTGCCTGTTGCAGGCATTTGAAAAGTGAACCAGTGGATGGAAGTTTTTTTTTTTTTTTTTCCTCTCTCTTAAATAAATTAAAACCAAAGAACCAATACAATCTATACCATATACACAGTAAAGATTGGAGCCAGTGCTGTGGTACAGTGGACTAAAGCCCCAGCCTGTACCACCGGCATCCCATATGGACATAGTTTGAGTCCTGGCTGCTCCTTTTCTGATCCAGCTCCCTGTTAATGCACCTGGGAAAGCAGTAGAAGATGGCTCAGGTCCTTGGGCCCCTGCACCCACACAGGAGATCCAGAAGAAGCTCCTGGCTCCTGACCATTGTGGCCATTTGGGGAATGAACCAGTAGATGGAAGACCTCTCTCTCTCTGTGTGTATGTCTCTACTCGCTCTATAACTCTTTCAAATAAGTAAAATAAATCTTAAAAAAAAAAAAAAACGCACCTACTCTTCTGCTTCCTGAGCATGCCTCCCAAGTCATCACCCTTGCTCCGAGGAACCTCGTATCTGGGTGGAAAGAAGGCATCTGCAGGTGGAAACCTGGGTGAATGGGACAGTAGGCAAGAACTCAGCACTGAAATGACGGTACAGAGACAGAGATCTGGGCTGAGGGCTGGCGGTGAGCTGAGGTGAAGACAGACTGATGCAGAAGAGAGGTGATGGGGGACCAAGCCAGGAACTCCATGGAGGAGACAAGTCCGGATGCCAGGGAGGCTGGGGGGACCTTGCTACCCCATGGGGATGTGTGGGGGCTGAGCAGAAGGGCTGTGAGTTGCGCTCAGACCGGAAGGACAGCTCTGCAAGGGACCGGCGTCCTTGTAGTCATCCTGGCAGAAAATTCTCTCTGGCCTTCATCAATACCAGAGCCTTGGCTGGTCGCCAGCCTCCTCTGCTGAGCCACTGCGCCAATAAATACTTGTTGGCAGATCGATTAAACCATCTAGGAATGACATCTGGAAATACAGCTTTCCCCACTCAGTACAGGTGCACAAGCCTGCACAGGCAACAGCCTACTCTGTATGCCCAGAGCACCAACACCCTCCCCGTGGAGTCAGGCCATGTTCGGGGTGGGGCCAGCAGGGGCAGAGTAGAGGCAGGGCTGGCCCAGGCAGATGAGTGGTTACCACCTGGGTGTAAGCACAGCCCTGTTGCTTGTTAGCTGTGTGGCCTCACTCCAGAAAATTCCTCGCCTTCCAAAACCCAGTTGCCCCATCTACAAAATGGGAATAATAACAATAATACTGCCACGAGAGAACAAATGAATAGAACACTAGGCCCAGAGGTCAGCGCTGTGAGGCAGAAGGTTAAGCCACCAGAGCTGAGACCCAGCTGTTCTGCTTCCAGTCCAGCCCCTGCTAATGTGCCTGAGAAGGCAGCAGAAGATAGTCCAAGTGCTTGGGCCCTGCACCCACGTGGGAGACACGGATGGAGTTCCAGACTCCTGGCTTCAGCCTGGTTCAGCCCTGGAAGTTGCAGTCATTTGGAGAGTCAACTAGTGGATGCAAGATCTTTCTGTCTCCTCCTCTCTGTCACCCTGCCTTTCAAAGAAACTAAAAACAAAACCACAAAACCCCACTCAGCTCTGGGCCCCAAACACAGGCAGCATCAAGCAAAAAGTGTGACTATTGATAGTGCTGCATTAAGGCTGCTCTGCCCAGGGCTGCTGTCTCACGGGGGCTCCTCTCCCCTTCCTGTGTCACTCATGCACCACTCACCACCACACAACTCCAGACTGGAGACAGAGCCGAGCTGTCAGGCCTCCCAGCAGCCAGCCTGTGGAAACAGGAGCCAGGGGCCAAGGAGCAATTCAGGAAACCAGGCCCAGGCAGATTCCAAAGGGCTGGCCCACCCTCGGGGCCCAACCTCACAGCAGTGGGGTGTTTTCAGTGACATTCCCTCATTAGAGATCAAGAATGCCTGATTCATGGCCACCGCTGGAGCCGTCTTTACACAACTTAGCTTTTCAGAACACCCTGCAGAGCTCTGCGCTGAGCCAGGAGCTTTGAGGGCCTGGATGAAGCCTCTGGGGAGAGGGGGAACCACAGTGACAGAGTCTCAGGGTTTCGCCCAGGCTCACTGCTGAAGGCAAGCGTCAGGTACTTTGCTGCCTGGCCTCCCAGGCAGGTAGGGCAGACTTTCCTGTGCACACTCTTCCTGCCTCAGTGCTAAACCTCCTCGCAGGGCCTGTCTGCCTCTGAATACAGGCTCCCTGTACGACCTTGAGCAACTGACTCAAGCTCTGTGTGCCTAAATCTCTTCATCACAAATGGAACATGACAATACAGTAGTCCCCCTTTGTCCATGGATGTAATCCAAGACATTCCTGCCTGAAACCAAACACCACAGGTGGTACCAGACCCTATATATGCTGTTTATTCCGACACATACATACCTATGATGAAGTTGAATTTATAAATTACGCATAGTAAGAGACAAACAACAATAACTAATAGTAAGATAGAAAACTATACTATACTATAATAAAAGGTATTTATAAGTTATGAATTGCAGGGCTGGCGCTGTGATATAGTGGGTAAAGCCACGGTCTGCAGTGCCAGCATCCCATATGGGTGCCAGTTCAAGTCCCAGCTGCTCCACTTCTGATCCCACTCTCTGCCTTGGCCTGGGAAAGCAGCAGAAGTTGGCCCAAGTTCTTGAACCCCTGAACCCCTATGGGAAGACCTGGAGGAAACTCCAGGCTCCGGGTTTTGGATCGGTGCAGCTCCGGCCATTGCAGCCAACTGGGGAGTGAACCAGTGGATGGAAGACCTCTCTCTCTCTCTCTGCCTCTCCTTCTCTTTCTGTGTGGCTCTTTCAAATAAATAAATAAATCTTTAAAAAAATAAGCTAGGAATTGTTTATTCCTGGAATTTTCCAATTTAATATTTCTGGACCACAATTGACCACAAGTAAGGCTAGAAAGGGAAAGGATAGAAAGTGAATCAAGGAGCTGGCACTGTGGTGTAGCAGGTAAAGCCTGCAGCGCCGGCATCCCATATGGGTGCTGGTTCGAGTCCTGGCTGATCCACTTCCGATCCAGCTCTCTGCTATCGCCTGGGAAAGCAGTAGAAGATGGTCCAAGTCCTTGGGCCCCTGCATCCACCTGGGAGACCCAGAGGAAGCTCCTGGCTCCTGGCTTTGGATTGGCGCAGCTGCGGCTGTTGCAGCCAAATGGGGAGTCAACCAGGGGATGGAGGATCTCTCTTTCTCTCTGCCTCTACTCTGTGTGGCTCTTTCAAATAAATAAATCTTTAAAAAAAAAAAAAAAAAGGATCCAAGGGTGGAGGCACAAATGCAGAGTTGTTCCACGGATTAAAGGTGTACAGCACTTAGAACAGAGCACAGCACACAGCACGGACTAGGCACCATGGAAGTGCTGGTTACTGTTGGTTGTTTTACTGCTGTCATTACTGTAACCATGACAGCAGTAGTAATAGCAGCCTGCCCACTTGCCCAGCCTTGATTCCACACTTTGCGGCTCAATCAGATGTGCACAGCCCGTGGGTATCCTGCAGCTCTTTGCAGTAAACTCTGAGATGCTGAGCCATCTCATTCTGTGATGTAGCAGAGTAATTTCATGTGCAGAAGGCTCGAGAACATTACGTGTTTGCAATAGGAAATCACACCTTCAGGACCTCTTACCCCCAACAAATACACGCCTCAGAGTTACATGCAGTAAATCCTCTGTAAGTCTTGCTTTTATAGTCATAAAAGTTCAAAAATTGACACTGTGATACCCATTAACTTACTCTGTCACATTAGAGGAAAAGCCTAGATGAAGGCCACTTTTGTTTTAATCCAGGGTTAACCTCTAACCCTGCCCCAGCTCACTCAGCTAATCAAAGCAACAGACACTAATTGCTGTGTGTGGCCCTGTATCAGAGAGCTTTTTAAGCTCCATTTTATAAGGGAGAACACTGAGGGTGAGAAGGAGGTAAGAATTGCCCACGGCCTCCTGTGGAGTACTGGGGTGAGACTGACCTGGGTCTGTGAGGGGCCTTGAGCAGAGTTATGTCTGGCCATGAACTTGTATGGAAGCAACACAGAGAGCAGCCCTGCTCCCCTTCCCCAGTTGGATCTGGGTTTGGGAACCTGCCACCATGTCTACAACCAACATTGGTTTAGAATTCTTCCCACCCACAGATCCCCATCTTGGGTCACCTTCCTGCTTGGAGACTACCTAGCACCAAACAATGTCCCAGTCCTCAGGGATTCATGGTGGACTTTAGCCCAGATCACTGGCTGCAGTCATCACACAGTCCCTTCTCATCCACTGCCAACTCCACCAGACTCCATGGCAGCCTGTCCTATGGCCCATCCTGTAGTCAGGGATTGTCCCAGGCTGACCATAGGTCTTTCGGGCCCAGAGAGCCTGAGCTTCCCCCCTCTGCTACCCCCTGCCCAGGATAGAGAACACTTACTCCCACCTGGAGAAGAGGCTGGTGCCATCACTGACAAGCCCCCTGCTACCAAACGAGAGATGCCACAGGCTTGCTCCCATGACATCCCGGCCTCCCTTGCCTCTGGAAGAGTCTCTCGGATTCCGTCAACCTGAGAATCCAGCCCCAGCGGGGAGGAGGATGGAACACACTGACTCCAGTCTCCAACCACCCAGAGGACCCATGAGCTCAGAAGGCCTTCCACGTGACCGCCTATCCCCACCCAGCCTCCAAGCTGTACATCAAGGAGGAGACGGCTCTCCTAGGTCCTAATATGCCTCAGAAGTCACTGGCTGAAACCTTGCTAGAGCCTGAGCTTGAACCTGAAGATGAAGCAAGAGACTGGTGTGAATTAACAGCCAAGAGGAAGCCTACACAGGGGGCTTACCTGCTGGCTCTGGTAGCTCCCAGTGGGTGTCAGCATAAGGCTCTCATCCCAGTGCCCACCCCACTGGTGCTACCCTATGAGATCTCACAACAACTAGGAAAGGGACAAGATACTGTCCCATTTCACAAATGAGAAAAATCCGTCTTAAGGAGTGAGACTCCCTCGCCAAGGGTATAAAACCACCAAGCACGTCAGACTGCAGAGCCTGAAGCCACCCCTCTGGTCCAGTGAGGAATCCCAGCGAGTAAATGTTCTAATCCCATTCAACAGTGTTTGCTCTTGCTGTTGGCTTTCGCACCACTGGCCCTGCCTGGTCAACCACGCCTAAGAGGGCTCCAAACACTTTCTACAAGGCACTGTGATGACTAAACTAGCCCCTCTCAGGACCTACTCATTTGCTCCTAGATTTAACCAGTTAACCAGAGAAAACAGAATGACATTTTTGCCATGCAGTGGCAATCATAGTCCAACACCAATGAAAATGGAGCAGGAGCAACAGCCTTGCCAAAACACCAAGGTGGACCCCAGTTCTGGCTCTTGTGGCTGTGCCCTGCAGTTTTTGTATCTCTACGATGGTGTATATCTCTCAGTTAAAATGAATAAATTGGAACTCTCTCATTCAAAATGAATAAATTGGGATTGGAGTCTAGCTTTAAGCTAGCTTTGTTACAAGGCTGTGGCTGATGTATAGGTGAATAAGCCCTCCAGGGTCTGACTCAGCTGAGGTTCAACTGGGGACAGGCGGCCACATGCGCCTCTGTCTGGAGGCCACCCTGCCTCCCCCAGTGACTCCCGCCTACCACCAATAACCGCTTTTATTACTGATATTTAAGCTGCCTGGAAGTTGTAAGAGGCCCGCCTGTAGCCTGCAAGGGCACTTTGCTTCCCCACATAGTTTGCAGCAGTTGTTACCTTTTAAAAATTTGGACAGTTCATACAAATCTAGATTTCTGGGTTCTCTTTGGAAAACACACACACACACACAAGATTCCACATCTCAAAGTTCTCATTCCCACAAGGCAACAGTCAGTAGGCAACCAGAGGAAGTGGCTCTCTCTAACACACAGCTTACCAGTAAGAGGTGGAATTTGAGATGGTCAATATACAACAATTGTTATCATGACATTCTTATTATGTCTCGGCAACCTAAAGCCATGGCATTCAAGTCTGGGACTGTGCCTGCTTCATGGCCGCCTCCTCCTGCTGTGTGAGCAGCTTTGGCCGTTTTGTACAGATCAAAAGGTTCACCCTTATCAGGAGCCACTGTTCTGAAGCACCCACCCAGTCCCTGTGGGCCTCACAGCAACCTTGAGCTAGACGGCTGTCAATGGATCCTTTTTGCAGATGGGAAGACTGAGGCATCACGCCAGCAAAGCAGCAGGATTAAAACCCACATGCCAACCCACAGGGCCGCCCTAGGCGCTGAGCCCCGCTCTCCCCGTTCCCACAGACCCCGCACACTTACGGTCCAGGCCGTTGATGTAGCGCATGGTGACTTCGCAGTGGCCCCACACGGCGCTCACCACAGGGTACAGCTTCTTGCCCTTGAGGCCACGGAAGGCCACGCCCAGGTACTGGCCGTCCACGATGAAGCTGAGCGTGCCCTCATCCATGTCCAGCACGACGAGCAGCGAGTCTGGCAACGCGAAGGCCTCGTCCGGCCCCAGAAAGGCCGGGTAGGCGACGCCAGGCCGGTTCTTGCCGTCGTGGTAGAGGCGGCTGCGGCCCAGGTCCCAGCCCCACGACTCGGCGTCGCTGCCCACCAGCGCCGTGTAGCCCACCGAGTGCAGCGGTGCGCGCGCAGTGGCCACGCCCACCACGGCGTGCGTGCCGCGCTGCCGCGCAGGCCACGTGATCTGCCAGGCGTGCAGCCCGCGCGCGTGGCCCACCTTGCCGCGGATGCCGTCGGTGCTCTGCGCCACCGGGTGCCGGTGGAACGTGAGCCGGTCGTCGTCCTTGACGAACACGTTGAGCGAGCGGTCCTCGGGGTTCCACGCGTGCCGCAGCTGCACCACCGGCCCGGCAGCCGGCATGTCCAGCAGCTGGTCCAGCCGCGCCGGCCGGCCGGGCTCCACTCCACGCGGCTCGCGCTTGGCTGGCCGCAGCGCCGCCTCGCGCACCTCCACCGACTTGAGGCTCCCGGAGAGCTTCTGACCCATAGTTCACGGCGGAAGGGGGCCTGTGCAGGCCGCTGCTACCTCGTAGGAGCCTCCACTCCCTGTAGCCAGGGGCGGGCCCCGGGGCGGGGAAGCAGGCTTCGGGAACTTCGACCGCCACAGCCTCCACCGGGCTGGGACAGGGGCCCAAGCTCCTGCAAGGAAGCAGAGGGTGCGGGTTACAACAGCAGTGTCTACAGCTACCTGGCTTTTCATGTACGCACAGGCCTTGGCTGAGCCCTTTGTATGCATGATCATATAAATTAATGGACTCGTGCCCGACGCTGCCGTATGCTAACCATTGTTCTAAGTGATTTCTGTTAGCTCCTTGAATCCTGAGAACCTCCCTGTAAGTCATACATGTTATTGTCCCCAATTTACCGAGGTGAAAAAACTGAGGAGCAGAGAAAAGGTAGTTAGCCAAGGGCTCAAATCTAATTATTGATAGAGCCAAGATGCCGAGCGAGGTCATCTGGCTTCAGTCTTGTGTTCTGCACTTACAGCAATCACAGATAATCTTATTTTAAAAAGCAGGACTAAGCCCAGAGAAGTTGTGATTTGTCCAAGGGGCAAGCCGTGTGCCAAAGCCAGGAGACACGGCTGCCTAAGACATGGGGGGACCATCCAGGTAGGGCGTGGATCATTGGTTCCTGAGCGGGAGGCCCAGGGGAGCTTCCATAGCATCCTAAACTTCAACCAGGCTTGAGAGGTAAGAAACAGAGCACAGGTCCAACAAGATCACCCCCGGGACGTGGGCGTAAGGGAGCCGTCAGAGGCTGGGATATGGTTTCCTTGGGAAAGTGAAGGGGAAGGATGAGGGAGCCTGTGTCCAGGCCCTGGGGATATCCACAGGCCTCCATCTATTAGTTCTGTGACCATAACAAGGTCTTGGACCCTGAGACTCTATACTTCCCTGATCTGTAAAATGGGCACCTAAGAGACAACATAAAGGGTCAGACTCCAGTGGATTTTCCTCTCTGGCTGTGTTTCCTGGGCATCCCACATTGGCCTCCTTTTCTTGCATGAGTGAATTCTTTCTCTAGGTGTATGAACACTGTTAAAAACAATTACTCACACAGACTTCCCTGAGGCGGGCTCCTGGTTTTCAGGGAAGAGGAACTGGCTACTAGGAACCCCCAGAGTGCTACATGACCTGGCCCTGAGTGTGGGGAGAGGTGGAGGGCTGAGCCTTGCTGCCTGTCCAGAACAGAGGCAGGTGCCCTCCCTCCCAGGCCCGAGAGCTACTGGACGGAGAGCAACGTCTCTGAGACAGATGACCGGTCCCTATCCCCTGCCTTGCCTGGCAGTGACCTCCGCCCTAACAGTGGCATACCCCCAGCCAAAATCTAGGTGGGGAAGAAAAGCACTCTGCTGCCACTCAGCACAGATAGGTGGACTGTGGGCTTCTTTTGAACTCTCCCTTTTATTCTAAACTCACATTTTCTTTCGTTTCCGCTGTCAGATCCCAGCTTCAGCCAATGTCAACCCTAGTCAATGACTTCTGGCTAATGTCTGATCTGAAGCAATACCAGAATACATAAAAATCCGCAACAATAGACAGTTTTATGAGAGCAGAATAGTTGCTCCTTTTCATATCTGCAGTCACCCAAAAGCAAGGAGAAAGAGAAACAGAACTGCAAACTCCCTCTTCAGCAGAAATGGAGCACAATTGTAATCCGAACCACAACTCGCCAGGAAAGGCTGCCAAGAACAGCAAAGGGCTGCCCGAAGAGCGAGGATGGAAAGCCGTGGGAAACACCTGGCCAAGACACCTGTGGCTCCAGAGCTGGGATAAAGTCGGCAGAGCCAGCCAGGAGCTGGCACTCCCTGAAGAGAGGCAGTGATTCCTAATGCGCTCTGGCAGGAGGAGGAGAGAGGAGAGCAGAGCTAGGCAGGCCACAGCCTGGCCATTTGCAGGGGAAGCAGTGTGTTGGGGGAGGCGAGGTGGGGGCAGGACTCTGAATTGGGAGAAGCCCACAGCTGCGGGTCTCTGCTGACTGAGTGGGAGCAAAGACAGAATCACTACCGCCGTCGTGTGAACCAAGTTTCTGGGAAGCAGGCAGCAATCTGCTCTCCGAAAATACTTCTGGCACCTCCTC
This sequence comes from Oryctolagus cuniculus, assembly GCF_051225735.1. Classification (NCBI taxonomy): domain Eukaryota; kingdom Metazoa; phylum Chordata; class Mammalia; order Lagomorpha; family Leporidae; genus Oryctolagus; species Oryctolagus cuniculus. The sequence continues at coordinate 140,827,685 of NC_142870.1, forward strand.
TACATGCGCTGCCTGCAACATGCTGGTCCCGGGAAGATTCACCTCTTTCAAAGAAAAACCAGCCCAGGAGGTAGTCAGTGATGCTGTAAAAGAGACAAAGGGGTAAAAGAACGGGGGTGGGGGTGGGTGAGAAGAAAATTCACCAAGAAAAAAGCTATCACAAAGCAGACTGAAAATTGTGACCAAATCTGTAGACTAATTTTGTAGTCATTTAATTCAGATGGGAGACAACTCAGGCAGTCCATAAAAAGATTAGGGGGCAGGGCCAGTGGCCACTTGGTTAATCCTCTGCCTTCGGCGCCAGCATCCCATATGGACGCCAGGTTCTAGTCCCGGTTGCTCCTCTTCCAGTCCAGCTCTCTGCTGTGGCCCTGGAGGGCAGTGGAGGATGACCCAAGTCCTTGGGCCCCTGCACCTGCATGGGAGACCAGGAGGAAGCACCTGGCTCCTGGCTTCGGATCGGCTAGCTCTGGCCATGGCGGCCATTTGGGGGGTGAACCAACAGAAGGAAGAGCTTTCTCTCTGTCTCTCTCTTCACTGTCTAACTCTATCCATCAAGTAAAAAAAAAAAAAGAAAGTTATATTCTTGTCAAATGCTCAGAGTACTTGTAAATGTTTTCACCATAAAAAAAGATACTGTGCTAAGTATGCATATATAAATCAATTAGGCTTAGTCATTCCATAATATGAATATATATATATATTTCAAACCATTATGCTGTACGCACTAAATAAATAAAATGTTATACATTGATTTTAAAAGATTAGGGAGCAGGTGTTAATGGTGCAGCAGGTTAAGCCGCTGTGGGGTTAAGTCCTGGCTCCATCCTGATGCTAGCTTCCTGGGAGGCAGCGGTAACTACGGCCCTACTGCCCACATGGGAGACCCAGATGGAGTTCCTGGCTCCTGGATTCCACCTGACCCAACCTGGGCTGTTCAGGGCATTTGTGGAGTGAAAGTGGGTAAGAGATTGCTCGCTGTCTCTCGCTCTCTCTCTTGCTCTGCCTTTCAAATAGTTAAAGTTTTTTAAATAAAAAAATTAAATCCATTTTACATTAAATCCAAAGGTAACCTCCACAACTAAAAGTAAAATACAAACCTTTCAAACCACCAGAAGGAACAGCACACAAAATAGAATGGGCCATACAGTCAGCTCTCTGTATCTGCAGGCTTTACAGCTGACGATTGAACCATCTGGGCATGGGAAATACTGAACAATTTCATCTAGACCGAACATGTACACCTCTTTTTCTTTATTCCCTAAACAATATAGTATGACAGCTGTTTACATTTACAAAGCATCAGGTCTCCTAAGTAACTCAGAGATGATTTAAAGTATGTGGGAAGATGAGCATAAGTTAATATGCAAACATCTGTAGATTTTGGTATCTGTGAGGGTCTAACATACCAACTCTCCACACATAGCAAGGGACAATTGCATACTGAAAGACTTAATAAGTAATAGAAGCCAAAAGGCATAAACAAATTGCTAGAGTAAAGCTAAGACCAGAATAGTACCCATGTCAATGAATGGCCATAGTAAACTATTAAAAAGAGACGTTAAGACCAGGAACAAGACAAAGTCCCTAATTTTTTTTTATTTATTTTTATTTTTATTTATTTATTTTTTTTTGACAGGCAGAGTGGACAGTGAGAGAGAGAGACAGAGAGAACGGTCTTCCTTTTGCCGTTGGTTCACCCTCCAATGGCCGCCGCGGCCGGCGCGCTGCGGCCGGCGCACCCCGCTGATCCAATGGCAGGAGCCAGGAGCCAGGTGCTTTTCCTGGTCTCCCATGGGGTGCAGGGCCCAAGCACCTGGGCCATCCTCCACTGCACTCCCTGGCCACAGCAGAGAGCTGGCCTGGAAGAGGGGCAACCGGGACAGAATCCGGCGCCCCAACTGGGACTAGAACCCGGTGTGCCGGCGCCGCTAGGCGGAGGATTAGCCTAGTGAGCCGCGGCGCCAGCCTAATTTTTTTTTTTTTTTTTTTGAAGATTTAAAAAGATTTATTAGAGTCAAAAGACCTCCAGCCAGAGTGGCAAGAAGGGGGTCTTCCAAGAGAGGAAAGAACCCAACAGACCCCACAGCACTGGGTTTTTTAAGTACAATTTCAAAGGAAAAAAAAAAAAACAAACTTGACAATCAGACTGTCATTCAGTTCCCAGGCGGGGACAAAACCCATCCAAAGACTTCATTGATAACCCTTTATCTGGCTTGCTCTTGGCAAGAAACTGTCCAGAAGGGTGGGATAGGTCACTTGTTTTCACAACAAACTGTGAGCTCAGATGCAATCACACTCCTTTGCTATTCTCATGCTATTCTCCCTAATCATTGTTACAGATAAGAGACATCCCCAAGCAAAGTGATTCAACAGTGTGGAAGATAATGGAAGGGCTGGGGCTGGCTTTGTGGCTCAGCAGGTTAAACTGCAGCCTGCGATTCCAGAATCCTATGTGACTGAGAGTCCCAGCTGCTCCACTTCCTGATGGGAAAAGCTCCTTCCTAATGTACCTGGGAAAGCAGAGGATGATGGCCCACGTGCTTGGGCCCCTGCCACCCACATGGGAGACCTTGGTGGAGTTCCTGGCTTTTGGCTTCGACCTGGCCAAGCCTTGGCCATTGCTATTTAGAGAATGAATCAGTGGATGGAAGATGGATCTCTCTCTCCCCTCCCCAATTCTGCCTTTCAAATAAGTAAACCTTTTTTAAAAAATAAATAATCAAAAAGAAAACTAAACACATACCAGGTAAGTGGGAAATAAAAGTAAGCAGGTGCTGTAGCCTTGATACTAGGCAGGTAAAGGTGGTTTTAGGAGCAAAAGGTTTTAAATGAGACAAATTTAAGTGAGATTATAAAAAGAGTTCTTTTTAATCAAGAAAGTGATCCACAATTGAAGATCTAATTTGCCAAATGCCACCAAAATTCTGAGCAAAAGCTAGAGGAAGTACAAGGAGGGATGGATAGAGGCAGGTGATCTTAATTTCCTTACTCTAGCTCATGACAGATAAATGAGCTAAATTAAGCAACTACATAGAAAATATCAAACTTACATAATTAATAACACAGCTAACTGATACATATATCAAACATACCTTGAAAACAAGGAATACATGTTATTTTCAAGTATTCATGGAACCACCAAAAAAAAAAAAAAAAGACAAAACAAAACTTACCTACATACTAAGCATACTAAGCCATAAATAAAATCTCAAAAAAGCAAAAACAATCTGATGGCACAGAAGAAAAATTAAAAACTAATCACAAAATTATGGATCATGAAATTCTAGCACGTGGGAAATTTTTAAACTCTCTAAACATCTCAGACCAAAAAAGAAATCCATATAAAAGTTGCAAAATACCTACAAAATAACATTGTACCTGTCAGAATCTGCAGGATCTCTCTAAAGCAGTGCTTAGGGGAAATCATGGCTGGTGCAGTCATATTAATAATTTCTTTAAAATGAGAATATGTGAATTACACATAATAAAATAGAAAAATACTAATCAAATGTATTTATTTCAAAGGCAGAGAAAGAGAGAGCACTCATCTGCTGGCTCACTTGTCCCATACCCCAACAGCTGGTGCTGGGGAGATTGAAGCTAACAGCCAGAAACTCAACCCAGTTCTCCCACAGTGGTGGCAGGAACTCAGTGACCAGAGCCATCAGCCCTGCCTCCCAGGGTGCGCATGATCAGGAAGAATCAGTCAGGAGCTGGAACCAGGAACGGAACAGTACTCCAGCATGGGACATGGGTGACTTAATGGGTGTCTTACCGCAAGAGCTACCAAAGCCACCAAACCACAAATGGCAAAACGTGTAAGCCATTGAATCTACCATATCCTGTTATGTTATATTACTGCTAATTATCATATTGTTACTGTATCATGTTGATAGTATGCACCTTCCATATGATGAAATGAAGTGCCACTTTTTCTCTATGTTCTTCCTCCCTGAAACCCATAACCCCAGTCTAACCATGAGAACACAGGACGAATTCTAGTAGAGAGGAATCCGACAAAACTATGAAGGTCAGCAAAAACAAGGGAGGTCTCAAAGGCAACCTAGGGGGCCTAACGGGACGTGGCAAGCTAATGGACTGTGGGGCCCTGTGGTCTCCTGGGTCAGAAAGAGGACTTCAGTGAAAATGAGGGAAATCTGTGTAAAGCATTGAGTGTAGTTAATAGTAATGAATCACTGTTGGTTCATTAGTTATGATGAACATACCCTACTAATGGAAGATGTTAAGAATAGGGGAAACTGGGTATGAGTGTATGGGGCAAGCATATGAAACCTCTCTGTACTATTGTTTCATTTGTCTGTAAATAACTATTCTAAAAAAAGAAACCTATTCATTAAAAAAAAATCTTACTAAATTTTAGGAAATGCACAAAGAAAAAATGCACAACTAAAAGTTACCCTTTATTTCATTAACCAGACATAAGCTTCATTAGCATTTGCTTATAATTCATCTTATTCTTTTTATCTATAAAATATTAGTATTTTTTTAATTGGCATCATGAGAATTATTGAGATTATTTCACCTAAAAGTAAATAGTTAATATTTTCATATATTACTAAATGTACTGTTTTTTCTTTAAAAGCTCCAGTAGTGGCCAGACTACTTTTAAAAATGTTGTTTATTTATTTGCAAGGCAGAGTAACAGAGATCTTTTGTCTGCTGATTCACTTCGTAAATACCTACAGCAGCTAGGCCTGAGCCAGGCCAAAGCCAGGGGCCAGCAACTCCACTGGAGACTCCCATGTAGGTGGCAGAGACCCAGGTGCCTTGAGCCGTCCTCAGATGCCTCCCAGGGTGCACCTCAGCAGGAAGATCAGAAGATTAGCAGGGATCAGAAGCAGAGGCAGAACTCGATCTCAGGCTCTGTTACAGTGCTTAGGATGAGCTCATCCCAAGCAGCAGCTTAACCCACTGCATCACAACTCCTGCCCCACGAAATACACTTTAAATGTATGATTTCAATAACTAAGTTTAAAAAGAAAATAAAACACCATATAAATAAGGCAGGACAGGAATTCACAGCAGTTAAGACTCTACTTGGGATGCCCACATCCCATATGGGAGTATCAGTGAGTCCCAGTTCCACTGGGGATTCCAGCTTCCTGCTGGTACATACCCTGGGAGGCAGCAGTGATGGCTCAAGGGGTTGGGCCCCTGCCACTCCTATGGGAGAAATGGATTGACTTCTGGGCTCCTGGCTTTGGCCTGGCCCAGTTCTAGCTGTCGAGGGCATTGAGGAGTGAATTCTGCTCTACTGTCTCTCTGCCTTTCAAATAAAAATAAATTTGGGACTGCTGCTGTGGTATAGTAGGTTAAGCATCCACCTTCAGTACTACCATCCCATATGGGCACCAGTTTGAGTCCCAGCTGTTCCACTTCCAATCCAGCTCTGGTCTGGGAAAACAGCGGAAGATGGCCCATGTCCTTGCGCCCCTTGAACCCATGTGGGAGACCCAGAAGAAGCTCCTGGCTCCTGATATAGGATGGGTGCAGCTCTGGCCGTTGCATCCATTTGAGGAATGAACCAGCAGATGGAAGACCTCTCTGTCTGTAACTCAGCCTCTCTGGTAAATAAATAAAACTTTAAAAAAAAAAGAAAGAAAGAAAAAATCCTTTAAAAATAATAATAAATAGGGGCCAGTGCCGTGGTGCAGTAGGTTAATGCTTTGCCTGTGGCACCGGCATCCCATATGATTGCTGGTTCTAGTCCCGGTTGCTCCTCTTCTGATCCAGCTCTGGTCTGGGAAAACAGCGGAAGATGGCCCATGTCCTTGCGCCCCTTGAACCCATGTGGGAGACCCAGAAGAAGCTCCTGGCATAGGATGGGTGCAGCTCTGGCCGTTGCGGCCGTTTGGGGAATGAACCAGCAGATGGAAGACCTCTCTCTCTATCTGTAACTCAGCCTCCCAGGTAAATAAAGAAAACTTAAAAAAAAAAAAAAAAGAAAAACAGAAATCCTTTAAAAATAACAATAATAAATAGGGGCCAATGCCGTGGTGCAGTAGGTTAATCCTCCACCTGTGGCGCCGGCATCCCATATGATTGCCGGTTCTAGTCCCGGCTGCTCCTCTTCCGATCCAGCTCTCTGCTGTGGCCTGGGAAAGCAGTAGAAGATGGCCCAAGTGCTTGGGCCCCTGTATCTGCGTGGGAGACCCGGAGGAAGCTCTAGCTCCTGGCTTCGGATTGGTGCAGCTCCTCCCATTGCAGCCATCTGGGGAGTGAACCAGCGGATGGTAGACTTTTGTCTCTCTCTCTCACTGTCTGTAACTCTACCTCTCAAATAACTAAGTAAAATCTTTAAAATAATAATAAATTTAAAATGATAATAATGAAAGATGACAGAGCTGGTTCCACCCTGGGTAGGCTAAACTCCAAGTCCCCTGTGCCTCCACTCCCTGTGCTTTCCCCATCACTAACCTTAAATACCAGCACTTACTCAGGGCCAGGCAGCCAACTGCTTCACAGGCACTGTGAGAAGACTTCATGGGCCCCTTCATTCAAAAGAAACAGGCCGAGAGAGGTTGCAAAACATGATTTAGGAGTCAGGCGGCCAGTAAGTGGCTGTCCTGGGATGCCTGCAGGGCCATTGCACAACAAGCCAGAGCACTCATATTTTCCTCCATCCAGCTTGGAACCATGTCCTCTCCACGGTGCCCACTGTAACCAGCTGTGCGGGACCCACACAGGAAATTGCTAAGGGAAAATGCTTGATCTTAGCACACAGCCAGGCCAGCTCTGGAGCTGCTGCTGGAGAAGAGACATCTTCAATGTATATGAAAGTGACAGCCAAGCGGCAGCCCCAGGGGACACCTCTTACTAGCACTTGGCTGCGGCCCATACTGGGCCAAGGAGGGCGCAGTGCTCTCCCTCCCGACCGTCATTTTAGTCCCCAGTAGTGGCACGCAGGGATCCTGAAGGGTGCTCACACTGGGGTACGAGGGGCACAGAAACAGACAGCCCCTTTGCTGCTGCCCCCTACCAGGGCCCAGGGCAGAGTGCAAACAGAAAACCAGCAGTAGGGCCATATAATAACGGGTGAGAGACCTGGGTTTGAACCCTCGCCTGTCCGTTGGGCCCTGAGCAAGGACTGAACCTCTCTGAGGCTCGCTGGAAAAGTGCTCCTAACTATGTGCTAACCTTGCCTGCCTTGTTAAAGATCAAAGCAGATGCCTCTGACATCTGGCTCAGCACAGGACACCTAGGAGGCGTCCAGTAAGTGCTGAGGGTTCCTGGGGCTTTGCCATTTCATCACCAGAATGCATCCTGTGCTGTAGACAGAAAACATTTGTGTCCCTCCAGAATTCCCATGCTTCATGAAGGAGAACACCTCCTCCAGGAAGCCTACCCTGATCCCCTCTACTCTACGGGCCTTCCCTACACCTATGAGCCTGCCAGGAGGGATGTCTTTTTGGCCCTGCTGATCTGCTGTTTTCTACCTTGTGGGTGTTTCTCTGAGGACAGGGAGTTTTGCCTATACTTCTGCTACTCCTCCGACCCCAACTTCTCCCCCTTAGAGACCCAAGTCCAGTGCTTTCCTTGAACACAGGGCAGGATGTGCTGGGCTCCAGGAGGGCTCACTATCTCCAGGGGATGGAGACCCAGGGCCTCATGAGCAGATGACTCTTGTCTGTATCCAGGCTGCCCCTTTGTTACATAATGCTTTGCATGGTCCCCTGCTTCCAGCCCTCACTCACTTATTCAACAAATGCTTGGTGGGTAGCTGCTGTGTTAGGCTCTGTGACACAGCAGCAGCCAAGCCAGGCTGAGTCTTGTCACATTTCTTCTCTTTTTGCCTCCACCACAGTACATGGCTCTGGGCCAGGCATGGGGGCGTCCAGCAGAATCTCTCTTCCTGGTAGGAACAACACCTTCACCCCACCCAGTAAGCAGTGTGCATGCAGAACAAGGCTGGAGGGTGCTTCCGGCACATTCTCCCCCCCCCCCCAACCAAGCCAAACTTAATTTCATGTACCATGCTTGGATGGGGATGCTTAATGACATTATCCAGAGAGATCCGCTCTGGGGCTTCCATCGTGGCTGGGCAAGAACAAACTCAGATTACCCATGGCCCTCCCTAGGACCCAGGAGACTGATACTACGCGACAGGGAAGTGAGGAGACAGGAAGTGATGGTGCTATGGGCTTGAAGGAACTGCCAGCAGTTTGCAAAATATAACAAGCAATTGTCATCGCCCCAGGACTTGAAATCATGATCTCAGGGCATAACAGACCCAGGGTCTGCAAGGGGATGGGACGGCTGCAGGAATTGGTGGTGCTGGGAGACATGCCCCAACTTCAGTGTGGCTGCCAGCTTTGGACTTGCTCCAGAGGGTGAGGACAGTTTCCATACCTTCATCAAATAACAGTACAGATGCCACCCCCCGCCGATCTTGGCGGACGCGGGACAATCACTTCCCTTTGCGGGAGCCCACACCCAAGGGATCAGAGCCGGTGACAGGTCTGAACAATGACCAAGACCGTGAAAGACTGCAGCTGGATACCACTGGAGTTCCTTCCAGACACACAGGCAGCACTTGAGAAATACAAAGCTGAGCTCCTCATGCTCCCTGCTTAGAACCCTTCAGGGTCTTTCCATGGCATTCAGGATAGTTTGTGCAAACCCTAACTTCCCAAAATGCTCCAGACAATCTCCATCAGCAAACCCTCGAAGTCCAGCCTCCCAGTCACCCCGCTGCCATGGTCCCTTGGCTGTCCCGCACCCTCCCCCTCCCCTATGTCCACACATCTGTGCACTTCCACTGGGTTTGGGTATCCACATCTCTGGGGGGTCCCCCACCCCTGTGTCCTCAGCATAGCACTTAGCCCAAGGGGCCAGAGCTGAGACGACTGGGGAGCAGGGGCTGGGTCTCCCTCCCCATGACCCCTCGTGGGCTTCATTTAGAGAACATGATGGATGACTGTCTACACGATGCAGAAGCTCAAACAAATGAATAAAAGCAACACCCAGCCAGTGCCGCGGCTCACTAGGCTAATCCTCTGCCTTGCGGCGCCAGTACACTGGGTTCTAGTCCCGGTTGGGGCGCCGGATTCTGTCCCAGTTGCCCCTCTTCCAGGCCAGCTCTCTGCTGTGGCCAAGGAGTGCAGTGGAGGATGGCCCAAGTACTTGGGCCCTGCACTCCTTGGGAGACCAGGATAAGTACCTGGCTCCTGCCATCGGATCAGCGCGGTGCGCCGGCCGCGGCAGCCATTGGAGGGTGAACCAACGGCAAAGGAAGACCTTTCTCTGTCTCTCTCTCTCACTATTCCCCAGCATTCAGCTCTATACAATGGTTCCAGTGATACCTGCCTGGCCCTGGTTTGACTGAATGTTTTTGGGATTTTCTTGGTATGAACGTGGAACAGAGGAGCTGTTTTATTATTGTCTCCTTTAGAATGGACCCCACCACCACCACCTCCCCAGGCTGAATGAAGCCAAGAACACCCACGGCTTTATTTACAGATGCCCATCAGCTACTGCCTCCTGTACACACGTGGAGCTCAGGCGGCCGTGGCTGGCCAAGCCCCCTCTCCCGCCACAGCTCACAAAGAGCCATCTGTCCAGTTCCAGGGAGAGCCGCCTTCCTGCAGTGACAGTCAATGAGGCTTTCCCCGGCCTCCCCGCCTCCTGGGGTTTCCATGGGAATCCTCCCACGCGTGACTGAGCCGGGGACCCCCAGGGTGGATGCACAGCTGTCAGCCAGCCAGGAGGGCAGGCAGTGGAGGAAGGAGATCTGCTGGGCAGCCACCAGCCCAGGAGGGGCTGCAAGGTCGTTTGAAAGAGACACACTTCTAAGGCAGTGAGGCCACATGCGGTCCTGGCAGACCTGGTCACCCCACAGCTGTCCCCAGGCCCAGAGGACTGCCCCAGGCCCACTGTGAGTTCTTCTGCAGGACAGCTGGCCTCCTTGCGGGCAGGCAGGGCTAGGGCCAGAGCAAAGTACAACAAGGCTGATAGGGAGAGTGCTGCTTAGCAGGGCCCTTGGGGAAAGCTTCTAAGAAGAAACCCCAGTTGTCTTCACTTCCGGGTCCCCTCCCCCATTTATCTCCCAAGATGACCCTTGCCAGTTGGCTCATTGGTTGTCTGAAAATAGGATGCCTGACAGCAAAGCACAACCATTATTCTCGCCTCAGGCTTAATCCAGGAGACCATAAATGAGTACCTGCTGGGGTTTCCCAAGGTCCCTGTGCAGAGCCTGAGGTATCTCTGCAGGCAGGTTGGAGATACCAGGGAGGAAAGGAGGAAGCGAGTATGACTTGCATATCTCATAGGATCCGGCTCTAGGTGGGCTGTCTCTGCGGCCTGGCAACCGGGCCCACCCCCAGCCATTTCTGCAGGAGGCAGAGCTCGGGTTCAGCCTAAATGACATTTCACACCATTAAAAGCCAGGTGGGCGTCTCCCTCCACACACACCGGCACGTGGAGACACAGAGCTCACCACAGTGGCTTTCCTGCCTGCCCCATAAATGGCACATCCCCAAGATCATAACACACCCCCAAGGTCATAGCTGCAATTTCCACTCCCACGCCTCACGCATCCCTGATGACCCAGCTTCCAGCCTGACGCACATACTCCGAGTGCTCTCCTGCCCTGCTTTTCACTCCTGAGCCCCACACGCACCGACTGGAACCTCTGCTGCCCAGGACCAGGCGCTCTTTTAGATGACCTTGCAAAGGCAGCTGGCTTCTCTCCACCCTAAGCCTCCCACCACTGGCGCTTGCACCTTCTCAGGACAGCACACCTGCTGGGTCCGCTGGCAGCTCAGAATCCACACACCCCAGGCCGAGTTCAGCCTCCTCCCCATCCTGCATCCCCACTTCCACTGGGGGTCTCCTGCCTCTACATCTCTCTACTCAAGTTCAAATCTTTTGTTTCTAACCTGCCCTCCATGTTGTCAAGGGGATAAATGTCACCGACCTGACCACCCACCTGCTTATTCAACCCTCCAGGTGGCTTCTCCAGAGAAGCTGGGCCCCTCAGCTTGGCACTCGCTCTTGTTCATTTCTCCCACACTCAGTCTCTCATTATGGCCCACCTTACACCAGGCATGCCAGACACTCCTCACATCTTCACACGTGGTCATCCTGGGTACCATCCCAATCTTCTGTGCCTCACCGATACTCTCTCCCTCTCTCCTCCCTGTACCAGCCCTCCAAACCACTACAGCCTTGTCCTAGCTTATCCATTCCAGCATCATATACTGCATTTCTTGTTGAGGGAGCCAGTGCCCAAGCAGGCCCTGTCTGTCTCCTGCACTAGCACCTGTTACTTTTGGCAGCACTGGGAAGCGCCTATCTGATTGAAGAAGAAATAGCCACTCTACATTTCCTGGGTGATTTCTAACAACAAACATAGTTTTTCATAATTAAAGTATACAGTTCAACGCTCAATGTGTGACTCACAAGTCACATGCAGTCAGTACTGCCCAGCAAACTTCGGAAGGTCCACAAAGTTTCTGATGGTGGATTTGGAGTGTGCCATTTTCTTTCCCAATAGGTGCAACACAGATAACTATTTTTCCTAAAGCCTCAGAACAACTCCTTATTTCTTGAGCTGAACAGAAGCAGATAAACCACGTGTTATTAAAAATATGTTGCGGGGCTCAGCGTTGTGGTATAGTAGGTTAAGCCTCTGCCTGCAACACCAGTATCCCATATGGGTGCTGGTTCAAGACCCGGCTGTTCCACTTCTGATCCAGCTCCCCTGCTGATGCACCTGGGAAAACAGTGGAGGATGGCCCAAGTGCTTGGGCCCTGCACCCAAGTGGCAGACACAGAAGATATTCCTGGCTTCGGCCTGGCCCAGCCCTAGTCATTGTGGCCGTTTGGGGACTGAACCAGAGGATGAAACATATCTCTCTCTTTCTGTCCTCCTTTATCTGTAACTCTGCTTTACAAATAAATAAATAAAAATTCTTAAAGAAAATGTTGCTGACTTTTGAATTCTTGACCCTCCCCCCAGCCCATATATATTGTCATGTTCACATAAGCTAAGTGCACACAATACATCTTTTTTTTTTTTTTTAATGACTCCAAGGCAGACATTTCTGATGACCTTGATCTAGGTCCCACTCCAAGGTCTCTCCCCCAGGTGATTTTCCACAATGAGTGGCTTCTTCTAGCTGGGAGGCAGCCTGAGACCCTGTTCTTATACCGACAGAGACAGGATCTGCCAAGAGCCAGGGTGTGTGACAACAAGCCAGCCAGCCTGGAGAGAATTAGGTAACTGGCATGGGGAGTTGTCCTGGGTCTTGCTGCAAAAGAGGCACAAGGGACTCTGCCCTGGCTGGGCCTTGGCCACGTCCCAGGATGGGGATGAAAGCCCCCAAAAGCAGGCCTGCATGAATGATGAGAAGGTTCCAGTCCTATGAAAGGCTGAGGGGGGGGGGGGGGGGATAGCCTGCACAGGGAATGGCAAGTGAATAAGGCTTTGAAGTACTGGAGCAAAACCAAGAAGGCCAATGGGTGACAAGAGAGAAAAACGACGAGAGGGGGCAGCGACCATATCCAGCGTCCTCCGAGGTGTCTAGACTTGACTCCAGCAGCCCTAAGCTAGGCAGGAGTTGAGTCTGCTTACATTCTTAAAAGATGCTTCTGATAAATTGTTATTTGCTAATCTGATACGTGAACAACTGAATCATAGTTTTCACTTGAAGTTGTCTTACTGAGTGAGGTAGAACTTCTTGTCACGTACTTTGGTTTCTTATCTACTGCATTGTCGTGTGTGAACTGTCTGCCTTTTTTTTTTTTTTTTTGGGTCAATTTGGTATCCTTTTTAAAGGTTTTAAAATTTTTTAATTTGAGAGGCAGAAAGACAAAAAGAGCTCCCATCCACTGGTGAACTTCCCAAGTGGCCACCAAGGCAGGGACGGGGTTAGGCTGAAGCTGGGGGCAGCAACTCCATCATTTTTGCCTCCCAGCGTCTATGTTAGCAGGAAACTGGAATTAGGAGTGGAGCTGGGACTCACCCAGGCATTCTGATGCGAGACACAAACATCCCAACCAGATGATTATGACTGCCCCTCTACTTGGTCTTTTGCATGTTTATTTGAAAAGTCTTTAACGCATTTGAAAAGCCCAGGCCATTGTAATAGAAGTGGCAATTCTGTCTCTTGTCGTGCATCATTTAATGGTTTAGAAAGATTTCTCCTATGCCCCAACCTCCCTGGTCCACTTCCTATCTATTCGTTTAATTGATCCGTCTTTATCATAAAAAAGTGCAGGGACTGGCGCTGTGGCAAAGCAGGTTAAGCTGCCATCTGTTAATGCCAGCATCCCATATGGTCGCTGCTCCACTTCAGATCCAGCTCCCTGCTAATGGCCCAGGAAAGCAAGGGAGATGGCCCAAGTGTTTGGGCCTCTGCACCCACGTGGGAGACCTGGAAGAAGCTCCTGGCTTCAGCCTGGCCCAGCTCCGGCTGTTGTGGCCATTTGGGGAGGGGACCAATGGATGGAAGATCTTTCTCTGTCTTCTCCCATTCTCAAGTAAATAAAAATAAATCTTAAAAGAAACAAAAAAAGAAATACAAACTGGAGTGAGGTTAGAATAGAATGACCAGTTAAGGTGAATTTCATCTATTGCTTATAGTGTCTTACTTTGTATTGCCATGTGAAAGGGACCCTTGAGAGATGGGAAGAGAAACACAAGGCTCTGATGGCCTCTTGCCCCCGAGGCAGGGTGGGCAGAAGCTTCGGTCTCTGAGTAATAGCCTGTTCCTGGGACCGGGTTTACCATTCGCCTTCTGGATTCAGGCTCATCCAAGCGCGGCGGGCAGAAGATGGGTGGAGGGACAGGGGCCTCGGAGCCCAGGAGGAGGGGATTCCTGCCTTCACCCGCAAGCCACGGTGGGGACGTGGGGCGCAGAAGAGGACCCTGCGCTGGGAGAGGTTAGAGAACTGGCTCAAGGTCACACTGCGGGCTGGCGCTGGAGGCAGAATTCGAGTCTTCCACCTCCTCGCGACAGCGGCACAAAAGTGCCCCCCTTGTCCCTCCCTGTCCGCCGCAGCCCGCGCTCGGCCACGGGGCGGCAGAGCTGCCACTCCCCCGGCTTCCCCAGCCAGTCAGAGGTGCGGGGCTCGCGTCCCCTCCTGGCTCCGAGCCCATGGCGCGTCCAGCACCCCCAGGACGGACAAATCAGCCACACGCGAGTCTCCGGTCTCTTCCTTCCTTCCTCGAGCCCCCAGGCCCAGCTGCCTTCTCGATTCAAGCGACGCCCAGAACTGGCCCGAGCTGCGGCGGGCGACCAGCCTCGCTGCCCCAGAGTCAGGAGCAAGTGATAACAACACTCGCCGCTTCCCAGCGCCTACTGCGCGCCGGGCGCCTTACTTTTCCCCCGTCCGAATCCTCGCGGCGAGCAGACTCCGCAGAGATGGCCACCCCCGGTTACACGGACCAAGGGGCCGCTGCAGCTCGGCAAAGTTGGATGACACGCGTGAGCTCATACAGCTCATGAAAACGGCAGCTGAGAGGCGGCTGAGTGCTTCCTGTGTGCCAGGCATCCCCTGCATCCCCAGTGGCCCGGCAAAGCGGTGACCGCTATCATTCCCATCCTACGGATGAGGAAACTGAGGCTGGGCGCCTTGCCCAAGGTCACCAGAGTGACGGACCTTGGACCCAAACCCAGGCACGGGTGCCCTCTTCAAAGCACACAGAAGAGACGGGCTTCGAACCCCCGGCACGAAGGGCCTGCCCCCAACGCCCCAGCGCCGCGCGCAAAGCCACTGGGTTGGGTTGCTACCATCCGCAGAGGCTTTCCGGGGACCATGGAGCGAGCGGACTGGCGCCAGGAGCGTAGGCTGCGACGAGTGGCGGCCCGCACCAAGTCCGCCCGGCAGGCTGTCGGCCCCCGGCCCCGGCCCGGGCCCCGCGCGCCCCTAGCTCCCGCGAGCTCAGGCGTACTCACCATAAAAGAGAAAGCGAGCGCCTGCCCTGGAGGAATCCTCAGCGCTAGCAGGTCCTGGACAGCCGCGAAGGGCGTCCGCAGCCGCCGCCGCCCACTCAGAGGTGCCCGAACGACCCAGCAGATGCTGGCTGCCTCTCCGGGACCAGCGGCGCGTCCTCGCGGCTGGTGGCCGGCAGCAGTGCCCCCTCTGCCCGGCAGGGTGGCCCGGAGTTGGGAGCGTTCTTGACGAAGTTGGCGGCCCGGTGTGGGAAAGCGTCTGACCGCGCCGATTCTAGGCGCGCACCGAGGCCGCGCTCTAACAGCTCCAAAGCCTGGTCTGACCCGGAGGGCGGCGAGTCCCGCGCTCAGGGCGCACGGGCCGCACCTCGGCCACCCGCCCCGGGCGCGCCCGGCGTCTTTCCCTCCTCCCAGGACACACGCAGTAGTAGCTGCAGCCGGGGCCGGGGCCGGGGCTGCGGTGCGCTCATCGTCTTCGCCACGGGCAGGGCGCCTTTGTGCGCTGGGCGCGCCGGCCGCCGCGGCCAGCTCTGGATGCTGCAGCCGCCGCCGCCTCCCCCTCCTCCTCCGCCGCCGCCCGCTCCCCGCCTTCCCGGCCGGCCCGGAGGCTGCAGCTGAAAGCCGATCCGGCTGAGCTCATCCCTGAAGGCCACTAATCCAATAGCCGCGGAAGGCGCGGCCGCCGGGAACGCCCCTTCCCCCACCATCCCGCGCCCCGGCCGTCCCAGTTCGGGCCGCTGCCGGCGCCGCCACCTTCTAGAGGCCACCAGCTGGCGGGAGAGGGAAATGGAGCCCGCGCCCGCGCCCCTGTGCCGAGGCGGCGGCGGCGCGGTCGCCATTCACTCGCCCGCGCGCTCTCTCCCTCACGCACTCATTCATGCGCGCAGGCCTCCCCCATTCATTCAAGTGCGCCCGGAGCGCCGGGGTGGGTGCCCCAGAGCGGGAGGAGACCGCACAGTCGCCAGGCAGCTCGGGAGCCAGTACTGAACGCACGTGGGAAATCGGAAAGAGGGAGACTTGCTCAGACACACACAGGTCCGCGCTTTATGTTGGGGATCGGGCTCCAAGTGCAATTTCTTCTAAAGTGCAATTTCCAGCGGCACCTGCTTGGCGGAGCCCTCCCCGCCCACCCGAGGAGCAAGACCGTGGGCTGCTTCAGCGCCAGCCGCAGCGGGGGAGAGAAGCAAGAGGGCGTGGCCAGAGCACAGGCGGGGAGCGTGCCTCCGGGAGATGGAGCGTTCCTGGGCTCCGCTCCCTGTCCGCGCTCGCGGAGGTGACTTCGGATCCATTCCACAGCCGCTGACGGACCCAGACTCTCTTGTGACGGGCGCCTAGCTGCAGAGTGCTCATTTCACGAGGGAAGACGATGACCAGGAAGATAACTCCCACCAGGCGAGGCAAATGTTTCCATAGAGGCTCTGGGGCTACTTTCCCTGCCAGGAAAGAGCAATCTAGGGAATGTGCCCTAGAGAAATGACCATGTGGATTGTCTCGCGGGGTCGGGTAGGAGGGGTAGCACAGAGCCTTGCGGGAGAGGTGCACACTGCCTGGAGTGTTGGGGACCGCCCCAAGACCTTGGCCCCTCTCTAGGATCAGCTGGGGAGGCCTCTTGGATCTTTGTCCTCGAGTGGAAAATGGAAAATGGAGAAATAAGATCTATCACAAGGTGCTGTGAGGATGAAAGAAGGTGATGCATCCTAAGGCTTGGAACATGTTGGTTCTTTAAGCCCTGATCTCATGTAAGTTACCAAATGTCTGGGGAGTTCAATGTCTTATTTTTTAAGAAGCGGTGCTATGGCACGGTAGGTTAATCCTCCGCCTATGGCGCCAGCATGCCATATGGGCACCAGTTCTTGTCCTGGCTGCTTCTCTTCCAATCCAGCTCTCTGCTATGGCCTGGGAGAGCAGTGGAAGATGGCCCAAGTCCTTTGGCCCCTGCACCAGCGTGGGAGACCCAGAGGAAACTCCTGGCTCCTGGCTTCGTATCTGCCCAGCTCCAGCAGTTGAGTCCATTTGGGGAGTGAACCAGCGAATGGAAGACTTTTCTGTCTCTCTCTCTCACTGTCTGTAACTCTACCTGTCAAATAAATAAGATCTAAAAAAAAAAAAAAAAAAAAATGGCAGAGAGAGAAAGTTCTTCTATTCCACTGGTTCACTCTCCAAATGGCTGCAACAGCCAGGGGTGGGCCAGGCTGAAGCCAGGAGCCAGGAACGCCATTCAGGTTTCCCACATGGGTGACAGGGGCCCAAGTACTTGGACCATTTCCTAGTGCCTTCCCAGGCACATCAGCAGGGAGCTGGAGCAGAAGCGGAACAGCCAGGACTCGAACCACCACTCATATGGGATGCCAAATTCTCAGGTCACAACTTAACCCACTGCGCCACAATGCAGGCCTCAGAAGTTCAGTTTTAATCCTGAAAAGTAGAAGTACCTTCCTCTGCACATTTGTCAGTTTGGGACTTGGAGCCGCTGAACCGTGTTCCTAAACTCAGTGAATTTCCCAGTCGATGAATTTGGTTAGGAAGCAGAGTTGCTTCCCATTAATGAACAAGATGCCGAACACTCAGACATGGCTCCCTCAATCTCTAAAAACCCTTTTCACTCTTGGTTCTCGGGACAATCAAGCCAAGCAGCCCTTCATTTCCCAGGCTCGCCCTTGCCACTGAGTGCAGCTTAACCTGATTTCTGCTCAACAGATGTAGCCATAAGAGAGAGCTGGGTCAGAAGAGGAGCAGCCAAGACTAGAACTGGCACCCACATGGGATGCTGGTGCTGCAGGTGGATACTTAACCTACAGTTACTTATTTCTTTTGAAAGAGTTATGGGGCAAGGGAGGTAGAGAGACAGGGAGGGAGAGAGGGAAGGAAAGAAAAAGGGAGGGAGGGAGGGAGGGAGAGACAGAGAGAGAGAGAGAGAGAGAGAGAATCTTCCATCCGCTGGTTCACTCCCCAAGCTTCGGATAGGCTCAGCTCTGGCTGTTGTGGCCATTTGGATGGAAGACCTTTCTCTCTGTCTCTCCTTCTCTCTGTCTGTAACTCTACCTCTCAAATAAATAAAGTCTTAAAAATAAAAAAAGTAACTTAGCAGGGTGTTTCCATTTCTTGTCTCTTGACTTTTGTGTATAGTTGCCATACATTTTACTTCTCTACATGTTATAAATCCCTAATATATTATTTTTGTTATAAAGAGTCAGTTATCTTTGAAGGAAATTTAAACAGCAGCTTTCAAGTCTGTCTATTTATCTGTTACCATTCAAATATTTTCATTCCTTTATGCAGATCCACATTTCCAGCTGGAGTAATTTACCTCCTGCTTGTAGGATTTCCTTTTAACATTTCTTAGAATGCAGATCTGATGTTGATGAGTTCTTCCAGCTTTTGTATATCTGAAAATTCTGCCTTCATTTTTGAATGACATTTAAAAGAACTCTAGGTTGATGGATTTTTTTTTTTCAGCCTGTTTTAGTTTGAGTGTGTCCCCTCCAACATTCAGATGTTGCCCATGCAATAGTATCAGCAGGTGGGGACTTTAAGAAGCGACGCCATCTCCAGCATTCCTTCCCTTCTGTGTGGGATTCTGAGCTTTATGGAAGAGCTGCAGAGAGCACTCGGTTCTCCTGCCCGTCTGCTCTCTGTCGTGTGAGAACACAGGGTTCACCCCTTTGGCGGACGTGGTCCTTGCGAGATAAGAAATCTTGTCAAGGTTCTGATCTCTGTCCTCCTAGCTGCTCGACTTGGGGGAGAATGAATTGCTCGTCTTTATAACTCACCCGGTCTCGGCACCTGCTGTAGCAGAATAAAAGGAACCAAGGCAAACACTTTAAAGATGTTACCTCCTTGCTCCTGGCAATCTGCTGTCACTTCTGTAATGTATCCCCCAGCCCCAGTCTACTTCCATAATTTTTCTTTTTTTAATATTAGATTTATTTATTTATTTAAAAGGCAGAGTAAGAGAGAGAGAGAGAAAGAGATCTCGCACCCACTGATTGGCTCCCCTTATGGCTATGACGGTCAGGGCTGGGTCAGGATAAAGCCAGGAGCCAGGAACTCCATCCAGGTCTCTGGGGTGGGTGGCAGGGCCCAAGCATTTGGGCCATCTTCTGCTGCCTTCCCAGGCACATTAACAGAGAGCTGGATTGGAAGTGGAGTAGCTGGGACTTTCACTGGTGCTCTGATATGGGATGCTGGTGTCTCAGGTAGAGGCTTAACCTGCTGCACCATAACACTAGCACTCCAAATTTTTCTTTATTGGTTTTAATCAATGTGATGACAATGTGTCTTGGTATAACTTTCTTTATGTCTCCTGTCTTCGGGGTTTCATTGAGCTATTTCGATCTCTCTGTTTAGTTTCATCATGTTAGGAAACTAGGGGGTTACTGTTTTGTCAAATGCTTGCTTGTCTTTCCACATTTTTTTTTTTTAAATAATTACACATATGACAGCACAGGCTGCTGAAAGCTATTCTGGAGCTATTATTCTGTGCATTTAACTCACCTTCTTTCCCTCTATGTGCTTCAAGCTTAACAGCTTCTACTTTTATGTCTTCAAGTTCAGAACCGCTGCCTTCTGCAATGTCTAACCTGCTACTAAGTCCATACAATGTATTTATTTTTTAAGTTTCACATGCTGTTATTCTTATCTCTAAAAAGTCTACTTGGCCTTTATTCTATCTTTTATGTCCCATTTTTCCTCAATCATCTGGAACATATATAAATCAGCAATGATACTTTTTAGGAAGAAGTCCTTGGAGCTGGTGTTGTGGCCCAGTGGTTAACATCCCATTTGGGCACCAGTTTGAGTCCCAGCTGCCCTGCTTCTGATCCAGCTCCCTGCTAATGGCCTGGGAAGGCAGCAGAAGATGGTTCAAGTGCTTGGGCCCCTGCCACCTATGTGGGAGACCCAGATGAAACTCCCAGCTCCTGCTTTGGCTTGGCCCAACCCTACCATTGCAGCTATTTGGGGAGTGAACCAGTGGATGGAAGATCTCTCTCTCTCTCTCTCTTTCTCTCTCTCTCTGTAACTCTGCCTTTCAAATGAATTAAAAAAACATTTTATTATTATTTTTAAAAAGATTGAAAAAATTGTTCTTGGGGCAAGTGTTTGGTATGGCAGTAAAATCATTTCTTGAGACATGCACATACCTTATTGGAATGATTGAGTTTTGAGTCTCTGTTTTACTTCCAATATACCATCCTGCTAATGCATCCTGGGAGGCAGCAGGTGGTGTCGCATGTACTTGGGTCCCTGCTGCCCATTTGGGAGACCTGCATTATGTTCCAGGCTCCTGGCTTCAGCCTGGCTCAGCTTTGGAGATTTGGAGGCATTTGGAGAATGAACCAGTGGATGCAAGATTCTCTCTATCCCTCTGTCTCTGTCTCTGTCTCTCATTCTGTACTTCAAATAAATAAAAATAAATAAAACTTTTTTAAAAGGTTTACTTATTTATTTGAGAGGTAGAGTTAAAGACAGAGAGAGGCAAAGACAGACAGAAAGGTCTTCCATTCACTGGTTCACTCCCCAAATGGCACATCTCTGGCACAACAGCTGGAGGTGGGCCTATCCAAAGTTAGGAGCCAGGAGCTTCTTCTGGGTCTCCCACGCTGGTGCAGGAGCCCAAGCATTTGGGCCATCCTCCACAGAGCTGGATCGGAGAGGAGCAGCCAGGACACGAACTGGTGCCCATAAAGGGTGCTGGTGCCACAGGAGGAGGCTTAGGCCACTGTGCCACAACACTCACCCAGTAAAATTTTTTAAAGGGTTCTTGCCTATGAATTCTATTATCTGTGTTATATTTGGGTCAGTATGAATACAGCTTTTCCCCCCTCATTTTGGGCTGCACATACCTGATGTCTGGCATACTTGGTGGGTTTTTTTTTTTTTTTTTCCCTCCACGGATCAAGATCCTT
Source organism: Oryctolagus cuniculus (assembly GCF_051225735.1). Taxonomy (NCBI): domain Eukaryota; kingdom Metazoa; phylum Chordata; class Mammalia; order Lagomorpha; family Leporidae; genus Oryctolagus; species Oryctolagus cuniculus. Next base: position 140,848,512 of record NC_142870.1, read on the forward strand.
CAGAAAATTCCATCCAGTGTTCACTCTGGCGGGTAGGAATCTGCACTATTTTGAGTTCTACATAAGCTCCACAGATGATTCTGATCTTTCGGGTTGTTGTTTTCCAGTCTTTCAGCAGTTTCCTCTCATGTATATGCTGTCTTGTACCCAGCTGAATCCTTTGCAAATCTCTGTTGTCTTCTCGCTGTGTTGCTTCTTCCTTTATGATATCCCACTCTGCACACCTTGGTCACCTCGGCCTGCTGCTCTGAGCACCGTTGCCAGGCTCTTCCTGGCTTCCCGTCTCTCATGTCACAGTCTGGAGACTTCCCTGGGTGGGAAGCTTGGTCAACTGCAGGGCTGAACAGCTTTGGCTGCTATCTCTGACGTCACCGTCCATCACTGCTTATTGGTCCTTGTCTTGAGACACCTTGTGTCATATTTGCCTGGTGTTTCAGCTCATTCAGATGACAGGGCACATCCAGATCCCGTTTTTCCACTGTGGCTGGACCTCCAAATCTTTCTCTTGTATTTCCTTTTGCACACAGCCATGATGTTTTCTAAGGCTCCCAGCTGAAAACTCTGGCTGAAACACTACCTAAAATGATGAATGTGAGGATTAAAAGAGAGAACACTTGTAAAATGCCTAAGATATTGACAGCATAGAGCAAGCATTAAGTTAATGTTGATGCATTGGTCAGCTTTTGCTGCATCAACAAACACCTCCCACAGCTTGGTGGCTTAGAACAACAAACATTTCTAGCTCCCAAGTCCACCAGTCTGTTGGTCTGCTTGACTCTGCCTTTCAGGGCTCAGCTATGCTTGGCTCACTTTTAGCACAAGGCTTCCTCATCCTGGGAGCCAGGCTGAGAGTGGCATCCCTGAGATACGCTGTTCTCATGGTAGAAGGCAAGAGTGCGAATGCCTGGTTTGGATGCATTACGTACTGCATCCTCTCTTGTATCACTGGCTAAAGCAGCTCATGTGAACCTGAAGACTGATGAGATGCACTGCACTCTCCCATGGAGAGACCTGGCAGAGCACGGATGGATGTAGGAATCTCTTACAGAAGAAGGAACTGATAACTAGGAATAGTAATATAATTGACAGCTGATGAGTGTCAATAATAGACTCTTGAAAGTTAATTTCTATGGGACTTCCAATATGGTGGAGTAGGGAGGGAGCTTACAGCTCTAGTCTAGGAGAAGATAGTTTAGAAAAGTGGAGAAAGTGCAGTCTCAGGGAAGAATTAGGGAGGAAAAATGGGAGAGGAAACTCCACACAAATTAGAAAGACACAGTGGACCTATGTGGAGGATGTGGACGTGCACAACTCAGGACCCCAGCAGCTGAGAGCCTCTGTACTAGCTTTGGAGAGTGAGGTGAGATGAGACTGAAGCAGCCCAAGTCACTGGTGATAAAGCTGCAGGAAGAGCCTAGAGGGAACTCGGCTTGGAGCCCCATGGGGAATAGTGTACCTGCCAAACTAGAGGAGAAAAAAAAAAAAAAAATAGGAGGGGCACGTTTCTCTCCCTGATCATCCTGCAACAGGGTTCTGTAACAAGCTGAAAGAGTGGGCGCCATTTTGGACATATGTAACAGCTGCACCAGCTCATGTCTGTGCCAAGCAACCAGCCCTGTAGAGACTCCTGGCTCTGGTGGGAAGAACCAACAGGGGGCTGTGTGCTCATGATTGTGGGAGGCTTGTGTGCTGGGACTGTGAAAGCACAGGCTGTGTGGAAGGGCTTACAGTGTGGCTAGGACTTTGGGCAGTCACTGTGGGAGACTCCACATGCTCAGGGCTCCCTGGTTACCTGGTGAGGGTCATTGCAGGGGAATCTGAGCTTACACTGAGGACTACACAGATCCTTTGTGTGGTCTTTGTGGCAGAGAAGACAAATATTATACACACTGGGGCTCACTCTCAGGCACTGGTCTCCTTCAAGGAAAGAAGCTCAGCTGAGTAGAATAAATCCCCCCTCCAATTAAAAAAAAGGGGGGGGATTTACCATGCCAAATCTGGGTGTGTCACCTTAGACAAGCCCTTCACCCTGGAGCACTGAACAGAGCTCCCTGGCCACACCCACTATAAGCCTCTAGATATTCACTGAAAACAGACATCCACTAATCTACAGAGGCAAAGTACAAAGATAAAAGCCACCACAGTGAAAAAACAAAGAAACTAATGAGTATTTCAAAAAATGCCAAATAGCAAATGCACCAATTCAAGAAACAAGAATAAGGAAGGCAACATGATGCCAGCAAAAGAATACAACACTTCAATACTAGATTGTGAAGATGAGATTGAAGAAATACCAGAAATGGAACTCAAAAAATTGATCATAATATTACATAGAAGTAACCAAAAGCAGTGCATAAACTACCGAAGTCTGCCTATAACATGAAAGAAAATTTCTCCCATGAAATTGAGATCTTAAAGAGGAATCAAAATGAAATAAAGAATTCAATAGAACAAATAAATGCAGTGGAAAGCCTTAACAACAGAATTGGTGAAGCAGAAGAAAGAATATCTGACTTAGAAGACAAAGCACAAGAAATTATACAGTCAGACCAAAAACAAGAAGAGGAAATTAGAAAACTAAGAAACACTGTGTTAAGCTAAAAATTAAAAAACAGCAGTGTTAAGAGGAAAGTTTATAGCAATTGGTGCCTACATCAGGAAGTTGGAAAGGTACTAAATAAATGAGCTACCAATGCATGTCAAGGATCTAGAAAACAACAGCAAATTAAACCAAAGCTAGTAGGAGAAAAGAATTAAAATTAGAGAAGAAATCAACAAAATTGAAACCAAAATAAACAATACTAAAGTTTAGCAAAATGAAGAGATGGTTTTTTGACAAAATAAACAAAACTGACACTCCATTGGTCTAAGTAACCAAAAAAAAAAAAGTAGAGAGAAGACCCAAATCAATAAAATTAGAGATGAAAAGGGAAATGTAGCAACAGATACCACAGAAATAAAAGGAATAATCAGAAATTACTACAAAGAAACCTAGAAGAAATGGATAGATTCCTGGACACATTAATTGAGCCATGAAGACACAGTAAACCTAAACAGACCCATTACCAAGATAGAAATTGAATCAGTAATAAAGTCCTTCCCAACAAAGAAAAGCCTAGGACTGGATGGCTTCACTGCTGAATTCCACCAGGCATTTAAAGAATAACTAACTCCAATACTTCAAGTTATTCACAACAATTCAAAGGGAGAGAATCCTTCAAAATTCTTTCTATGAAGCCAGCATCACCTTGATTCCTAAACCCAGAAAAAATACAACAGAGAAAGAGAACTACAGACCAATTTCCCTGATGAACACAGACGCAAAAATCCTCAGCAAAATTCTAACCAATCGAATCCATCAACAAATCAGAAATATCATACACCCAGACAAAGTGAGATTACTTCCTGGCAGGGAGGGGTGGTTCAACATTTACAAATCAATCATTGTGATATATCACACTAACAAACTGCAGAACAAAAACCATATATTTATCTCAATAGACACAGAGAAAGCATTTGATAAAATACAACACCCTTTCATGATGAAAACTCTAAGCAAATTGGGTATAGAAGGAATATTCCTCAATGCAATCAAGACAATTTATGACAAACCCACAGCCAGTATCCTAGTAATGGGGAAAAGTTGGAAGCATTCCCACTGAAATCCGGTACCAAACAAGGATACCCACTCTTACCATTGCTATTAAATATAGTCCTGGAAATTTTAGCAGAGCCATTAGGCAAGAAAAAGAAATCAAAGGGATACAAATTGGGAAGGAGGAAGTCAAATTATCCCTATTTGCAGATGACATGATTTTATATATAGGAGATCCAAAAGACTCCACCAAGAGACTATTGGGACTGACAGAAGAGTTTGGTAAAGTAGCAGGATATAAAAATCAATACACAAGAATCAACAGCCTTTGTATACACAGACAATGCCAAGTCTGAGAATGAACTTCTAAGATCAATCCCATTCACAATAGCTACAAAAAAAATCTAATACCTTGGAATAAATTTAACCAAAGATGTCAAAGACCTCTATGATGAGAATTAGAAAATATTAAAGAAAGAAATGGAAGAAGATACAAAAAATGGAAAAATCTTCCATGTTCATGGGTTGGAAGAATCAATATTATCAAAATGTCCATTCTTCTGAAAGAAATTTACAGAGTCAATGTGCTACCAATCAAAATACCAAGGACATTCTCCTCAAATCTAGAAAAAATGATGTTGAAATGCATATAGAGGGGTCAGCACTGTGGCATAGCGGGTTAACATTCTGGCCTGAAGCACCGGCATCCCATATGGATGCCAGTTATAGTCCTGGCTGCTCCTCTTCTGATGCAGCTCTCTGCTATGGTCTGGGATAGCTGTAGAAGATGGCCCAAGTCCTTGGGCCCCTGCACCCATGTGGGAGACCTGGAAGAAGCTCCTGGCTCCTGCCTTCAGATCGGTGCAGCTCTGGCCATTGAGGCCAATTAGGGAGTGAACAGCGGATGGAAGATCTCTCTCTCTCTCTCTCTCTCTCTCTCTTTCCTCTCTCTGTGTAACTCTGACTTTCAAGTAAATAAATAAATCTTAACAAAAAAAGAAATGCATATGGAAACACAGGAGACCTCGAATAGCTAAAGCAATCTTATACAACAAAAACAAAGCTGGGTCTGGAGCTGTGGTGTAGCGGGTAAGACCGCCGCCTGCAGTGCTGTCATCCCAGCTGGCGCTGGTTTGAGTCCCGGCTGCTCCACTTCCAATCCAGCTCCATGCTATGGCCTAGGAAAGCAATGGAAGATGGCTCAAGTCCTTGAGCTCCTCACCCAGGTGAGAGACCTGGAGGAAGCTTCTGGCTCCTGGCTTCAGATTGGCACAGCTCTGGCTGTTGAGGCTATCTGGGGAATGAAACAGCAGATGGAGGACCTCTCTCTCTCTCTCTCTCTCATTCTCTCTCTGCCTCTCCTTCTCTTTCTGTGTAACTCTTTCAAATAAGTAAATAAATCTTTAAAAAAAAAAAAAAAAGCTGAGGCATCACAATACCAGGTTTCAAGACATACAACAAGGCGGTTATAACCCAAGCAGTATGGTACAGCTACAAAAATAGATGGCTAGACCAATGGATCAGAATGAAAACCCCAGAAATCAATCCAAACATCTACAACCAACTTATATTTGACCAAGGAGCTAAAACCAATTCCTGGAGCAAGGATGGTCTCTTCAACAAATTGTGCTCAGAAAACTGGATTTCCACATGCCGAAATATGAAGCAAGACCCTTACCTTACTTACACCTTCTACAAAAATCCACTCAACATGGATTAAAGATCTAAATCTATGACCCAACATCATCAAATTATTATAGAACATTGGGGAATCCTGCAAGATATTGGCACAGGCAGAGTTCATGGAAAAGACCTCAGAAGCACAGGCAATCAAAGCCAAAATTAACAAACGGGGTTACTTCAAATTGAGAAACTTCTGTACTGCAAAAGAAGCACTCAGGAAAATTAAGAGGCAACTGACAGAATGGGAGAAATTATTTGCAAATTATGCAACTGATAAAGGATTAATAATCAGAATATATAGAGATCAAAAAACTCCACAACAGAAAAATAAACAACCCAGTGAAGAAATGGGCAAAGGACTTAAACAGACATTTTTCAGAATAGAAAATCCAAATGGCCAACAGATACATAAAAAAATGTTCAGGATCACTAGCCTCAGGGAAATGCAAATCAAAACCACAATGAGGTTTCACCTCACCCCAGTTAGAATGGCTTTCATATAGAAATCAACAAATAACAAATGCTGGCAAGGATGTGGGGAAAAAGGTGAATGTAAACTGATAAAGCCACTATGGAAGACAGTATAGAGATACCTCAGAAATCTGAATATAAACCTACCATATGACCCAGCAATCCCACTCCTGGGAATTCACCAAAGGGAAATTAAATAAGCAAATAAAAGAGTTATCTGCACCCTCATGTTTATTGCAGCTCAATTCACAACAGCTAAGACATGGACTCAACCTAAGTGTCTGTCAACCAAAGACTGGATAAAGAAATTATGAGATATATACATATGGAATACTACACAGCGGTAAAAAAAATGAAATCCGGTCAATGGTTGAATCTGGAAAACATCATACTTAGTGAAATAAGCCAGTCCCATAGGGACAAATACCTTATGTTTTCCCTAATCTGTACGAACTAATAGAGCACCTAGAAGGAAATCTGTAGAAGTGAAATCCTTCACTTCGAGAAGGGATGACCTGAGCTGCCTTGTCTTGACTGTTGAGGAACAGGTTTTTTTGTTTTTTTCCTTTTTTTCTTCATACTTAACATAGAGTTAATCTTATGTGTATAAAATCAATTGAGGATGGATCTCATTAAAAAATAAGAGTGGGGGCCGGCGCCGCGGCTCACTAGGCTAATCCTCCGCCTTGCGGTGCCGGCACACTGGGTTCTAGTCCCGGTCGGGGCGCTGGATTCTGTCCCGGTTGCCCCTCTTCCAGGCCAGCCCTCTGCTGTGGCCAGGGAGTGCAGTGGAGGATGGCCCAGGTGCTTGGGCCCTGCACCCCATGGGAGACCAGGAAAAGCACCTGGCTCCTGGCTCCTGCCATCGGATCAGCGCGGTGCACCGGCCGCGGCGGCCATTGGAGGGTGAACCAACGGCAAAAGGAAGACCTTTCTCTCTGTCTCTCTCTCTCTCACTGTCCACTCTGCCTGTCAAAAAAATAAATAAATAAATAAATAAATAAATAAATAAGAGTGGGAATAAAAGAGGGAGGAGGAAGTTTGCGACTGTAAAGCTGTATAGTTCCGCATACATTCCTACAGACTTACCTCTAAGGGTTCAATTTAAAAATTTGCATGGGACCCCAAATCCCATTAACCTGGGTGGTAAAAATGCCATCTTAAGTGTTAAAGTGATAATATTAAGTGTTAAAGTGAACATATAGGTAATATTAATTGCTTTAGGGATTATATAAATAGGATCAAGTGTCTGGTAATAATAATAGATAGAATTAAAAAGGAGAGAATATGCCAACATGAGAAGCATTCCACATAGCTAACTCATAGAATGACAATCGTTAAGTAGCACTCTGAATCGGCCCTTAAGGCATTCTGATCTGGCTGAAAAGCCCATGAGAGTATTCCAGGCATGGAAAGCCAAAACGCTGTGGCAAGAAATGTTCTACATGAAAGATCTCTGTGAGTGAGACCCCAGTGGAAAGAAGCAGCCACCAAAGAAGGATGTACTTTTCTCTAAAGGGAAGAGAGAACTTCCATTTTGCTTATGGACTTGTCCAAATACTGATGGAGTTTATGAATTCAAAAGGCTTCCGTAGTCTAGGCAGCTCATGTCAAAAGCCTTGGGTGGTCACTGACGTCATACATAAGAGTGTTAATTGTTAAATTAACAATAGGAGTCATTATGCACTAATTTCCCATGTAGGACCTCTATCCTTAATGAGTTACATTATGAGAATTAACTGTAAAACTTGTTCTCAGTTTGTGTGTGTGTCTGTGTGCACATTGTTGAAATATTTATTTATTACAGAGTTGGATTCTGTGTACAAAGTTAATTGAAAATGAATCTTAATGGAGAATGGGACTGGGAAGAGGAGAGAGAGGAGGAGGAGGGGTGGGAGGGTGGGTATGGTAGGAAGAATAACTATATTCCTAAAGTTGTACTTATGAAGTTTGTATTCATTAAATAAAAGGTTTTTTGGGAAAAAAAAGTAAATTTCTTTTTTTGTTGTTGTTGAAAGCAGTACTTGATAGTATCTCTGTTGACTAGCATTTCCTGTATCCTAGGCACATACATGGGTACTTCAAAAAGTTCATGGAAATTGGAATTAAAATGTGAGTTTATTTGGGTGCCAAAATATATTGAAATCAAGCACAAAGAGGCCTTCAAAAGTTTATTTAAATGCATAAATGCATTTAAAAAAATTTTTGTACCCAAAGAAACATTCATTCCATTTTCCAAGGATTGTTGAAGTCCCCTGACATCTGGACACTCACACAGCAGAGGAGGGATGGTTTGTTCATAATGGTCTGGAAAGCCTTTGAGGCAAGTGGTTGGGGAGAGTGCAGTCTGAGGAGGAATGGTGTCAGTGGTCTGGGCATGGAGGGATGGATAACTGAACCACTCTCTTCAGTCTTTGTAGCTCCACATCTATTATGCATGCCCACCTCCTTTTAAAAAACTATTTATTTGAGAGACAGAGAGACACTCGGAGAGAAAGAAAAGATGAGATGTCAAGAAAAAGACACCATCCACTATTTTACTCCTTAAATATGCACAATGGCTAGCACCCAGGCTAGGAGTTGGGCATTCAATCAAAGTCTTCCATGTCGACAGTAGGAACCCAATTACTTGAGCTATCACCACTGCCTCCCAAGGTCTGCCTTAGCAAGAAGTTGATAAGAGAAGACTGAGCCAGGAATCAAACCCGAGTGGGGGAGGTAGGTCGCTTACTGGCCATGCTAAATGTCTCTTGCTCATATCTTTCTTCCTTATCATTGGTGCAGAGCAAGCTGTTGGGATCTAGGGTACCAAGATGCACCTGAGAAAATCAGGCCATCACTGCAGGCTGCCACTCGCTTCCCCTCTTCATCCAGGAATCTACTCCACCTTCCTCAGCCTGAATGGCTCTGCCCTAAACTGAACACCAAGAGCCTTTATTTCAAGCCATTTCACTCGGCAATGAATTATCGGCTATTTTACCTTTTAAATTATTATTTAACTATCATGTGATTTGGGGGTAAAGGAGCTCAGATTTTCTAATTTTTTGTGCTAGGTCCCTTAAATATGGTAGCAAAGTTAAACTACACAGTAACCTAATGACGTAGGTGCTGGTAGTCTGGTTTACAGGTGAGAAGACAGAGGTGCAGAGAAGGTAAGTGACTACTTAAGCCCACAGAGCTGGCAAGTGGCAAAGCCAGGATTTAAACCCAGATCTGTCTGCTTTGCATTGTGTTTAGTTTGGATTCTCATGGGTATTGTAAGTTCTTGGAAATATCTTATTCTTCTTTGTATCACGCACAAATTCCAACAGAGACTGGCACGTGGGTAGGTGTTTCAAAACATTGATTAACGTTTCTTTGAAAAGAGAGAAGTAGGTGGCTCAGAACCCCTTGAGCCCTGGAAGGAGTACAGGGTGTGGTGTTGGCAAGAGAGTTGCTCCTCTTGGGTCTGTTTCCTCTGGAGCTCTGATCCTCATGCAGATTAGCTGAGGCCACTGTGTGTCCTAGAAGACACACAGTCACACGGCGGTGGGAGAGGGTGGGGCCTGTCGGGGCCCAGAAGCCAATCCAGGAAGTCATAGAGGGAGAAGAGAATTCACATTTACTCTCCCCATGAGCTCGGCTTTCAACGTCCCTTTTCTCATCCAAGAACATAACATCTTTTGGGACGGGATGTTTTAGCAGCCCCTCATAGCACAGCAGTAAATAACAGAACTGAGTAACTGCCACGGCGTCTCCTGCTGATTCTCAGAGCACTGCCCTGTTGAGAGGAAGGCAGCTCAGGCCAGCAGTGAGGACGAATGGCCTCGAGCCCTCGGGAAATCCATAGCTGGAAACATATTCCACCCACACAGCAGAAAGTTGGCGGCTCTGCATTACCCGACCTGTTACCACTGGGGACTTTGCTGTCAGCTATTACCTGCGTGCTAGTCAGCTTTTCATCTTTTTCATTGAATTATCTCATTTGCCCTTGATGTGGTTGATTGTTCCCTCTGAAAATAAAGTGGTTTAAGATGCAAACTGCAATTATAATGTCATCCATAAAGGGATCTTGGATCCCCATAGCATTAAAAGGAATATGTAATTACCAATTAAAAAAATAAAAAACATGCTACTGGCCCAAACCAGTGCTTAGAGGTAAAATTGGAAAATTTAACTGAGCAACATCATGGACAGGCTCACAGCCTTCCTCCTAGAACCAAAATGACTGTGTGAGGCTCCGAGAGGTTATTAAGTTGTCCAAAGTCACGCAGCTAGTCCTCCCTGGGCACTAGGGAAGGCGCAGTTGACAGGTATGGTCCATGGAGCTGGTAGAGACTGCACTGAGCAAGGCTCCAGCAGGGCTCAGCTGCTTTCCCGGGCAGCATGCCTCTAGCAATGTCCACGGTTGAGGCCTTTAGTTTCTCATGCCTAGACCTTGGCAGTCATTATCTCTCCCTCCCCTCTTTCCTTTCCCCCAGTATTCTCTGGTTAGCACCCTGAGTGATATGCAATCACTATCGGCTGCTCTCTGAAATCCCTCCCACGTCCGTTTTAACCCACTGTGCCACCATGCTGCCCCTTTCCCCATATGTTTGAAATGCATTAACAGAATGAGGGTTTTAAATGTAGGCCAGGGGCCTGTGCCGTGGCTCACTTGGTTAATCCTCCACTTGCGGAGCCGGCATCCCATATGGGCTCCAGGTTCTGGTCCCGGTTGATCCTCTTCCAGTCCAGCTCTCTACTGTGGCCCGGGAAGGCAGTGGAGGATGGCCCAAGTGCTTGAGCCCTGCACCCCATGGGAGACCAGGAGGAGGCACCTGGCTCCAATCCACCAGGATCAAGACATCGCAGCCATTTGTGGAAACTGCATTTCCCTTTACAAGTGACTGACTTAGGAGCAGACAAGTGGCTCGATTTTGGTCAATAAAACTTAGAGGAAAGTCTACTGGGGCTTCCTGGGGAAGACCATCTCTATTGATAAAAAGTGGCATTGAAGCGAAGACCCAAAGGCAGTGAAGGAGTGTGTCATATAGGTCGCTGTGGTAGAAATTTCCAGACAGCTTGCACCAAGGCCCTAAGTTGGAAATGTGCTTATGTGCAAGACCAGCAATGAGACCAGTATGGCTGCTCCGTACTCTCGAATACTGAATGGGGCGAACAAGGGTGGAAACAAAATTAGGAAGGTATTGCGGTAACTTTTTTTTTTTTTTTTTTTGACAGGCAGAGTGGACAGTGAGAGAGAGAGACAGAGAGAAAGGTCTTCCTTTGCCGTTGGTTCACCCTCCAATGGCCGCCGCGGCCGGCGCGCTACAGCCGGCGCACCGCGCTGATCCGAAGGCAGCAGCCAGGTGCTTTTCCTGGTCTCCCATGGGGTGCAGGGCCCAAGCACCTGGGCCATCCTCCACTGCACTCCCTGGCCACAGCAGAGGGCTGGCCTGGAAGAGGGGCAACCGGGACAGAATCCAGCGCCCTGACCGGGACTAGAACCCAGTGTGCCGGCGCCGCTAGGCGGAGGATTAGCCTAGTGAGCCGCAGCGCTGGCGCGGTAACATTTTTGTTAGGAACTTTTGTTATTAAAGGAAAACTGATGCCTTTTTCTGCTTGAGTCATTGACAATGGAGTAGTTTTATTATTTGCTATAGAAACGATTCCTAAGTGTGACCATAACTAGCACATAAATCTAGACGGGTTATTGCCTTGCTCTTTTGCTTAGCTTCCCATTGACGAAAACACCAACTCCTTGGTGTGACACAAAGGTCCTCCATGGATGAATGTCTTGCCTCGCCCAGACTTAACGCCTTTTCTCAGGTCTCTTGAATTCTAATCAAAGCGGCCCTCCTTCCTATACACTAATGGACTTTGGCTCTGAAGAAAACTTGCTAGATTTGCTTTCATTAAGAATAAGGGGTGAAAAGTTACTTTCATACATTGCTGGTGGGAATGCAAAATTAAACGACTCCTAGGAGGACAAATTGACGACATCTTACAAAACTTCATAAGCATTGACCTTTTGACCCAGATAAAAATCCTTCATTTAGCTGTTTCTATGAAGATATCTCAATAATTTGGAAATACATTGGCACCAGTTTATTTGTCATTGCATTATTTTTATTACAAATTATGAGGCACTATCAAAATGCTAGAAAATTGGTTGAACAAATGGATGCACCCACCCAATGGTGTTATTATGCAGCTATAAAAATGAATGCAGGAGATTTTTATGAACTCATATAGGGTAATTTCCAGGATATATTTTCAAGAGAAAAAAACAAAGCATAAAAGAATACGCTAGGTTTCATGTAAGAAAGACAAGAAATAAAGGAAGCATTCATCTGCTCATTTTTCTTTTAAAGCAATACAGAAACGATTACTTAACTGGATTGAACTTTGGCTACTTACACAGGTGAGAATGGAGAGAAAAGAATGGGAGGAAGGAGGAACACCTCACTTGAGTTTAACTTTTGGAGTAGTTTTGGATTCTCCAAGCGTCCTAGTGTTTTACATATTCAAATGAAACCTATAATGAGGGGGTAGAGAACTAAAATGGAATACAAGCAGTTAAATGAGCACAACTGTGTGTGTGTGTTTTTTTTTTTTATTTTTTTTTAAGATTTGTTTATTTGAAAGAGTTACACAGAGAGAGGAGAGGTGGGGGGGGGGTCTTCCATCTGCTGGGTCACTTCCTGATTGGCTGCACTGGCCAGAGCTGCACCAATCTAAAGCCAGGAGCCAAGAGCTTCTTCCAGGTCTCCTACTTAGGTGCAGGGTCACAAGTGCTTGGGCCATCTTCTATTGCTTTCCCAGGCCATCTTAGAGAGCTGGATGGGAAGTGGAGCAGCCGGAACGTGAACTGGCACCCATATGGGATGCAGGCATGGCAGGCAGCAGCTTCACCTGCTACGCCACAGCATCGGTCCCTACAACTGTGTTTCAAAAGAACATCTAGTGGCCAGCACTGTAGCACAGTAGGTTAATCCTCTGTCTGCAGTGCCAGCATCCCATATAGGTGTTGGTTTGAGTCCTGGCTGCTCCTCTTCCAATCCAGCTCTCTGCTAGGGCCTGGGAAAGCAGTGGAAGATGGCCCAAGCACATGGGTCCCTGCACCTGTGGGGGAGACCCAGAAGAAACTCCTGGCTCCTGGCTTTGGATTGGCTCAGCTCTGGTCATTGCAGCCATTTGGGGAGGGAACCAGCGGATGGAAGACCTTTCACTCAGTCTCTTCCTCTCACTTTCTGTAACTATGCCTCTCAAATAAATAAAATCTGTTTAAAAAGAAAAAAAATCCATAGTGAAGAAAAAAATTACATGATTTTTGAGTACAGTATTTTGGCTATAAAGCTTCAGTTTATCAACAACAAAATCCCAAAAGTAAATAATTAAATCTTTCTATAGATTTAAAAGATTTGGTCTTCTGTAGGAGCCTAAGAATTCTGAAACCATCTCTGTGAATTTGAGATCTGACTGAATAAGTAAAGATACAGACGCTCCACAACTTATGATGCTGTTGCCTCCCAGCAAAGGCATTATGAACCGAAAATCCACGTGACACACTTGACCTCCTGGACACCCTGGCTCTGTGACCCAGGAGGCTGTAGTCTCTATCACTTAGCCTCGCAAAGGTACAGCTGGCTGGGAGCTGCACTGCCCCTGCCCAGCACTGCCAAAGAGCATCATACTGCCTATTGCAAGCCTGGGAAAAGAGGAAAATCCAGCATTCCAAGTAGTGTTTCTACTGAATGCATATTGCTTTCATATCATCCTAAAGTTAAAAAAGTTGTTAAGTCGAATTAGCATTAAGTCAGGAACTATCTATATATGACCTTGGACTGGATCCTGGACCAGAAAAAAAAATGCTGTAAGTGGTATTATTTGGATAATTGGTAAAATGGGGATATGGACTATTAGATAATAGTAGCTATTACTGCTAAAATTTCAGATAAGCTTGCAGATATGTAAAAGAATTCACTCCTTGTGGCTAGTGTTGCAGTAAATCGGGTTAAGCTACCGCTTGAGAAACGGACATCTCATACTAGAGTGCTGATTTGAGTCCCACTGCTCCATTTCCAGTCCGGCTTCCTGCTAATGCACCTGCGAAGGCAACAGATGATGATCCAGGTGTTTGGGACCTAGCCATCCATGAAGAAGACCTGGATGGAGTTCCTGGCTCCTGGCTTGCCTGGCCCAACCCTGGCTGTTATGGCCATTTGGGGAGTGCAAAGAAGATCTCCCCTTCCCACTCCCACTCTCTGTCACTCTGCCTTTCACAATAAATAAATATTTTTAAAAATGAGTTCTTCTTTTTTGGGCAAACACTGTGGCATAGCTGGTAACACTGCCACCTGCAGTGTCAGCATATCATATGGGTGCTGGTTCGTGATCTGGCTGCTCCACTTCTCATCCAACTCCCTTCTCGTATGCCTGGGAAAGCAGAAGATGACCCAAGTCCTTGGGCCCCTGCACCCACGTGGGTGACTCAGAAGAAGTTCCTGGCTCCTGGCTTCAACCTGGCTCTGCTCTGGCTTTTGCAGCCATTTGGGGAGTGAACCAGTGGATGGAAGACCTCTCTTTCTCTCAAGAAGTTCTTTAATAGGAAATACATAAGGAAACATTTTGTAAAGGAGCATTATGCATGCAACTTACTCTAACTTATTTGGGGGAGAAGAACGATGAAGCAGAAAGTGGATATTTAGTGATTAAGATGGCCATGTCCCACACCAGAGGACCTGGGTTTGATTCCTGACTCTGTTCCCTGACTTCAGCTTCCTGCCGATGTAGACCCTGAGAGGCAGTGGTGATGGCTCACGTAGTTGGGTACCTGCTGAGTGTGGGAGAGACGTGGACTGTATTTCCAGCTCCTGCCTCTGGCCTTAGCCCAGCCCTGGCCGTTACAGGCATCTAGGGAGTGAGCTGCGTATGGGAGCACTCAGTGTCCTCTACCCCCTGACTCTTTACCTCTCAACTAAATAAGTACATAAATTAAAAAGTCTTTTTTAAGAACAATGATAAAGCAACTGTGGCAAAATGTGGTCGATTGGTCAATAGGGGTACCATAAATGAGGTCAAAGATTTTATTGCTACTCCTCTGATTGATCGATGGAGTCCAGGTCCCCACCATTAAAGCTAAGCTGGCCTTGGTGACTTGCTTGACTAGAGGAGGAAGTGACTCTCTGGGACTTCCAGCGCTGAGTGCTAAGAGGTTTTGCCTTTTCAACCTGAGCCTCTTGGACTTCTTCCTCTGGGAGTGTGAGAAGGCCTTCATAGTGAAACAGTCACCACCATGACCTGTTCCACCATGCTGAAGGAGTTGTGTGTGGTTGCTCCTATCAACAATTCCAGCCGAGCCCAGCCACCCAGCCATGCTCCCCACGGTGCCAGACGTGTGAATGAAGCTCTCTTGTACTCTCCGGATCAGAGTAGCCACAGCCGAATGCCAGCCCATGCTCTCTGTCAACACCACTTGGAATGGAAATCACCCAACTGCACGCAGCTCAGACTCCTGGTACAGAAAATCACAATGCATGAGCTAACGCTTGTTGTTTTGAGTCATCAAGTTTTGTGGTTATTGATAAAAGGGTGCTGTTTGTTCTGCTCTTGCCACTTATCTGAAAGGTCGGCATTATTTTAAAGTCAGAAGAAACATGTTAGAGCCATAAATCTGTAAGTGTGCATTCCTGTTCTTTCTCCCAGCAGGGAGACTGTTTAGCAATCCCCTAAATTTGTGCCAACCTCTGGACCCAAGTTGACCTCTCTGTGTGAAACACTGTGTCAAGACCAGGAAGGGGGTGTGTTGGGCTTTGATTGCCAATGTGGGAAGCCAAGATTCATGAAATAGAAACGTACCTATCAAAAAGACTGGTCTCTGGGCCCCAACACCAGGGAGCCAGCTACTTCTCCACTGGCTGTCTCAGGGTGTCTGGCTCACCGTGTCCTAAACAAAACTCACATTCTTACTTCCTCGAGCTGCATCACCCGCACCACTCTGGTGTTTGCTATGTCAGCGAGCGACTGTTGCATGACGTTTTGTTATTAGAACCAGAAACCCAGGAGTCACGCTTGAGGCCTCCCTCTCGCTCATTCTCCATCATCAGTTATGTTGCTGTTGTCTCCTGATGGCTCTCCCGTTTGGACCCTCTAGCCTAAGCTCTCACCTCCTAGCATCTTGCTCTACAATGATTTTTTTTTTTTTTTGCTCTTAGACTTCAAGAAGCCATAAAGGAAAATTTCAGTTAAATCATGAAAAATGTATAAAATTCACCAAGGCAAAAAATTTGATATATTTATAAATACATATATATAATACATGAAATAATATGTATATAAAATAAGGCAGGCTGGGCCAGCGCTGCGGCTCACTGCGCCGGCCTGCGGCACAATGAACTGGGTTTCCTGAAACAGAGAGTGGGAATGCGGGGACAAGGACGCAAAGAATGGAGCCAAGACAAGTCCTGATCAAGGCTCGTTTATTGAACAAATCCAGTAGTATTTAAACATGACCAGTTGTTTACAAGGAGGAGCACATAAGATTTACATATCAAAAAGGCTTTTAAGGTTACAAAGAGTTCCCAATAAGGTTCTTAATTATTGATTACAAGGGTATAATAAAACACTTAGGTGATAAATGCAGGTTTCAGGTGTGACTGATTATCTATACCATCTCTTGTGAAAGGTTTAGGTTCTTCCTGCCTCTTCCCGGAATCTCCCTAGCCCAATTGTCTGTGCCTGGAAGTCTCCATTCCTATGTTTAAGTGTAAACAAAGGGGGCAACTGCCTGTGGCTGCCCACAGCTCACTAGGCTAATCTTCCGCCTGCGGTGCACTCGGAGTTCTAGCCCTGGTAGGGCCGCCAGTTCTGTCCTGATTGCTCCTCTTCCAGTCCAGCTCTCTGCTGTGGCCCAGGAAGGCAGTGGAGGATGGCCCAAGTGCTTGGGCCCTGCACTCGCATGGGAGACCAGGAGGAAGCACCTGGTTCCTGGCTTCGGATCGGCGCAGCGCATCGGCCGGTCATGACAGCCATTTGGGGGGTGAACCAACGGAAGGAAGACCTTTCTCTCTGTCTCTCTCTTGCTGTCTAACTCTGTCAAAAATAAATAAATAAAATAAAATAAGGCAGGTTGAAAAAAGAAGTTGGAAGTAAATATTTATAACTCCACATGACTAACAAAAAGATACATTCCTAATTATAGAAAAAGATCTTCATCAAAAAGAAAGGGGCTAGCATTGTGGCACAGCAGGTAAAGCTGCCACCATCATCCCATAGTTTGAGTCATGGTATCTCTACTTCAATCCAGCTCCCTGTTAAAATGGGCTGGGAAAAGCAGCAGAAAATGACCCAACTGCTTGGGCCCCTGCATCCACATGGGAGATCCAGATGAAGCTCCTGGCTCCTGGCTTTAGACTGGCCCAGCCCTGGCTAATGCAGTCATCTAGGGAATGAACCAGTGGATGGAAGATGTCTTTCTCTCTCTTTGTCTTTCCCTCTCTCTCTCTCTGACTCTGATTTCAAAATAAATAAATAAATCTTTTTAAAAAATCAACAAGAACATGATCAATACACAGTAGCAAAATGGATCTAGAATACAAAAATTCAGTATATAATAAAAAAGAAAAATGACACAGACACATACACATACACCAACCGCTCAACCGCCCTCAGAATTACATAAATGGGAAACTAAAGCAAGCAAAAAAGTTTCCTATTACATTAGCACATAGGAAAAATTTTGGAAATACACAAAGTCGACGAGGGTATATACAAGGACACCAACCATTTCCTGCATGGCTGACACACGCAAGGCTATTTCAAGAGCTCCGAAAGTCTCAAATGCTCTTAGTTTTGGAAACCACGCCCTACAGTAAATAAAATACAATAAAACACACACCTAGGGTGTCCATATTAGGAATACCTTTTGCTGATACTAGAATATTGAAAGGATTTTCTTTTAAAATGACTAAGCTAAGTAATTATTTTTTATTTATATTTTTAATTTGAGAGACACAGGCAGGACAAGTGAGAGCTCCCACGCCCACAATGACCTGGAATCTGGAGCTGCAGATTGAATTCAGGCACTCCAGTGTGGGGTGAGGGCTAACCACCTGCTCCAATAAGCACCTTTTACGATCGATGAATTTATTAAGGCTATTTAACTTACGGTTGGATATTTCTCAATAGGCATTATACAGACTTGTGAAGTCTTAGAAAATTAGAGAAATATATAACCTACAAATTGTTTCTTAGTCTAATGAACTTTTTACGAGTAACACATTACAAGTGATACATTGTAGAGGGATTTAATTAAATATTTATTGATCTCAAATTTGCAGTTTCCCTTTGTGTTAGGAAAGCTCAGATCTAGTTTTCAGCACCCATTTTCCTAGCCAATAAACCGTGCTCATGAACAGGTTAACGACGGAAGGATCCTGTGCCACCGTTTCTCTGGCAGGATTTGGCAATTAGGAATGTGCACACCTTTTCACCAAGTTCCAAGAAATTCCACAGAAAAGAAATTCATTTATCCTATACATATATGCACATGCATGCCTAAGGATGTCTTTTTTTTTTTTTTAAGATTTTATTTATGTGAGAGGCACAGTTACAGTCAGAGAGAGAGAGAGGTCTTCCATCCACTGCTTCACTCCCCAAATGGCAGCAACAGCCAGAGGTGACCCAATCTGAAGTCAGGAGCCAGGAGCTTCTTCCAGGTCTCCCTCGTGGGTGCAGGGGCCCAAGCACCTGGGCCATCTTCTACTGCGTTCCCAGGCCATAGCAGAGAGCTGGACTGGAAGAGGAGCAGCCGGGACTAGAACCGGCACTCATGTGGGATGCTGGTGCCGCAGGCTTAGTCCACTACACCACAGAGCGAGCCCCAAGAACGTCCTTATAAGAGCGTTCATCACCACTTTTTTGGAACAACTAATAAAAAGAACATAAAACATCCATCAATCAAGGACCAAGTAAACAACCCCGGCACCTCCAGACATTGGAGTATCTATGTAGTCTGTCTGACTGTGCATGTTGTCAAGTGAAACAAATGAGGGTACAAAACACTGTCTGTGGAACCCCATTCCCCCTCTCCTGTATGTATCTACCTATGTGTCTGTGTCTGAGAAATAGTTCCGGAAAGGTATTCAAGAAACCTCCTGGAGCCATTGTTCTTATGGAGGGGGAGGGGTTGAGGTAGGGAGGAAGAGTCTCTGAGTGTTCTCCAATTCAGTCCGTGAGTTATTTGCATGATAATTTCACAAAGGAGTAAGTGGAGAAGGAAGGGGAGAAGAAAAACAAATCCTGACAGTGGATGGCCACGTGCACGCCCAGGACCTGTGCTCCAAGGCGTCGCCCATGCTTCTTGGCTCTCCATGCTCTTCTCACTCCGGGTCGCTCCTCTGCTTTCGGTTCCCCAGGTTGCCAGTCCGCTTCCTGCTCCTGGGTCTTCACGCATGATGCTCCTTCTGCCTGGAACCGACCTCGTCCCTCCCCAGCCCGCGCGCGCGCTTGGTTACCTTTCACTCCTCTTTCAGATGATGTCTGACTGGGCCAAACTCCCCATCGCGCATGCTCACAGCTCGCGATGGCGTCAATGCACGGCACTGATGACAGGTTACAATTCTATATTGTTTCGTGACTGAGTCTCCCAGTACACTGCAGACAAGCCTGTCCTACCGCCCAGCTCCCAGTCTGAGACATAAATAGTCGTGAGTAAATAAATGACTCAGCCAAGGGTAGCAGGGGGACAGTCCCGTCATGGAGAGGGGCACTGTTCGTTCAGAGTGGCCTCCTTCTGGCTCTTCCCACACAACAGCCTCCTAGTACAAGCCCTTGGCTTTGCCTTCCTCCTAGACGAGCACTCTGACAAGGTCTCTTGCACTGAGGTGTTCGTCACACGAGAATGAACGCGTTGTTATGAAGAAGAGGAGGGAATGTCAGTAAGTTCTTCTTTAGAAATCCTACATTTTTGTTGACTTCATGGTTCTTAGAAATCAGCAAAGGGCCTGCACTGTGGCACACCGCGATGTTCCAGCATCCCATATGGGCACCGGTTTGAGTCCTGGCTGCTACACTTCCAGTCCAGCTCTCTGCTATGGCCTGGGAAAGCAGTAGAAGATGGCCCAAGTCCTTGGGCTCCTGCACCCGCGTGGGAGACCTGGAAGAGGCTCCTGGCTCCTGGCTCCGGATTGGCGCAGCTCCAGTCGTTGCGGCCAACTGGGGATTGAACCAGCGGATGGAAGACCTCTCTCTCTCTCTCTGCCTCTCCTCTCTCAGTGTAACTCTGACTTTCAACCAATGGACCTGACTCTTCCAGGGAAAACAACACAAACTTTTGATAAGCACACAAACAAAAAACCCAATGATTCAAAGAAGAAATGAACAAAAGCAGATGGATTCTGAAGATGAGTCTACATGTGGAAGAAATAAAGTGCACAGAGTCAGTTATTCACTTATTCATGACTTTTAGCTTTTGAGTAAATTTTAGCCTTTGAATTTTTTTTTTTTTTTGGACAGGCAGAGTGGACAGTGAGAGAGAGAGAGACAGAGAGAAAGGTCTCCCTTTTTCCGTTGGTTCACCCCTCAATGGCCGCTGCAGCTGGTGCACTGCGCTGATCCGAAGCCAGGAGCCAGGTGCTTCTCCTGGTCTCCCATGCGGGTGCAGGGCCCAAGCATGTGGGCCATCCTCCACTGCCTTCCTGGGCCACAGCAGAGAGCTGGCCTGGAAGAGGAGCAACCAGGACAGAATCCGGCACCCCGACCGGCACTAGAACCTGGTGTGCCGGCGCTGCAGGTGGAAGATTAGCCTATTGAGCTGTGGCGCCGGCCAGCCTTTGAATATTTCTAAGTTAGAACCATACAAGTCAGCTGTAGGGTTTGAATGTTAAATGCCCCCTAAAGCCCATGTGTTAAAGGCTTGGTCTCCAGGGAGACACTATTGGAAGCTGGTGAATATTTAGGAAGTCAGGCCTGGAAGGAATACTTAGACCACTGGGGCATGCCCCTGGGTGGTAGTTCTTATGAGAGGGAGATTATAAAATCCTGTGTTCTCATTCTCTCTCCGTCTGTCTGTCTCTCTCCTTCATGGCTGGCCAAGTAATACTTCCTCTACCTATGTCTGTCTCCATTACTATCCACTGCCCTCACAGAGGTCAAAGCCAGTGGGGACTCTCTGGTCTTGGGCTTGAACCTCCAAAACTGTGGGATAAATAAATATTGTCTCTTTATAAACTTAGTTGCCTCAAGTATTTCATTTGGTAATGGAAAGTTGACTAATACAGAAGCTGGACATGTGCTAGAAAACCTGTAAATTTTCTGATCTAAAGACTTAAAGGACAGAGATCAGGAAACACATGACCATTGGTAAGTGAGAAGGGGTCCTATAGAGGAGAGAGCCAGAGAGGGGAGTCCGAATTCTGTGAAACACCTTCACTTAGATTTCTGTGTAGCTTCCGATCTATGCATGCCTGGAGACAGTGGGTAGGCTAGTTAAAGAAGCAGTGAACTGACATTTGAGGTGCCATCCAAGGGATAAAGTTTTCAGTTTGAATCCAACTAAGGTAACTGTCAGCTAAGTAACAAATAGATATACAAACCAGAATCTAAAATCTCCACAACATAATATTCAAAATGTTAGGGAAAAAAATCAAACTCATTTGATATATGAAAATCTGACCAATCTTCAAGAAAAAAAAAAAAACGAAAATCAGCAGAGACCAATTTTGAGATAATCCAAATGTTCAAATGAGCATATAAGGATTTTCAGTCAGCTATTGTAGCTGTGCTCCAACAAGTAAAGGAAATATACTCATAATGCATGAAAAAAAAAACTCAGCATACATGTAGGCACACATATATAAACATATACAAAATGAAAATATAAGAATAAGAAGTATCTGAAGTTCAAAATTAAGTACTGGATGAGCATAACAGAAGAAGGAAAAGAAAACATTTAAACCACTGAATAACAAAAAGAGAAAAAAAGATTTTAAGAGATAAACAAAGATCCAGGGCCACCAAGACCATATCAAAAGATCTACCATAGTGTAACTCAATTACAGAGAAAGAAAAGGAAAACAGTTGCAAGAAATTGCGCAAATATGGTGAAAGAAATACATGTGAAGATTCAAGAAACTCAGAGAATCACAGAAAGGATAAATATGAATAAAAGCACATCTAGGCATATCATGTTTAAACTTATGAAGCCAAAGAGAAAATCTTGAAAGCAATTGGAGAAAAATGACAACTTACATCTAGAGGAACCATGATTCAAACTTCAATGATTGTCTCATTAGAAATTGGGAAAGCCAGAAGTCAAGGGAAGGGGGCTGGCCGCTGGGGCGTAGCAGGTAAAGCCACTGCCTGCTGTGCCGGCATCCCATATGGGCACCGGTTTGAGTCCCAGCTGCTCCACTTCTGATCCAGCTCTCTGCTACAGCCTGGGGAAGCAGTGGAAGATGGCCCAAGTCCTTGGGTGTGGGCAGCCACAGGCAGTCGCTCCTTTTGTTTACACTTAAACATATGGATGGAGACATCCTGGCACAGATAAAAGGCTAAGGAGATTCCAGGAAGAGGCAGGAAAAACCATATCTCACTGCTAGACTTCTCACAAGAGATGATGTAGATAATCAGTCACACCTGAAACCTGCATTTTTCACCTGGGTGTTTTCTTATACCCTTGTAATCAATGATTGATAACATTTTGTGATCTGTTAAGTGGAAGAACCTTATGGGGAACTCTTTGTAACCCCAAAAGACTTTTAGATATGTAAATCTTCTGTGTGCCTTCTTGTGTACAACTGGTCATGTTTAAATACTACTGGACTTGTTCAATAAACGAGCCTTGATCAGGACTTGTCTTGGCTCCATTCTTTGCGTCCTTGTCCCCGCATTCCCACTCTGTTTCAGGAAACCCGGTTCATTGTGCTGCAGGTTGGCACGCTTGGGCCCCTGTACCCATGCATGAGACCCAGAAGAAGCTCCTGGTTCCTGGCTCCTGGCTTTGGATTGGCCCAGCTCTGGCCTTTGTGGTCAATCGGGGAGTGAACCAGTGAATGGTAAACCTCCCTCTCTCCCTCTCTCTCCTCTCTCTGTGTAACTCAGACTTTCAAATAAATAAGTAAATCTTTAAAAAAAAAATGAAGTCAATGGAAGCTCCTTTGCTTAAGGAGCAAAGAAAAATTCTGTTATCTCAGAATTCTATATCCATGAAATCATCCTTCAAGAAACGAAGGCAAAAGAAAGATATTTTTTGATAGAGATAGAAGACTAAAGGAACTTGTTGCTGGCAGAACTATATGAAAAAATGCATGGGAAAATCTTTCAAGTTGAAGGGAAATTATACTATATGAAAATTCAGGTAGAGATCAGCACTGTGGCATAGTGGGTGAAGCTGCCGCCTGCAGTGCTAGCATCCCATATGGGTGCCCCATTTCCGATCCAGCTCTCTGCTATGGCCCGGGATTCGGCACTGTGGTATAGTAGGCTAAGCCTACGTCTGCGGTGCTGGCAGCCCATATGGGCACTGTTCGTGTACTGGCTGCTCTTCTTCTAATCCAGCTCCCTGCTAATGGCCTGGGAAAGTACTGGAAGATGGCCCAAGTGCTTGGGGCTCTGCACCCAATGGGAGACCTGGAAGAAGCTCCTGGCTTGTGGCTTCGGATTGGCTCAACTCGGGCCATTGTGGCCATTTGGGGAATAAAGCAACTGATGGAAGACCTCTCTGTCTGTAACTCTGCCTCTCAAATAAATAAATCTTTAAAAAAAAAAGAAAAAGAAAAAGAAAATAGGCCACATTCTGGGCCATAAAACTAACTTCAACATGTTTACACTGGTCTACACCATACAAAGTAAAACCATTTGAACAGGATAAAATCCTGCCAGAAGTCAGGAACAGAAAGGTATCTGGGACACTGATAAAGACTTGGAAATCAAGCAGCACATTTCTTTTCTTTTCTTTTCTTTTTTTTTTTAAGATTTTATTTATTTATTTATTTATTTATTTTTTTTTTTTGACAGGCAGAGTGGACAGTGAGAGAGAGAGACAGAGAGAAAGGTCTTCCTTTGCCGTTGGTTCACCCTCCAATGGCCGCCGCGGCCAGCGCACTGCGGCCGGCGCGCCGCGCTGATCCGATGGCAGGAGCCAGGTACTTATCCTGATCTCCCATGGGGTGCAGGGCCCAAGCACTTGGGCCATCCTCCACTGCACTCCCGGGCCACAGCAGAGAGCTGGCCTGGAAGAGGGGCAACCGGGACAGAATCCGGCGCCCCAACCGGGACTAGAACCCGGTGTGCCGGCACCGCAAGGCGGAGGATTAGCCTAGTGAGCCACGGCGCCGGCCATGATTTTATTTATTTCTTTGACAGGTAGAATTACAGACAGTGAGAGGGAAAAGACAGAGAGAGAGGTCTTCCTTCCATTGGTTCACTCCCCAAATGGCTGCAATGGCTGGAGCTGTGCCGATCTGAAGCCAGGAGCCAGGAGCTTCTTCCTGGTCTCCCATGCGGGTGCAGGGCCCAAGCACTTGGGCCATCCTCCACTGCCTTCCCGGGCCACAGCAGAGAGCTGGACTGGAAGAGAAGCAACCGGGACCAGAACCTGGCGCCCATATGGGATGCCAGCACCACAGGCAGAGGATTAACCTAGTGTGCCACGGTGCCAGCCCCGCAGCACATTTCTTAATAACTCATAAGTCAAAGAAAAAGGCACAAGGAAAGCTAAACATTTTATATCAAATGATATTAAAAGCACAACACATCATAATCTATGGATTTTCTGATTACAGTAATACTTGGAGAGACATTTACTTTTTTTTTTTTTTAAGATTTTTGTTTATTTGAAAGGCAGAGTTACATAGAGGCAGAGAAAGTTAGAGGGAGGTCTTCCATCCACTGGTTCACTCCCCATCTGGCTGCAACAGCCGGAGCTGTACCAATCCAAAGCCAGCAGCCAGGAGCTTCTTCTGGGTCTCCCACATGGGTTGCAGGGGCCCAAGGACTTGGACCATCTTCTACTGCTTTCTCAGGCTATAACAAAGAGCTGGATTAGAAGTGGAGCAGCCGGGACTTGAAGTGGTGCCCATATGGGATGTCGGCACTGTAGGCGGAGGCTTTACCCGCTATGCCACAATGCTGGCCCTGACATTTACTTTTTAAACTATTTTTTAACTAATGCTAGCTACACCTTTCTTATACATACATACATACATACATACATACATACACATATATATATTTAAAGATTTTTTATTTGAAAGGCACAGTTACAGACAGAGGTAGACACAAATACACACACACACACACACACACAGAATCTTCCACCTGCTGATTCACTCCCTAAATGGCTCCAACGGCTGGGGCTGGACCAGGCCGAAGCCAGGAGCCAGACATTCCATCCAGGTCTCCCACATGGGTGCAGGGACCCAAGCATTTGGCCCATCCTCCACTGCTTTCTCAGGTGCACCAGCAGGGAGCTGAATGGGAAGCAGAGCAGCTGGTATTCCAACTGGTGCTTTTATGGGATGCTGGTGTTGCAGGCAGTGGCTGATCCACTGGAGCACAATGCTGGTCAAAAACCACAATGAGATTCCACCTCACCCCGGTTAGAATGGCTCACATTCAGAAATCTACCAACAACAGATGCTGGCGAGGATGTGGGGAAAAAGGGACACTAACCCACTGTTGGTGGGAATGCAAACTGGTCAAGCCACTATGGAAATCAGTCTGGAGATTCCTCAGAAACCTGAAGATAACCCTACCGTTCGACCCAGCCATCCCACTCCTTGGAATTTACCCAAAGGAATTTAAATTGGCAAACAAAAAAGCGGTCTGCACCCTAATGTTTATTGCAGCACAATTCACAATAGCTAAGACCTGGAACCAACCTAAATGCCCATCAACGGTAGACTGGATAAAGAAATTATGGGATATGTACTCTTTAGAATACTATACTGCAGTAAGAAACAACGAAATCCAGTCATTTGCAACAAAATGGAGGAATCTGGAACACATCATGCTGAGTGAAATAAGCCAGTCCCAAAGGGACAAATACCATATGTTCTCCCTGATCGGTGACAACTGACTGAACACCAAAAAGGAAACTTGTTGAAGTGAAAGGGACACTATGGGAAACGGTGACTTGATCAGCATAGCCCTGACTGTTAATGAACAACTTAATACATTATCCCTCTTAGTAGTTTTTTTGTCTGTTCTACTTAATATGACTGATTTAATTCTGTAATTAATACACAGTTATTCTTAAGTGTTGAAATTTAACTGAATTGTGATCCCTGTTAAACATAAGAGTAGGAATAAGAGAGGGAAGAGATATATAATTTGGGACATGCTCAAGCTGACTTGCCCCAAATGGTAGAGTTAGAAACATACCAGGGGATTCCAATTTAATCCCATCAAGGTGGCATGTACCAATGCCATCTCACTAGTCCAAGTGATCAATTTCAGTTCGCAATTGATCATAATGAAAGGACTAAGAGTCAAAGGGAGCACATAAGCAAGTCTAGTACCTGCTAACACTAACCGATAGAATAAATAAAGGGGAGAGTGATCCAACATGGGAAGTGAGATACTCAGCAGACTCATAGAATGGCAGATGCCCTAAATAGCACTCTGGCCTCAGAATCAGCCCTAAAGGCACTCGGATCTGGCTGAAAAGCCCATGAGAGTATTTCAGGCATGGAAAGCCAAGACACTCTGGCAAAAGATCTCTGTGAGTGAGATCTCAGTGGAAAGAACAGGTCTTCAAAGAAGGAGGTACCTTTCTCTGAAGGGAGGAGAGAACCTCCACTTTGACTATGACCTTGTCTAAACAAGATAAGAGTCGGAGAACTCAAGGGGCTTCCATAGCCTTGGAAACTCATGACTGGAGCATAGGGAGATTACTGATGCCATAGACAGGAGTGTCAATTGGTAAAGTCAACAACAGGAGTCACTGTGCACTTACTCCTCATGTAGGATCTCTGTCCTTAATGTGCTGTGCATTGAGATTTAATGCTATAATGAGTACTCAAATAATATATTTCACTTTGTGTTTCTATGGGGGTGCAAACTGTTGAAATCTTTACTTAATGCATACTAAACTGATCCTCTGTAAAAAAAAAAAAAAAAAAAAAAAGAAAAGAAAAGAAACTATCAACTCCCAACTTGACTCTCACTGGGATTAAACATGACAATAGGTCTGATCTGATTTCATCATCATTAAAAAAAAATCATCTATTATTTTTCACTTTATGTTTCTGTGTGGGAGCAAACTGTTGAAAGCCTTACTTAATGTATACTAAGCTGATCTTCTGTATATTAAGATAATCGAAAATGAATCTTGATGTGAATGGAAGGGGAGAGGGAGTGGGAAAGGGGAGGGTTGTGGGTGGGAGGGACGGTATGGGGGGGAAGCCATTGTAATCCATAAATCGTACTTTGGAAATTTATATTCATTATATAAAAGTTAAAAAAAATAAATAAATAAATAAAAAATTAAAAAAAAAAAAAGAGAGGTATTCATACTGTTAAACACTTACATCGCAAAAAAAAAAAAAAAAAAAAAAAAAAAACTCAAATAAAGAAAACTCTTCCTGCACATTAAGATAGCAGAAAAAGAATAAAGTAAACCAAAAACAAACTAAAGGAAATAAACAATAAGCAAAATATCAGGAGTCAATGGAACAAAAACAAAGAATATGAAAATTAACAAAACACTGTTTTTGGAGAAGATAAGTAAAATTGATAAACTTCTAGCCATATTAACAAGAAAAGTGTCAAGAAACAATGCAAATTATCACATTAGAAAGAATAAGGGGCCGGCTGTGGTGTAATGGGTAAAGCTGCGCCTCAAGTGCTGGCATCCCATCTGAGCACCTGTTTGAGACCCGGCTGCTCCACTTCCGATCCAGCTCTCTGTTGTGGCTTGGGAAAGCAGTAGAAGATGGCCCAAGTCCTTGGGCCTCTGCACCCATGTGGGAGACCTGGAAGAAGCTCCTGGCTCCTGGCTTTGGGTCAGCGCAGCTCTGGCTATTGAGGCCAGTTCGGGAGTGAACCAGTGGATGGAAGATCTCTCTCTGCGTCTCCTTCTCTCTCTGTGTAACTCTTTCAGATAAATAAATAAATCTTTAAAAAAAAAAAAAAAGGGAAGGGGAGACATTATTGTTGATCCTATAAAACATTAATAGGGTAACAATGGAAAAATTTTATACACCTTTTTGAAGACTTGTGCCAATAAATCTGATAACTTAGATAAAATAATAAATTAATAAATTTCTTAAAGGATATAAATTACCAAAGCTCACTCCATAAGAATCATAGAATACTTAGAATAGCTTTATATCTACAATGAATCCAAATTCAGAGTTAAAAACCTTTCCACAAAAAAATTCCAGTTTGTCGCTCCCCCTCTTCATGGAGGAACGACACAGGACCCTGCGCTGTTCTTTTGTCTGCTCGGCCCTCCCCGGGTTTGCTGCTGGTTCTTCCCGGGTTGGCTACCGTCCCTTCCACCTCCGTGGAAGGGCGGTTCCCCCTGGCCACTTTCCCCACTTCCGCGGGGGAGCGGCACACCGCCGGCCGGCTCTCTCGGGGGCTGCACAGGTGTTCCTTCAGATAGATGTTCCTCTTAGATGTTCCCTGGTGCATGTTGTCTCTCTCCTCCTTTATAGTCCTCTTCCACCAATCCCAACTCTGCTACCTACACACCGAGTACGCTGCTCTCCTCCAATCAGGAGCAAGATCAGCTCCTGCAGCTCAGTCAATCAAATTGGCGAGAGGCAGCTGTGTAGAAGTTGTTACTCCCTTCTCAGCGCCATATTGTGGGAGAGCAGATGCATAGAATAAGTCTTAATTCCAGTAACTTAGTCTAGTCCGAGTTGCTCCCAGTTGCTCCCCACACCAGTTGAGGAGTTTACTGGTGATTTTAACAAACATTTAAGGGGGAAAACTGCTGGTTCTGCACCAAGTTTTCTAGAAAATAGAAGAGGAGAGAACATTTCTCAACTCACTCTATGAGGCCAACATGACCTGGATATGAAAGCTTAAGAAATGAAAAGAAAAACAGTGAGGGCCCGGCGCTGTGACATAGAAGGCTAAGCCTCCACCCACAGCTCCAGCATCCCGTATGGGCTCCAGTTCGTGTTCTGGCTGCTCCACTTCTGATCCAGCCCCCTGCTAATGCACCTGGGAAAGCAGCAGAGGATGGCCCAAGTGCTTTGGCCCCGCACCCGTGTGGAGACCAGGAAAGAAGCTCCTGGCTTCTGGCTTTGGCCTGGCCCAGCCTTGGCCGATGCGGCCATTTGGGGAGTGAACCAGCGGGTGGAAGATCAATCAATCGGTCCATCTATCTTTGCCTTTCAAATAAATAAATAAATCTTTTTTTAAAAAAAGGAGAGAACTACTGAGCATTATGAACACACATGCAATCATCTCTTAAATATTTCAAAAATGTAATTCAACAAAATAGTTTAAAAGATAATACATTATGACCAAATGGAGTTTATGCCAGGAATACAAGACTGTCTCAACATTAAAAAAATCCAGCAATGGAGGTGGGCATTGGACAGTGGTTAAGCCTCCACTTGGGACGTCTACATCCCATATCAGAGGGCCTGGGTTCGAGTCCCGGTTCTGCTCCTCCAACTTCCTGCTAATGCACACCCTGAGAGGCATCTGTCATGGCTTCAGTAGCTGGGTCTCTGCCTCGAACATGGGAGCCCTGGACTGAGCTCCTGGCTCTCAGCTTTGACCTGGCCCAACCCTGGCTGCTATGGGCAGTCGAGGAATGGATCAGTGAATGGGAGATCTCTCTGTCTCTCTGATTCCTTTTCTCTGTCTCTTTGGTCTCAGATAAATAAAACAAACAAACAAAAAATTGAACCAGCAGGTATCAGCAAAGTAAAAGAGAAAGCTGTGTGACCATCTCAATAGTTATGTTATCTCAACCGCTAGGCCCTTGGTGATGCTTAAGGAAAACAGGGTCTTGGCAGTCCGGAGACTGTCGTTACTGTGGGGGCTGGCCTGGGAAAGCACTGGTGCCTCTGGGATCCCGTGTGCCTCCTTCCCCACTGAGGGGGCACAGCGCCATCCCGCAGGGCTCAGTGTCCCTGCTGAGACAAGGACAGGCTCTGGTCTGCCCCGGCCATTTGCCAGCTGTGTGGCTCCAGGGATGCCACTTGTCTTCTCCGAGCTTTCATTTCCTGTGTCTGGCTGCAATGATGCCCCCCCACCTATTAATGAAGACCAAGTGCACACTGAACATACTCACTGACTTCCTTTTCCAGGAAGACAAATCTATTTGTGACTTAAATGTATGAGTGTCCTCATTCCTGTGGCAATATTACAACCTAAATGAGCAAAAAGGAAGAAGGGGCTGGTTGGCAGGAGGCGCAAGGGAGGCTGGGTATATTCTCACAATCCACACAGACGTGCGCCTCCGGCCCGAGGTCAGCGCCCACCCTGCGGGGAAACCCCATCCCCGGATTAGCAGTGTGCAGGATGCTGGGCGTCCCCGCGGCCCACCAGCCTGTCCTCCTGGCTCCCACGTCCCCATGCACAGAGGCCCCCGCTCTGAGGGAGAGAGGCTGACAGGCGGACAGAAAGCCCAGTCCTGCCCCCGGGGCCCCGCAAGGTGCCCTGGGCATTGTTCTGAGGCTGGGGGAGGAGGAGCAGGCGGGGCTCAGATGGCAGGCGGCCCCTGGGCCAGACAGATGGTGGACAAAGGGGACAACAAAGGAGGCAGGGCGGCTGGCTAGTCCCACGCTGGGCCCCCGGCCCACTGCCCACAGGCTCAGGGAAGGGCCCTGCCCAGCACGCTGGCTTCCTGAGAGTGGGGGTGGCCCGGTCTCCTCGCTGACCCTTCACGGCCACACTCAGAATTCCTGTCTCATGGGTGAGGAATCCGGGTCTCAGGAACACGTGTCCAGGGTTCCCCTCGGGGGTCAGAGCAAAAAGTCTGTGGCCAGAGGCTCTGCTCCCAATCCCTCCACTAGACTCCTGGGGCGGGGAGAATTGTGTGCCGGGCCTCCTGCTTTTGGCAGCCCCAGGATTAGAGAGGTAGAAAACCACCACTGCCCAGCCTGGCTGACCAATGCCGGCGTGCGGTAGAACCCCACCACAGAGCGGGTCTTCAGAAGTTTGGACCCCACAGGGACCACGCTGTGCCCACGGAACACGTCTGGCACATACAGGTGGCCACACCAACTTTTGTGCAGCTTCCTTGGGGGCTCTTGGCCAATTCTAGGGCTTCTGGACCTGGTGGGGGGTGGGAGGGGGAGGGAAAGAGAAGAAGGGGGAGGGGAAGTGGAGGGGAGAGAAGGAGAGGAGGGGTGGGGAGAGGAGAGGAAAGGAGGGGGGAAGGGAAGGGAAGTGGATGGGAAGGGGGGAAGAAGAGGATAGGAGGAGGGAAAGAGGAGGGGAGGGAAAGGACATGAGTGTGATGTAACACCTTGACAGTCCACATTCCATTTTGGAGCGCCTGAGAGTCCCATCTTGAGAAAGCACCCTGCAACCTGAGATTCTGGTCTGAAACTATGATCTGGGGCCTGCGCCGTGGCACCGCACTAGGTCAATCCTCTGCCTGCGGCGCCAGCATCCCATATGGGCACTGGTTCTAGTCCCAGTTGCTCCACTTCCCATCCAGCTCACTACTATGGCCTGGGAAAGCAGTAGAAGATGGCCCAAGTCCTTGGACCCCTGTATCCACATGGGAGACCCAGAAGAAGCTCCTGGCTCCTGGTTTCAGATCAGCGCAGCTCTGGCTGTTGCGGCCATTTGGGGAGTGAACCAACGGAAAGGAGGACCTTTCTGTCTGTCTCTTCCTCTCATTGTCTGTAACTCTACTTGCCAAACAAATAAATAAATTAAAAAAAAAAAGAAACAATGATCTAAAACCCAGACAATAGCAGTACTCAGACAATAACAGTCCACTGCACCACACTGGGCAGCACAGAAACTCCCTAGCATGATCGCTCAAGCTTAAAAACAGATAGGCTGCACCTGGATTAATGTAAAGACTGCAATTTGTCTACTGTCAAGATTGTCATTGGTAGTAGTTTCCCATAGGTCTTAGGTCAACTTGACCCTAGCAAACATGTATACCGCCCTCCCCTCCTTGTGGTTTTTGCCTTTATGAACCCTGTTGCTTTAAGCTTAGGGGTCCAGAGTTCTTTGGGGTGTGAGCCCACACTATCTATGCATAGATTTTAGCATTTTTGGCACCAAAATAAACATATATTTTTTAAAAATTTATTTATTTGAAAAGCAAAGAGCAAAAGAGGAGAGAGAGAGAGGGAAAAGGGGAGAGGGGAGAGGGGAAAGGGGAGAGGGGAGAGAGGAGGGAGAGAATGAATCTTCCATATACTGGTTTGCTCCCCCAGATGGCTGCAATGGTAGGGCTGGGCCAGGCCAAAGCCAGGAGCCAGGAGCTCCATCCTGGTCTCCCATGTGAGTGGCCTTGGGCTATCTTCCGTGACTTTCCCAGGTGAGTTAGCAGGGAACTGGACTGGAAACAGAACAGCTGGGACTTAAACCCATTTTTTAATTCCACTTTTCCACACTTTTGAAGTAATTTTGTATTCCATGTGGGCTCCCCTTACCCCACCCCAGTTTGCCAAAGCAAATCTCAGACATTGTATCATTTTGCCCTCAGATAAAGACTAAAAAAAACATTACAGGAGCTGGCTGCCGCTTGGGACACCTACACCACAGATCAGAGTGCCTAGGCTTGTATCATGCCACTGCTTCCAGCCAGTTTCCTGCTAATGTGCACCCTGGAAGGCAGCAGGTGATGGCCCAAGAACTTGGGTCCCGGTCACCCACATGGGAGACAGACCTGGAATGTGTTCTGGGCTCCTGCCTGGCTTCTGGCTGGCCCAGCCAAGCTAATTGCCGGCATTTGGGGGGTGAATTAGATTGAAGATTTCTCTGCTTCTCTCTCTTTCTATGTGTGTCGACTTTCAAATAAATAAAAATAGACTAAAAACCGAAATTACTACAGTACAATCATCACACCCAACAAAATTATGATAATTTCTTAAAATAATCTAATACCCAATCTATGTTCATGTTTTTCCCAGTTATCTTTTTTTTTAAACTGTTCTATTTTTTTTTATTTTTATTTTTTATTTTATTTATTTTTTATTTTTTGGCAGGCAGAGTAGACAGTGAGAGAGAGAGACAGAGAGAAAGGTCTTCCTTTGCTGTTGGTTCACCCTCCAATGGCCGCTGCGGCCGGAGCACCGCGCTGATCCGAAGGCAGGAGCCAGGTACTTCTCCTGGTCTCCCATGGGGTGCAGGGCCCAAGCACTTGGGCCATCCTCCACTGCACTCCCTGGCCACAGCAGAGAGCTGGCCTGGAAGAGGGGCAACCGGGACAGAATCCAGTGCCCCGACCGGGACTAGAACCCGGTGTGCCGGCGCCGTAAGGCAGAGGATTAGCCTAGTGAGCCGTGGCGCCGGCCTTTCCCAGTTATCTTGAAATGTCTTTTTGTAGTTGGTTTGCCGAAATCAGAATCTAATTACATTCCTTACATTGCATATGATTCGTTGTCTTTAAGGTCTTTTACATTTATTTTATTTTTTAGAAAGATTTATTTATTTGAGAGGTAGAGTTACAGACAGTGAGAGGGAAAAGACAGAGAGAGAGGTCTTCCATCCGCTGGTTCACTCCCCAAATGGCTGCAACAGTCAGAGCTGAGCCAATCTGAAGCCAGGAGCCAGGAGCTTCTTCCGGGTTTCTCGCGCAGGTGCAGGGGCCCAAGGACTTG
Organism: Oryctolagus cuniculus; assembly: GCF_051225735.1. Lineage (NCBI taxonomy): Eukaryota > Metazoa > Chordata > Mammalia > Lagomorpha > Leporidae > Oryctolagus > Oryctolagus cuniculus. The sequence continues at coordinate 140,881,983 of NC_142870.1, forward strand.
GGCATCTTCTACTGCTTTCCCAGGCCACAGCAGAGAGCTGGATAGGAAGTGAAGCAGCCGGGACTTGAACGATGCCCATATGGATGCCAGCACCGCAGGCGGAGGCTTAGCCACTATGCTACAGCGCTGGTCTCATTTACATGTATTTTAATGTATAACTATATCTTATTTAAGTCCACTTCATTTATTCATTGAAGAAATGGCATCATTTATCCTCTGGAATGTCCAACATTCTGGACTTGGTGGATTGCATCCCCAGAGTGTTTCTGTTTTTAATTAAAGATTTATTTTATTTATTTGAAAGACAAACTGACAGAGAGAGAGAGAGAGAGAGATCTTCCATTTGAAGGTTCACTCCCCAATGGCTGCAACAACAGAGGTTGGGCCAGGTGGAAGCCAAGAACCAGGAATTCCATCTGTGTCATCTTCTTGGGTGGCAGAGGCCCAAGCACGTGGACCATCTTCCACTGCTCTCCCGAGGGCATTAGCAGGGAGCTGGGTCAGAGGCAGAGCAGTCTGGGCTAGAACCCAATCGGCACTCTAGGATGGGATGCCAGCGTCACAGGCAGTGGCTTCACCCGCTGTGCCACCACACTGGCCACAGTGTTTGTTAACACATTCTCTAGCCCAGTCTTTGTTACCTACGTGGTAGGAAGGTTTAGAAGCTTGGTTCAGTTCCGGTTCAGTTTTGCTTGGCCAGGACACCTCCTGGTGATGCCGTGCAGTTTCTCTGCCACCACACCTGGAGGCACTTTGCATGTGGATGCTACACTTTGGGCAGTTAAAGCTGAACAGAGTTCAGGTGGGATCATCCAGATTTGACCTTTGTAAAGTGCTCTCACCTCCCACCTGCTGGTTTAGCAGCATCGATGAGTGTGCCAGATCCGCTTTTCAGCAGAGTCCGCAAAGCGGTGGTTTTCTAATTCAGTACTGGTTCTGGCTTTTATTATACGTGATTCTTCTCCAATGATCAAATGTTTATTCTGAAAGATAAATGTCTTTACTTGAATCTTTTTTAAAAAATTTATTTATTTGAAAGGCAGAGTTACAGAGAGGCAGAGGCAGGGAGAGAGAGAGAAGAGAGAGAGAGATCTTCCACATGCTGGTTCACTCCCTAATTGGGCGTAATGGCCGGAGCTGCAGTGATCGGAAGCCAGGGGCCAGGAGCTTCTTCCAGGTCTCCCACACTGGTGCAGGGGCCCAAAGACGTGGGCCATCTTCTACTGCTTTCCCAAGCCACAGCAGAGAGCTGGATCAGACATGGAGCAGCTTGGACTCAAACTGGTGCCCATATGGGCTGCCAACACTGCAGGCGTCTGCTTTACCCACTACGCCACACCTCCACCCTGTTGATTTTCTTTTTACCTTTTATTCAGAAGAATGACTATTCTGTTAATCTTTTTTTTTTTTAAAAAAGGCAAGAAACCCACAGTAAGTTTTTAATGAACACCAATTTAAAGATTTTAAATATATGATATTTCAACACATTATAATCATTATTCTATCCGATGCGCGTATCCTCTTTGATCACTGGAAGCTCCCTAAGTTGGATTCTGGGAGTCCTGGCGCAACAACGCCAGGCTGTCCTGCACGTAGCCTGTCCCAGCCCTGGAATCGCTCATCTCTCCAAGCTGCCCTGGTTTCTCGTGGTGGGAAATGGCGCTGCATGGAACATGGTCATTGTAAAAGCACTTCCGCTCTGGAAGCAAGGCAGAGGAGCAGCTCACACAATCGCTGGTCAGATCTCCGGTGCAGCCAGGGAAGGCAGATGCTGCTGAGAGACTTGACTGCGCTCAAGGTTTTGGCCTCTGGCTGGCCTGCCGGAAAGGATCATGGAAAAACGCCCAGAAAAACCAAGCCCAGCTGTCTTCACATCCTCCCCGCAGAACAGCGGGCCAAGAGCTGACAGGTGTGAGGCGGGGGCTTCCTACTGACCCTCTTCCTCTGCTCACCAAGCTGACATGTGACACAAAGTGTGCCGGGACTCAGTGGTGCATTGCTAAGTGTGGGACTAGGGGTGGCGTTGGGGGTAGGGAGGAGAGGTGGGTGGTTACTAAGGGTCTTTACAAACATTTGAGCCTCTGCATGACCCAGGAGGTGGGTACTAGTTCCAGCCCCACTGTGCAGACCAGGAAAATGACACCCAAAGAGGTTAGGTCACTTGGCTAAGGTCACTACCCAGAAAGTCGGGGGAGGGGCTGCAATGTGACCCAGGCCTCTTGGACTTCACAGCTTTTGTTCTTTTCAGAACAATGGGCTCCTTAAGCCTGGAGAGGGAGGGAGTCCCATGGTGTCCACAGCCCTAGCAGCAGTGAAAAGTGAAATTGCTAAATGCCAGGCCAGTATCTTTTCTCCCTGCCTTTCTTATTTTCAGGATTCTGATATCATTTGCAGGGACCCTCGTGCTCAGCTCAAAGACCCCATTCCCCAGCAGCTATGGCAGCCCCGCAGGATGGGAGCAGAGCTGTCGGAGGTGCCCCGGGCAAGCTCTGTGTGAGGGGATGGACAGCTGCCGGGAAGCCCATGGCTCTCCTCTTTCTCCTAGCTTCCTGCTTAGACTGTGGTCATGGTGACTGGAATCCCCATGTCATCTTGGATCACAAAACAGTCTTGAAAATGGAACCAGCATTAAGGGGATGGAGCCTTGGATGACGGTTGCACAAAGCCCGGACCTTTGGACTTCATTTGCGTGAGAGAGAAACAGACCTCTGTCTTGTTTAAGCCATTTGCTTGGGCATTTTGTTCTGATCCAGGCAGATATAAGCAACAGCGTTGGGGCGGCATTTGGTGTTAACAGGTATGCCTGCTGCTCCGATACTGGCATTCCATATCCTAGTAACTGGATTCGAGCCTCAATTCCTCCTCCAGTTCCAACTTCCTGCTAATGCGCACCCTGGGAGGCAGCAGGTGATGGCCTTGTAAATAGTTGAGTCCCTGCCATCCATGTGGGAGACCCGGATGGAGTACCTGGTTCCTGGCTTCAACCTGGCCCATCCCTGGCTGTTGTGGGCATTAGAGGAGTGAACCAGTGGAAGGAAGACCTTTCTCTCTGTCTCTCCCTCTCACTGTCTGTAACTTTACCTCTCAAATAAACAAATAAATAAATAATCTTTTTTTAAAAAAAGATAAGTTTGTTTTTAATGACTCATCAAAGGCAGAAGCAAGGCAGAGTTCTGGAGCTTCAGTGACCCCGGTTCAGAGGTGATCAGCGTCCTGCGTAATGACCCCTTAGCACGGCAAATGCTTTGCCGTGCTCCCTTTATCATCTTGAGATAAAAATCCCCTGCAGTTTATCCAGATCAATAGAATGTCCTCATTCTGACACAAAGGAGAAATGAGAGGAAAGTAACTTGTAATAATATGAACTTCCATATGTATGTGCCCGGGCACAATCGCACCAGCAGACAACAGTGAAACAGCCAGACACCCACGGGAACAGATCACGAGTGTGGCAGCTTCAAATGTGGGCTGACAACAGAGACGTTTTATTTGTGACTCAAATAGTGGGAGCTTCCCTAATCCAAGAATCCAAAAAGCTCCAAAATCTGAAAGCTGTTGAACTTTGGCATGATATCACAAGTGGAAAATTCTACACCTGATCTCATGCGAGGGCTTGAAATCAAAATAAAATGATTGTACCAGATTACCTTTATGCCGTGTCTCTTGGTGTGTGTGTGAAGCAAACTGCCTGTTTAGACTTGGCTCCCATCTTCAAGACAGCTCATCCTGTATACGCACGTATTCCAGAAACTGCACCGTGAGACACTTCTGCTCTCTGGCATCTGAACTTGTGACTTTCTGAACTGGCAAACACTCTTGGTAACATTTTTAAAGTTAATTAATTTGAAGAGCTGGCTTGTGACATAATGGGTTAAGCTGCCACCTGCAAAATTAGCACCCCCATCTGCATGCTGGTTTAAGTCCCTGCTGCTCTGCTTCCAATCCAGCTCTCTGCTAATGCTCCTGGGAAAGCAGAGGAAGATGGCCCAAGTTGTTGGTCCCCTGCACCCAAGTGGGAGACCTGGATGAAGCTCCTGGCTCCTAGCTTTGGCCTGGCCCAGCTCTGGCCATTGCAACCATTTGGGGAGTGAGTGAACCAGCAGATGGAAGATCTCTCCCTCTTTCCCTCCCTCCCTCCCTCCCTCTTTTTAATTCTTTCAAATAAATAAAATAAATCTTTAAAAAATATATAATTAATTTGAAAGTTAGAGCATCAGAGGGAGAGGATGAGCAAGAGGGAGAAGGTGAAGATTTTTCCACCTGCTGGTTCACTCCCTAAATGGCCACAAAAGCCAGGACTGGGCCAGAATGAAGGCAGGAGCCAGGAACTCCATCCTGGTATCAGTGTGGGTGGCAAGGGTTCAAGTACTCGAGCCGTCATCTGCTGCCTCCCCAGGCACATTAGCAGAGAGCTGGATCAGAGCAGAGAAGCTGGGACTCCGCATTGACGCGAGCAGTGGCGTCACCCTCTGCACCACCATGCCCGCCCCTCTTAGTAAGGCTTTAAGTCAAATGGAACAAAGCCCCACCCTGCTCGGATTTACACAGCAGATGTGTTGCTAGATAACCTACTGAATATCAGAATATGTTGTGTTGCTCCATGTGACCGAGAGTGCTAGGACCTGCTAATTCTGGGTTCAATGCTCTGGTAGGACACTAAGAGTCTGGGTGTGGGACAGCTGTGTTTACGAGTCTGGCCCACACCTGCCAGTCGGTCGTCTTCCTCTCCAATCATCCTGGCACTAAAAACAATGCTCACGCTCCCCTCACGCCCCTCACGCCGAGCGCAGCCCTGGCTGGGCAGTGCCAGCAGGGCACCGCTCTCTGAGTAGCACCTTAGAGTCTCCTCCTTAGAGGGAGATCCCACACCAGGAAAGCAGTGATCCTCTGGGGTGGAGGTGGCGGCCTTGTCTTCTCCTCATTGGCCAAAGGAAGAGGCAGAAGACCTTGGGGGGAAGTAGCGATGCACGTCTTGGTGCTCTTGACATCAGCGATCCCAATCTCTGGGAGACCTAGCCCTGAGCACTATCTCAGCTTTGTGTCAAAACAAACGCGGCACAGCTTTCTCCTGAGACACTTGTCAGTTTCCTCGTGCTGGGTAATTAGTCCTCGGACAAGACGCAGTTATCATCGGCTGCAGCCTTGCTGGTGCTGTCGGAGTGGAGAGGCAGTGCTTTCGTGGCACGTGGCCGCTCACAGCCACTCAGGCCGGAAAGCCACGTAGCCAGGTGGGCTCCCTCTGCAGGCACACGGTCCCACAGCCAGTCTGGGCTGATGCCAAGAGGCAGGCGGAATCTTCTGGGAGCTCCCAAGAGTAAGCACAGCAGAGGAATCAATGCAGAATGTAAAACCCCTCTGGTGCTTCTGACAAACACCGACAGCCCTGGCCTGGCTTGGCAGAATGTCTGGCAAAGTCGATTGACATCGAAATCTCTCTTCTGCCCTCGGTGGGCATCGGTGTGCACTTGACTTCCTGACTTACTCTCATTGTTTTCCTAGCTTTTGTTTTGATGTGAAGGAAAATGCTTGCTTGACTCAATTCTTTCCTTTCCAATGTAAGTGTGTTTCTTTTTCTTTTTCCTGTAAGAGCCAAGCCCGAGGCTGGGAGAAGTCTGTCTGAACAGAGGTCAGAAAGGTCGGGTTCCAGCCAGGGGACAGTAGGTGGCTTCCCTCTGGCGGGGCAAAGGGAGGGCCCTGAAGGCTGCTGCTCTTCCTGGCTCCCTGCCGTGTGCCGGGCCCTCTCACAGTGCCTATCACGTGGTCTGCCCAAAACAGCCCCTGGGTGCAAGTCCCACAATCGCCACTTTGTGAATGGGAGAAACAAGAGGAGACGGCCTGCTCAGGCTCCCAGAGCAGCCGCCAGAGCCCAGACTTGAAGCTGGCTCTCTCTCCCTCTCAGAATGAGGAGACCGGGGAGTTTCTACGATGCCATTTGAACAACTCTGACCTCCGCCACAGCTCACACAGGGCCAGGGTATTTACCGCCTGGTCTGGTGCAGTGGACCAGGTTTTCTGCCTTTGGAATCTGTCTCGGGCCCCAGAGCTGAAACTCCAACCCGAAGTACAAACTCAACCTGCCAGGTCCTTTGGGAAGCCAGGCCTCCCTCTTCCCAGGTCTGTCTCTCTCACAGCTGCAGGGGGAAAACCACTTTAGTAGTCTTTCCCTAGACACAACGAGGAACTATTGAAGGAAGTTCTAGACTCCAGGGAGCTCTGCCAGGATTTCTCCATCACTCGGTAAACATTGGCTGACTGCGAATAAATGCATAAACAAGACTGATGAGGGTGTTCTTGCTGCTGGTGCCTGAGAATCCTTATACGTGCCCAGCGAGTGAGGACTGGGGGAAGGCTTGGGACCAGCTCCCGTGGCGGGGTTGGGGGGGCTGGGGGCCTCTTCTCCTCTGCCCACCTGCTTTAAAGTGAGACCCCCCAGGGCACAAGGCGGAAATTGCACTAGTAAACGCAATATTACTTTCAATCCTCTATTTCCTGCCTGACATGGCAAAGCGTTTGCTGTAATGCCCACTCAAGTCAGCATGAAAACCCAGCCCCGGAGTAGTGGAGCGGGACTAGAGGGAGGGATAAACAGGGCGTTTATCTCAACTGCAGTCAGACCCAGAGTCAGATGGTCTTAAAGAGAGAAAGGCAATATTTTTCAGAGAATTCTCCAGTGGCGTAGGGAATGTGGGAGCACCCAGCTGCCGTGTTCAACTTCATCATCTCATTTTAGCTGCATTATACAGCCCATCATACAGCTATTAACACAGCACAAATCTGGATATGCACAACAAACAGCACTACACAGGGAGTTAAAGGGCCAGTTCCTTATGTAAATACGTGGATTCAAATGGCATTCAGATGACTCTATCATCACAGAAGACGGTACAACCAGTCTTTATTTCCTTCCATGTTTTAATCGTTGTAATTTACTAGCGTCTCAGGGATCCTAAAACATGAATGGAACAGTCTTTCAGGGCACGCCTCTGAAAGTGAATGAATGCTGTTTGCAGGTCCTGGAAGTTCTGTGTCTCTCTGAAGCTGCCGGGCGCCCCCTAGAGGCACGATGCAGCAGCACTATCGACGTCTCCAGCCAATTACCCTCCTAAAGCCTTTCCAATCAGGAAGATGCTCAGATGGGGAAGACGTTGGGGTGGATTTTTTTTCCTAAATTACTTTTTATCAGAGTTGAAAATTGGATTGCATTGGTAATTATTTCCAGCTGTTTCTGGAATATAATTATCAATTATTTAAATACTTTACAACAAAACAATATTAGTTCTGTGGTACAGCTTCCCGAAGCGTATAACCTTAAACTAATCACAAAGATAAATGAGACAAATTTGAGAGTGGGCGTTTGGCTTAGTGGGTAAGATGCTGCTTGGTTGCCTGCATGCCGTAATTGGAGTGCCTGGATTTGAGTCCCAGTTTTCCTTCCAATTCCAGCTTCTTGCTGATAAGCACCCTGGGCGACATGATGACTCAAATACTTGGGTTGCCGCTCTACGTGTAGGAGACCAAGACTGAGTTCCAGGCTCTTGGCTTTGTTCTGGCCCAGTCCTGGATGTTGCAGGCATTTGGAGGAGTGAGCCAGTGGCCGGACTATCTCTCTATATCTGCCTTTGAAATAAATGATTTTTTTTTCAAAATGAGACAAACCCAAATTACAGGTGGTATAAAAAAAGAATTGGTCTGTACTTTCAAAAACGGTAGTGTCTTGAAAGCGAAAGGCTGAAAACAGCTCCAGATCATAGAGACACGACAACTAAATGCACCTAAATGCTTGGTCCTGAGCTAGATTTTCCTGTGACAATCAGCCACATGAGAATGTGTGCTGTACATGAGGAGACATCATAGAAATGACACTTGTCCTGAACTTCCTGAACTTGATCATAGCTCTAGGACTAGGAGAGAAGCTACTTATCTCTGCAATGTACCCTTAACTGAAAAGGAAAAAAATAAATAAACAAAAAAAGGGAAAAGAGAATGAGAATATGTAAATGATGTGCAGTCTGTGTTAAGTTCCTATTGTTGCTGTAACAAATTAGCTCAAACTAAGTGACTTTAAATAACACAACTTTTAAGACATACGGGTATGGAAACGGAAGTCTAAGCGGGTCTCGCTAGGCTCGGATCAAGGTCTCTGCAGGGCTGCAGCTCTTTCTGGAGGCTCCAGGACAGTGATTCCTTGCCTTTGCCAGCTTCCAGAAGTTTGGCTAAGATCAAGTGCAGAAACGGCCGGCGTCCCTCTGCACACAGCTCGCTTCCGTCTTGAAAGCCACCAGTGGCCGGGGGGAGCTGGCCGGGTCTCCCCGAGAGGGCGTCTATGTGGCTGTGCCTCCGCTGTCTCTTTGCCCCACTCGTAAGGACTCTGCGGCTGCGCTGGGCCCACCTGCAGGATGCAGGACAGTCTCTTTCTCTTTGAGTCAGCTTGTTAGGGGCCTTTGCTTTGTCTGCAGCGAGCATGCTCCCAGCTCACGGAACATGATGCACGCATAGGCTCCGGGGATTAGAATGTGGGCATCTTTGGGAAGTCATTGTTCTAATGCACACATTCATGTGCACGTGCACATATACAGAAAGACAGACATTTTTTTCCCTTCACTCCTTGGATAACAAAGTCTCACCTCAGCAGTTGTAAGGCTCTGCCCGGCTTTGATGGACAGCCTTGCTGGGAGTATGTATGCATTTGCAGTAGAAATGCCAGTGTCCTTTCATTCAGTCCACGCTGTTTTACTGGCTGTGCCTCGTGGGCCAGACTCTGAGCCAGGTGCTGGGGAGGCGAGCAGAGGGGTTGGGCCTTGCCCTCCAGGAGCCTGGAGCAGAAGCCCATGCCCAACAGCCAACAACGGGGCCACTCCTGGAGAGGGCCGTGCAGCCCTTAGGAGGGAAGTTCACCATAGTTGGCTTCTTGCATTTGGGAAGGGCCAGTCTCTTGTTCTAGCAGAACTGGACACATCTTCCCTGCCCGCAAGACGTCACCAGTCCCACACCTGAGATTGACAAGAGTTTGAGCCACTGGCGCCTCGCATCAGACCAGGGACGCACTGTCCAGGGCAGGAGGCTGGGAGTGGGCCTGTGACCATGAGACTCGCTGGTGACATCATCCACTGGGCCACCCAAGAGCTGCTGGCCTCAGAGGGCTCTGCGGTGGCCTCCACTGAGGAAGCAGCTGCAGCTCCAGGTCGGGGGGGACATGCGCTCATCCTCCAGGTTGCAGTGTACAAAGCACAGACTGTCTCGTGGCTCTCCATCCCCAGTGGGAAGAGTATGTGGGTCCAGCGCATGACACCGCATCTCACTTCCAGCTGGTGGGCTCCGTCTCCTCGTAACTCAGGCCTCTGCGGATCAGAGGTCCTGGTCCCCAAAGGGAGGAACGCTTCTGCACATGGAGTGCACATGGGGTAAGGGACCCTGGAACTCTGAGTGGCGACTGCCGCCCAGGCACATCAAGCTTTTCATGTGCAGAGTGCAGCAGGCAGGCAGGGGCGGCAGCAGCCTCTCAAGGGCAGTGAGCCCAACCCTCAGGAGAAGGTTGGGGTTCCTGCTGCACAGGGACGGAGGCGGGACCAGAGGGGACCTAGAAGAGCTATGGTTGGGGGGGGAGTGGTTCTTGGCACTCTCTCGTCTAATCTGAGGGTCACTGCCAAGGGCAGTAGGCCTGTCCTGAAGAGGGCATGGTGTCCAGACCCTGAGGCTCTCTAGAGTATGTCTCCCCCTCCCCCATGCTGAGATCGAGGGCAACTGGAGCTGGAATGGAGAGTGGAGGTGCACGAGCCGCAGGTGGAGAGCAGCCGCCGCGCTGGGGGCTGGGATGCCCCTCGGGTGTTCCCCGGGAGGAGAAACCCACTGGACTTCTGGAGCTGCATTCAGAATAGTCGGGAAGAGGCGCAGGGGAGACCATGCCGGGCAGGGAGCTGCAGCACACGGATCCCAGTTCGAGAACTTACTCGTCGCCTCTAAGTTATATTTACTGGCAAAGGTTTTCCTCCTTTGCTTACTGTCATTTCAGTATCTGTGCCACTTGTAAGATGTCTCTGCTTAGATTACTCATTTGTGTTTCATTCTTTTTGTTAGTCTGGCTTGAGTTATCGATCTTTCAAAGAACTGGTTTTTGGTGTTACGGGTTTTTAAGAAAAGATTTTTCTATTCAATTATTCATTCATTTACTTATTTATTTGAAAAGTAGAGTGACAGAAAAAAGGGAGAGACAAAGAAAGAGAAAGAGATCTTCCATCCTCTGGTTCGCTCTCCAAGTGGCTGCAATGGCCAAGGCAGGGCCAGGCTGAAGCCAGGAGCCTGGAATTCCACCTGGGCGCTCCAACTTAGTAGGGGCCAGACACTTAGTGCATCTTTTCCTGCTCTCCCAGGTGGAGTAGCTGGGAGCTGCATTGAAAGCACAGCATCTGGGGCTTGAGCCAGCACTCAGGTGTGAGATGCCGGTATCACAAGTAATGGCTTAGCCTACGGCCCCATGGCAACAGCCCCTCTTGTGGGTGCTTTTTATTTTGCATTACATGGATTGCTTGCTTTGTTATTAACTTTCATTTCTTCTACTTATGTATTCACTTGCTCTCTTTCCAGAGTCTTAAAGTATTACCTTATATCTTCAATTTTATACCTTTTTTCCCTATTTTAACCATCCACGCTATTCATTGCCCTTAAAGCACAGCTTTATCTGCATCTAACAAATTTTGATGTGATATTTTCATTAACATTCAGTTCAAAATACTGTATAATGAATCTTGAGATTTCTTCTTTGACCCATGGGTTATTTAAAAGTATGATATTTTATTTGTAAATATTTGTGAGCATATTCCAGCTATCTTTCTACTATTAATTTTTTCCAAATATTTATTTGTTCTATTTGAGAGAGAGAGAGTTGGGGGGAGAGAGAGAGAGGTCTTCCATGTTCACTCCCCAAAAGGCTGCAACAGCCAGAGCTAGACCAATCTGAAGCCAGGAGCCAGGAGTTTCTTCCTGGTCTCCCCCGTGGGTACAGGGACCCAAGCGCTTGGGCCATCTTCTACTGCTTTCCCAGGCCACAGCAGAGAGCTGGATCAGAAGAGGAACAGCTGGGAATTGAACTGGTGCCCATATGGGATGCTGGCACTGCAGGCAGTGGCTTTACCCACTATGCCACAGCATTGGCTCCTCTGCTATTAATTGTTAATTTAATTACACTTTAGATGCAGACCATACTCTGTATAATTTAAATCATTTTAAATTGAGACTTCCTTTATGACCAATATATGATCTGTCTTGGTGAGTGTACACAGGCATTTAAAAGAATTTTTTTGCTCTTATTAGGTAAGGTGGTAAGGTCTTATATAAATGCCAATTAGATAAAGCTGTTGATAGTGTTATTCAAACATTTTTATATATTTACTGAGGTTTTTTAAAAATTATTTATTTGAAGGCACAGTTACAGAAAGGGAGAGGAAGAGACTGAGAAAGCGCAAGAGTGAGAGACAGAATCTTCCATCTGCTGGTTTACTCCCCAAATAGTTGCCAATGGCCAGGGCTGGGCCAGACCAAAGCCAAGAGACTGAAACTCCATCCAGGTGGAGTGACTGGGGCCCAACCACTCGGGCCATCGTCTACTGCCTGTCCAGGAGAAGCAGCAGGGAGTTAATTTGGAAGAGGAGCAGCCGGGACTCGAACTGGTGCTCCTATGGAGGCTGGCATCCCAGGTGGTGGCTTAAACCACTGTGCCATGGTGCTGGCCCCTGATTTTTTTTTCTACTTGTTTTTATCAATTACTGAGACAGAAGTGTTGATATCTTCACGCATTGAGGGATTTTTCTACTTCTACTTTCAGATTTAAGTCTTTAATATCACTAGGAGTATGTCTACTTTGTGTGATATTAATATAAGGGCAGTTCAAAAAGTTTGTGGGAAAAACGGAATTAAAAATGATTCCATTTTGGTGCAAGAAATTTTGAAATCCATGCATAGTCTTTTTCTTTAAAAAAAGATTTTTTAAATTTTATTTGAAAGTCAGAGTTACACAGAGAGAGGAGAGGCAGAGAGAGAGAGACAGAGAGAGAGAGAGACAGGTCTTCCATCCGATGGTTCACTCCCCAATTGGCCGCAATGGCTGGAGCTGCGCCGATCTGAAGCCAGGAGCCAGGAGCTTCTTCCGGGTCTCCCACGTGGGTGCAGGGGCCCAAGGACTTGGGCCATCCTCTACTGTTTTTCTAGGCCACAGCAAAGAGCTGGACAGGAAGTGGAGCAGCCGGGTCTCAAACCGGCGCCCATATGGGATACCGGCGCTTCAGGCCAGGGCATTAACCCACTGAGCCACAGCGCCAGCCCCCATAGTCTTTTTAATGAGAATTTTCCATGAATTTCTTGAAGAACTCCTCAAATATCCACTCAACTTTCTTATGCATGTATGTTTCTTTCCATTCTTTTACTAGAAATCCATCTTTGTCTCTATATTTAAAATGTAGACAAGTTGAGGAGCAGAGAAGGAAAGAGCAAATCCAAGCGACTTTGGAAAATAGTGTTTTAACTGTGAAGTGCACAAAATGTTGTATTCCATTCAGTACATTTGTGCTTTTATTTATTAATTTTAAAAAAGATTTATTTACTTGAAAGGCAGAGCGACAGACAGAGGGGGAGAGACAGAGAGAAAAGAGACCTCTACATCAGTGATTCACTCCTCAAATGGCTGCAACGACCAGAGCTGGGCCAGGCCAAAGCCAGTAACCTAGAACTCCCTCAGGGTCTCCCACCTGGGTGCAGGGGCCCAAGCACTATGGCCATCTGCTGCTACTTTCCCAGGAACACCAGCAGGGAGCTGGATCAGAAGTGGAGCAGCCGGGACTTGAACTGGCGCTCAGATATAGGATGCTGGTGTCACAGACAGTGGCTTAAACCTTAGTGACACAATGCTGACTCCATAAGTTTGTCTTTTTTTCTTTTTCTTTTTTTTAATTTGTCTTTTAAAAACTATTTTTTAAAAGATTTTATTTAGAGGTAGAGTTACAGACAGTGAGAGGTAGAGACATAGAGAAAGGTCTTCCATCCGCTGGTTCACTCCCCAGAAGGCTGCAATGGCTGGAGCTGAGCTGATCTGAAGCCAGGAGCCAGGAGCTTCCTGCGGGTCTTCCCACGTGGGTACAGGGGCCAGAGCACTTGGGCCATCTTCTGCTTTCCCAGGCCATAGCAGAGAGCTAGATCAGAAGAGGAGCAGCCAGGACTAGAACCGGCGCCCACATGGGGTGCCAATACCACAGGCGGAGGATTAACCCACTGCACCATAGCACTGGTCCCTATTTATTTATTTGAGAGGCAGAGGGAGGGTGTGGGGGGAGAGACAGAGCGAGAGAAATCTCTCCCAAGTCTCTGCAACCACTAGCTCTGGGTCGGGGATGAAACTGGGAACAGGGAACTCAACGCAGGTGGGGCAAACAACCACTGAGCCGTCATTGCTGCCTCCAGGACCTGCAAGGATAGGAAGCCGGTGTCAGGAGGAGGAGCCAGGGATCAAACCCAGGCACTCTGACGAGGGCGGGCATCATAAACGGCCATGCACCTGCTAGGCTAAATGCGCACCCCTAGGGAGTAAACTTATTTTTCACAGGAGTCTCGATTGCACGAAGACTTCTGGGCCAACTTTTATAAATATTCCATGTGTGCTTGAAAAAGAACGCATATTCTGCAAATGTGAAATGCAACGTTCCGCGTACTTCCATTGGATTCAAGTTGTTATGTTTCTGAAATCTCTGTTTTTACTAATTTTGTTTGCTTGTCCTATCAAGTCCTAAGAGAAGTTCGTTAAAATCTCCCAGTTTTGATGGACTTAGACAAGTCTTCTTCTGTGTTTCTTTCAATTTCTGTGCACTTTCCAGTTTGGCTTTAAAATATATTGAGAAAAAATTTAAACTCATGATGAGTTTTGTTATGGTTCTGTGAAACAACTCTGGTTACCAAGAGTTGAACCTCTCGGGTTCTGGTAGTACTTGCTGGCCTTCGTTCTATCTTGTGGTGTGTCCTTAGACCTGTCTTCCTTGGATTCTATTCATGTCTTAGCTGTTCTCTTTTACTCTCAGCTTTAACACGTCCTTGGGGTTCAGCCATGTCTCACGAAGGGTTTTGGTTGTAGTTTGTTTGTTTGTTTATTGATTTAAGATTTATCTATTTGAAAGACACTGACAGAGACGGAGGGAAAGACAAAAAGAGAGAGATCTTCCTTTTGCTGGTTCACTCCCCAGATGCTCACAACAGCAGAGCCTGGAACACATTGCGGCCAGGAGCCAGGAATTCCTTCTAAGTCTCCCAGGTGGGTGACAGGAACCCAGTAACTTGGGCCATCATCCACCACCTCCCAGGCCCACTAGCAGGAAGCTGGATTGGAGGTGGAGTAGCTAGCATCAAGCAACTGCTTAACTCGCTAAGCCACAACACCTGCCCTGCTTGTAGTTTTAAAGGCCAGGCTCATTGGCCGGGCATCGTGGCGAGCAGGTTAAGTCACCGCCTCTGGCGCTGGCCCCCAACTATGGGCATCAGTTTGGTTTCTGCCCCTGCTGCTCCACTCCCAATCCAGGTCCCTGCTAATGAGCCACGTGTTTGGGGCCCTGGCACTCACGTGGGAGATCTGGATGAAGCTCCTGGCTCTTGGCTCCGGCTTGGCCCAGCTCTGGCTGTTGTGGCCATATTGGGAATGAACCAGCATATTGAAGCTCTCTCTGCCTCATTCTCTCCTTCTCTCCCTTCCCCTCCCACTCCCCCCACCCCATAACTCTTTAAGAAAAAAAAATTCCAGTCTGACAATCTTTAAACCAGAACATCTATTTGATCCATTGCCGCTTAATGTAATGACTGATATACTTGGATTTATTGTTATTTCATATTCCTCCTTTCTGGCTTGAGTTTAAAATTTTTTTTCATATTTTCCCTTCTGTAAGTATAAAAGTTACATTATTTCTGTTCTTTTACAGTTCCACTCCTTCCCCCCGCATATCTATATAACAAAGTTTAACATCACCCAGTCTTCCTCCTCCTCCTCCCGGGTAACCCCCGTTTGCTGGATCCGATTCTCTTCCTCCCTTCTCTCCAAAGACTGTCGGACGCTGCGCTGCCTGGCTTCTGCTTGTCCAGACCCCCTGGCACCACTCTTCCGAACGATAAATCATTTTTGGCACCTGCCCACCTCCCATACTGGCTTGTTTACCTTCTCTTCCTTATGTGCTGGAGTTTATATCTGTATCACATTCCTTCCGCCTAAGTGATGTCCTTTAGGACTTCCTCTGGTGGGAAACTCGACTCTTCATCTTTCAGAGACTTCTGTAGTCTGTCAGCCCAGCCCACCCTGCAGGCAGCAGAAGCCAAGTGCCGCCCTGTGTCTTCTTCCGTCTCACTGTGGCACTCCTGGGTACCGCCCACTCCGCACTCGCACCCATCCCCATTTGAGTTCTTATTATTAGTACCTGTTTTTTTACATCTAGGATGCCTTGTGATATGTGGAGATAAGGATCCATGTTTCTTATCAAAGCTGCACACCTCCTAATTTTTAAAAATATACTCTGCAACACCAATCAGAAGGACTTTATAAGATTTTTTATAAGATTATTTATTTATTTATTTGACAGGTAGAGTTATAGATAGTGAGAGAGACTGAGAGAAAGGTCTTCTTTCCGTTGGTTCACTCTCCAAATGGCTGCCATGGCTGGCATCACACTAATCCGATGCCAGGAGCCAGGTGCTTCTCCTGGTCTCCCATGCGGGTGCAGGGCCCAAGCACCTGGGCCATCCTCCACTGCACTCCCGGGCCACAGCAGAGAGCTGGACTGGAAGAGGGGCAACCAGGACTAGAAACTGGCGCCCACATGGGATGCCAGCACTGCAGGTGGAGGACCAACCAAGGAGCTGCGGCACAGACCCCAGAAGGACTTTAGACATTCTCATTCCATTCTCCATGCCTCTCCACTTTTCTTTCTTCTGGGCACATCTAGATGGATCTTCAAGTTTAAATTGCTTTAGTTATATTTAATCCACTTTTGACATATTCATTGAGTTGTTCTAAATTTGAAAGGCAGAGTTACAGAGAGAGAGAGACAGGTCTTTTATCTGCTAGTTCACTCCCCAAAAATGGCCACTACAGCTGGGGCTGGGTCAGGCCATCCAGGTCTCCCACGTGGGTGTCAGGGGCCCAAGCACTAGGTCATCTTCCCCTGCTTTTCCAGGAGCGTTAGCAGGGAGCTGGATCAAAGTGAAGCAGCTGAGGCTTGAACCAGCACTCATATTGATGCCAGTCTGGCAAGCAGTGGCTTAATCTGTGGCGCAACGCTGCTCCCCACCCCCATTTGAGTTCTTACTATTAGCACCTGTATTTTTACAATTTCACTCTTCATTTTTTAAAATTTTTATTTATTTTGCACAAACACAGAGTAAAAGCTCCCATCTGGTGATTGACTCCCAAGAAGCCCACAAAGGGTGGGACTGGACCAGAGCCACAGCTGGGAGCTGGGGACCCAATCCGAGCCCCCCGTGTGAGTGACAGGCTCCCAGGGTCTGGCCCGCTGCACACCCACTCCCATGGATTTCCAGTCTTCTTCCCGGCGGCTTCCTGTGGCGTGCTCATTTTCATAGCTGCAGTTGTTTTGCATCTTTTCTAAGAGCACTGACGTCTTGTGCCCTTGAAGGTGTCCAGCGCTGTTTGCAAGTTTTCGTCATCACTCCTGGCAGCGGGCCTTGTGTGTTGGTGTCAGCAGCGGGTAGCGTCAGAGGAGTGTGGGGGGCTCACGTGGACAGCTTCCTGCAAAGCTCTGACTCCACCTGCCCCCAGAGACCCCTCCGGTTCTCTTCAGCCCCAGGCCCCCACGTCATACTCCTGGCTCTCCAGGCCCCAGCACCCGGCCCAACCCCGTTTCTCCACATTAAGTTCTAATCGTTTAGCTCTGTGCTTGGTGAGTGGGACAGGGGAATGCTCCTGGTAACTCTTGGCCTGAGATCAGTGCCTCCAGAAATATGTTCTGAGATCGAGCTGTGGCGCCTGGAGCCAGCGCCTTGGAGGCCCTGACGACTGACAATGCCCGAAGCAGATACTTTTGGGAGATTTATTTATTTGAAAGGCAGTTAGAGAGAGGAAGAGACAGAGGTCTTCCTTCTGCTGGTCCACTCCCTAGATGGCTGCAATGGGGCCAGGCCAAAGCCAGGGACCAGGAGCTGCTTCTTACAGGTCTCCCATGTGGGTGAAGGTACCTAAGCACCTGGGCCACCCTCCACTGCCTTCCCTAGTGCATCAGAAGGGAGCTGGATTCTAAGTGTCCATATGGGATGCCGGCACCGCAGGTGGTGGCTTTACCCACTATGCCACAGTGAGCGCCGGCCCCACAGATACTCATTTTCAAGTCCTCCACTTTGTTTCTGGAAGCACATGAAGCACGTTTATTTTATGAACTGTGCTTTGACAATTCAGGTCTTTTGTTATTCATTCTGTAGCCTTCATCCATATTTCTTTTTGTCAAGTTTTTGCTTGTATTAAATTTTATTTATACTTTAAAAAACACTTAGAGTAACCAAGTTTTAAGTGTAAAACTAGTGAATTTTCATATTATGTACACCTCTGATTAACTACCAGAGAACACACGAGGCGTTTCCATCATTCCCCTTATTAGCTCCCGCCCTCCCCACCTCCATAAACACTACTTTTACTTCTGTCACTTTGCCTAGTTATGCCTGTCCTCACCTTCATATAAGCAGAATAAAGAACGATGTTTGGTGCCAGGCTTTGTTCACTTAATGTTTTCTACTATTCCTCCACATTATCACATTAATAATTTGCTTTGCTTCACATTTTTACCATGTAGTCTTCTGCTGTGTGAGCCTACCAGTTTACTTCTAGTGGCAAACTTGTGAATATTTTCTCCCATCCTGCCCTGCATTTTTTGCCTTTTTGTCTTTTATTCTTCATGGTTTGTCTTTTATGGTGTTTTTTGTAAACACTAGTGTCCCAAGATTGCAAAGATATTTTCTCCTAAAAAATTTGGGATTCTACCTATACACATCTTCCGTGTACGGTGAGATGATGATTTATTGTCACTCATATTGACGTCCAGTTGCTCTAGCACTTTTTTTGAGGGGTAAGGAAAAGAACAAAACCAAAACCCAACATGCACCTTAGGAAACGATACACCACAACAACCTGGGCCATCAGTCAGCCAAGTCTACACAGATCAACCACACTGAGGTCTCAACAGCCAAGGTGCAGTAGCAATGGCTGGCAAATGGGCCGCTACTGCTGGACTGTGAAGGTGCAAGGTGGGGACCTGTGAGACGTTCTGGAGGGCCGGGGAACAGAAGGCCAGGGTCAGGTACTGCCCTCTGCTCCAGCGGATGTGATCATCTGTTTTTGAGTAAATTCCCAGGGATAAGAATATGAAAATGAGAATAAGAAAATGGTTTACTTTTCACTTAGGCTACTAAAATACTTTGTTATTTGTGTCAATAAGGAAATATTCCCCCAGGAATTAGCCTGTGAAATTCCTATCCCTGTTTCAAAATCTACTTAAATACTGTTTTCTCCATGCAATCTTCATAGATCTAAAATGATGAAATACTGCAATACTGCCACAGAGTATCTAATATACAGTCCATATATCTAGCATACATCTAATATACTTCCATTGGAAGTATATCAAGAACACTTCAAAAACTGTGTGGAGAAATAGAATTAAAAGGGTAAGTTTTAGTGCCAAAAGTTTACAACAATCCATGCAATTTTTTTATATATCTTTTTTTATCTGATCAATATGACCAAACTCAATAAGCTCATCTATTTTTTGATTAAATACTTTTTTTATTTAATGAATATAAATTTCCAAAGTACAGCTTATGGATCACAATGGCTCCCCCCCCCCATAACTTCCCTCCCACCCACAACCCTCCCCTTTCTCGCTCCTTCTCCCCTTCCATTAACATCGAGATTCATTTTCATTTCTCTTATATATAGAAGATCAGTTTAGTATATATTAAGTAAAGATTTCAACAGTTTGCACCCACATAGAAACACAAAGTGAAAAATACTGTTTGAGTACTAGTTATAGCATTAAGTCACAATGTACGGCACATTAAGGACCGAGATCCTACATGAGGAGTAAGTGCACAGTGACTCCTGTTGTTGACTTAACAAATTGACACTCTTGCTTATGGCATTAGTAATCACCCTAGGTTCCAGTCATGAGTTGCCAAGGCTATGGAAGCCTTGAGTTCACCGACTCTTATCAGGTCATAATCAAAGTGGAAGTTCTCTCCTCCCTTCAGAGAAAGGTACCTCCTTCTTTGATGGCCTGTTCTTTACACTGGGATCTCACTTGCAGAGATCTTTCATTTAGGTCATTTTTTTTTTTCCCCAGAGTTCTTGGCCTTCCATGCCTAAAATAGTCTCATGGGCTCTAGAACCAGATCCACATCATGCAATTTTTTGTATTACACATTTCCCATGAACTTTTTGAAGGTATATGTAGGACTTCAAAATCCTTTGCATAAAATTTATCTTTTATATTTTTCCACAAACTTCTCAAAATTTCTTACATGTCTAATTTTTTAGAAAAAAAATTTTAAGATTTTTATTTATTTGAAAGCCAAAGTCACAGAGAGAATCTTCATCTGCTGATTCACTCCCCAAGTGGCCGGAGCTAGGTCAGGTTGGAGCCAGTTTCTTCCTAGTTTCCTACATTGGTGCAGAGGCAGGTGCCACCCTCTGCTGCTTTCCCAGGCCACGAGCAGAGAGCTGGCTCAGAGGTAGAGCAGCTGGGTCAGGAACCAGCGCCTATATGGGATGCCAGTGTTGCAGGCGGCTCAACCCACTAAGGCCACAATGCTGGCCCCTAAGTCTGACTTTCTATGAGGTCATCTTTGAAGGGGAAAAAAATCCAGTGGTTCCCCAGTGGCTTAAGGATATAAACTATAGGTCTATGTTTTAGTTCTAAGACAGCCCATACTGTTCTGATTTACATATTCAGCTTTATTTCTCATTACTCTCTGTTGTGTTTTATCCTGGGTCAACTCCTACAAATCTTTCCTTTAAGAGTTTCTGTGAACACCCCATGTCATCTAGAATGCCCACGAGTAACCAAGTAAGCCCAGGGCTAGTTTCAAACCACCCAAGTGAGTAAACAAGATGTGACTAACTCTATTCATCTGATCGTGGGCTGCTGGAGATCGCATAAAACTATTGTGCAAACACAGCACCCCAGGACTACACACTTTGAATTGATTCAATACATTAACTAAGGCAGCCAGCTGGCCTATGCAGTCAGGAGGAAAACAAGGAAATCACTGAACACAATGTGCTTGCTTGCCTGAGCTGTCTAATGTCACCAAGTGCTGAGAAACCGAATCACGAACTCACAAATTCCTTCCTCAACATTCAGGAGGGAACCCACACCAGTCTGAACTTGAGACACTTGAGCTAACCCACAGCAACCTCAGCCATCACTCTGCCAGCATCTTCAGCACAAGATGACTGTTGCTTAAGCACACTACTTCAGCTCTACCGTAGCTCTGGGATGCGGAGCATGGCAGTCTGTCCCGGTTTCCTCACCCGCAAGACTTGCAATGTTTCATGTTAGCTGCAATTCTGAAAAACTTAAAACAGATAAAACGTAAAGTGGGCAGACAGCACATTGCACTTTCATCTGTGTGACTTATGTTTCAACCTAACAAATGGTTATTCTCTCATATACTTAAAGATCAATACCATAAAGCCATGGAAAACATGCACAGATGACTTGACCTTTCGATTTCTAGAGATGCCAGTCTAGCAGATAGAAGGCGCCCCCAAAGATCTGTTGTTGCAATCAACAAATGAGCCTGACACCTAACCTGAAATGGCAAAGCGCTGTTCTGCGCGTAGGAGAACCCTAAGAAAGTCATCACATTTTCATTCTGCCAAAATATACATAAAGAAAAAAACCAAAACAACCACATTTTCATGAATATATTTTAATTTTTTGAATCTTAACAATTCAAGTAAAAGTTGGCTGGATAACATAAATACAGAATAAATGCACATAATTTACAGCAATGTACATAAATCAAGAATAGCAAACCTCACATGAATGGTTAAGTTACCAACTCATTTTAAGTTGACTAATTAGCTACCACTTACAGGTCACAATCTACTCATTCACATACACTGGGGTACAGTCAAAAAGCTCATTAACACAAAAACTGAGTGAAGCGACAGTTTATCACTTCAGAAAGGACTAGCGTAAAAGTCAGCGTACAGACACATGGCAAATGTGAGGGCAGGATGGAGAAGCGACACTGAGTAGACAGAAAGCACTGGGCTTTACGCACTGTCATGCCCTCCAATTTAAATCATCCCCGAACAACTACACTGTTAGGAATGTTAAAGTCATGATCAACATCAGAGGAGAAAAAGGCTGAACTGTATGTAGCAGCCCCAAGAGTCCCTACAGTACCGAGAGCGCGGGCACGAGAGCATGTAAACAGACAGGCATCAGTGATTCTGGAAGGGTAGGGAATGGACTGACTTCTAGCACTTGAAACACCTTCAAATTCAAATCAATATGCTTGAGATTTAAAACAAATTTAAATATGCTGAAATGTTCACTATTTCTTAACAATCTAAATGCTGTTGGTTTCAATCTGCTGTCATTCCACAGTGTGCATCATGGTTTAGGAGACGGAAGTCTGGATAAATAATCTCATGATATTCTACCAAGGTTTCAAAATGACAAATCAATTATTTATGGGCATGGGGCCCATCCAGTAGGGTTGGTTCTACTAAAATTACACAATGAGAACCATGAGCCAGCTTTGGTGGTACAGGGCCCCCCCCCCACCCCCGAATTGAAAGCACTGTATGGTATCCTGCAATCATGGGGCAAGTCCCACATTTGGACTCTGAAATGCACAAAACCGATTCTCTGAGTCACAGGTAGCAGAGGCAGCCAAAGTTGTTTCTGCTGCTGCTCCGCGGGAGGACGTTCTTTTCCAGGATCTACTGCTTTAACCTGAATGTGTTCAGTTCCATTTTCAGAGAAGATTCTACAGTAAAAGCACATTCCAATCTGAAGAGTGTTGACTACCTTACACCAGAAGTAAAGTTATCTACTAGTAGAAACACATAAAAACAAAACATAGTCTACACTACCCAAAAAGTCCAATGCTTTGAGTTTGAGTATGCATTCTCTTTTTAAGTTAAAAAAAATATATATACTCAATTTTAATTTAATTATTCACTAAAAATTTTTGCAAGAAAGATTTCCGAGGCAAACTTTAAATACCTGTTTGAATTATCCTCGTCACACAAAAAATAAACTACAGCAAGTGGTGCTCTTCTAGCTGCTGTACAAACAAGCACGGAGACTCTGTTCCTTCTAGTGCACACAGGAGAGCTTTAGAAGATGAATACGATGCACGGAAGGCCAAATTGGACTTGCTAAATACAAACAGAAATAGCATTCACGGTCATCCTGGAAGGACACTTGTTAGGAATTTGCTACAGCTCTGTAAGGTGTTCCTTCGCTGCTGGTTTTCGTATCACTCTTCACCATTCGTGGGTACTGAGATCAGCGAGAAGAGGGAGGTCTCTGCCCTACATTCAGCACAACTGAGGTGATGGGTCTTCAGAGGCAAATGGCACTGGATTCTTAGGCAGTATCAGTGGCACCCAGAAAGGTAAACACCATAGGTTGAGACTTCTCCACTTTTAAGTTAGAATCTCCTGCTTTTTTTTTCTTTTCTTTTTTTGGTATGTTCCTCACAATAAATGTCAAAGCTGAAGTTTACCATAAAAAGTAAGGAAACTCAATTTGCCTTTGGTCTCCACATGGACTGGAATATTCGTGATTCCAATTGAGCACCTCAGAAACATCCAGCTATTGGTGACTACAAGAGGTCAGGTTGAAGAAGGTAAGGGGGCACTGCACTTCACTGGTGTCAGCAACGTAAGCTGGCAATCGTGTCGGGGGCACTACAGGGCACACAGAATACTTAAGACATGTATACTGAAGGTCTCCAAAACAATATACCTAAAACCCCAAAAAAGTTAGCAACACTGTTTCTGCCCAATACACGGCTAATATTTTAAAAAATATAATTTTATCATGAAATTCTCTATTCTCATACCTCAAAACAAGGCCACAAAGTGCGTTCACAAGGAGTCATTCTGCAGATAAAGCCACTGCACAAAATGCACAGTTACGGTCTACTGAAATGAATCCCACACTGGAGTTTAATTGTAGACGTTTTATACACCAGTATAGCAACATCCATAGGCAAAGTCTTACAGAATTACAACAGATAGCTTCATAAGGGCCATATATAGAATACATTTAAAGTATTAAAAGGTACAGTTGTCTCAATAGCAAAATTTAAAAGTTATATCCTGTTAATACATTTAACCCAAACTAACTTGAATGCTATGATTTACCGTTCAGAAAATCAGCACAGAATAAATTTCTTGTCAAAAGCAGCTTGTTCTTTTGCCAAACTCTAAGTCAGTTAAGAGCATTACCCACTGAATCAGATGCAGAGGGCCCCTCATCTTTAATACTGTTACTGTCCCACATATTAGTTTTAGTATGTTATTTTTAAAATAAAAACTTGCAAGGGCCAAACAGAAAATTACCAGTTTCTCTACAAAATAATTAAAATGTAATCTACATGGGCTTGAAAACAACTCAAGGGCTCAAATTCTTAAAGTGAAAACAAGTACAGAAAAACTGAGAAGTGGTATATGTTTTCCACTTGTAATGATACTAAGGTGTGACAAATAGGTAGAAAGTCAAGTTTATATCCAGTAAGTCACTGAAAAGACTACTGCATTCATTCATGTACCATACAATTAGGGAAGATATGAGGACATGCTCAAGTCACTGAAATGGTCAAGAATCAACATTTTACTAGTTTAATTCATCTTCCCAAACCATTACCATGTGAGTTGGATACACTGGCAAACAATTTAAAATCCACATTATGCAAAAGATCAAACACTTGTAAGCTGTGGAAATCAAAATTTAATGTTAAAAATATGTAAGATATTTAGATGCTATCTCGTTGGCTGTAAAAAGTGACTGCAAAGCCAAATAACTGAACATAAAATATTGAGCAAGGTCTTCTTGGGAAAATGTGACAGTAATACCAAGGCTCTCCCTAATGTTGTTGCTTAACACTTTTACAGGAATTAATAGCCAGAAATCGGAAATTTATGACTGCCAATACTATCTTTGGATAGTTACAGTACGTGTTTAGAATATTGGAGAAGTGCGTGCTTATGGAATAAACACTATACTCTGACTGCCATAAATCAATGAAACACAACTGCATCTGGTGGACATGGTAGAGAAAATGGCAATTTTGCGTAAGGAGTGCTTTGAGAGGCATTTCCTTGGAGGCAGCCAAGGTTTTTCTTTCCCTCATTACTGAAAGATCAAGTAATGCGGTATGGTTACTTAAATTCCTACAACCAAACTTCCACTTAGGCATAGTTACATGTTCCCAAACTACTTTTCTTCCGTCCGCCACGCTGGCTTGGATACTCCATGGTCCACTGCAATCTTTTGGTCTCCCCTCTCTGGAGCAGCCCCACACTGCTATCCATTGAGTAGGTACACCACCAGTTCATAGGTGGCCATCATAATGGCTGTGTTTGGAATCTGTCTCACCAGATGAGTTGTTAGGCCACGGTAAAGAGACCCATAACCTTCTTCTTGAACAACCAAAGACAGTGTCTGAAAAAATGATCTATATTTTGTTCCCTCTTCACGTAGTCTTGTTCTTACAACTTCTGTTTGAGAAAGAAATGAAAGAAAAAAATAATTTTGTTTAAACATTACTGATATCTTTACACCATCCTAATTATAAGGAGCACATCTCATTTATCACTTCGTAAGTGTACACTCAAGATAAATGCTGATTTTTAATGTGTAGCCGATTGAAATCAGTCACATCATATTGTAATATAAATTATAATCAAAGCCATATACACTAGTCATGAAATTTTATAGGCCTCTAAAAAGTATAAAAAGATACAAAGAGACAAAAGAGAATTATCCATTGTATGCTATGTAATTAATGAGGGCGGAACTGATCTGATGAGAAAAATATGAATAAGCAGCAAAGGGAACGGAAGTGGTATCAAAGGTGAACATAGATACAGTGAGAAACAGGTAAAAAGATTTAAAAAAATAAAGTGGACAGTACACAGAGAACACAGATTAATCTATTCACAACACTCCACGTAAACCAATGTGAAATGGCAAGTGGATAAAGAAACAAACACTAGCTGCCGGCTACAAGGCCCAGCCTGGGAATCAACTAGGAAGTGGACCTTAACGATGACTCCAATTTTTCTTCATTTTAAAGGTGAGAAGTGGGAGCTGCTCAGGTTTTAATTGTACAGCTTGGATAAGATTTTAATTTCCAATTTAAAAATGTAATGACTCTTTCACTATTTTTGAAACATTTCAACAAGGTACTCTTGATGGGTCTCAAAAAGCCTAAGGCAGTCCCCAGCAAAGGCGAAAGTGTATTTGAAACTTCCCTGTCATGTTTTGAGAGTCACGCCACTTACACACTTAACTCCAAATACCTCCTTTATCAACTATACCTCTTCTCCCAATGAC
This sequence comes from Oryctolagus cuniculus, assembly GCF_051225735.1. Taxonomy (NCBI): domain Eukaryota; kingdom Metazoa; phylum Chordata; class Mammalia; order Lagomorpha; family Leporidae; genus Oryctolagus; species Oryctolagus cuniculus. The sequence goes on from NC_142870.1 coordinate 140,907,587, forward strand.
ATCATCACACTTCAAAGTGACAAGATTGCTGTTTTTCCAAAAAAGATTTATTTATTTGAAAGGCAGAGGGACAGAGATGGAGAGATCTGCCATCTGCTGTTTCACACCCGGAATGGCCCTAATAGCCAAGGCTGGGCCAGGAACCAGGAGCTTCATCTGGGTCAATCTCATTGGGTAACAGGGGCTCAAGTACTTCCTAGGCATACCAGCAGGGAGCTGGATCATAAGTGGAGCAGCCAGGACTTGAACAGGCACTCATATGGGACTACAGCTTTGCAAGCTGACACCAGCCCCAGGACAGGATTTTTTAATTCCTCAAGCTCTATCCTTTCCTTCAGCAGGCACTGTCTTAACCCACACGGGAGGCCAGAACCTCAACAAGGTTGTGGATATGTGCTACTCTGACTTCCATTAGTGGAGCCAGCAGCCTCCTTGAAGAAACAGATGGGTAAATTCACAGTCCAACTAGGCTAATAGTTGGTTTCATAAATTACATTTTAGAGCAAATATTAATTTTCTAGTCCTATTTCATTTATCCTGATAGGATGTAAGTGGCAGGGCAGGGGCTGGGGGCAGACTATAATATTAACCAGTGTAACAAAAGTGAAGCAGATTTGGAATTAGACTCCAGTTAGGATCTGGGCTCCACTGCTGATATGACTTTGGGTTACGTTACTTAATTTTCTAAAAATTGGTTCTCAGTTTCCCATTTGAAAACAAGGACAATTCTGATTATGTTCTAGCATAGCTAGACTTAGACAAAGAAGGTTACAGGGCCAGTGCTGTGGTGCAGTGGGTTAAAACCCTGGCCTGAAGTGCCGGCATCCCATATGGACGCCGGTTCTAGTCTTGGCTGCTCCTTTTTTTTTTTTTGACAGGCAGAGTGGACAGTGAGAGAGAGAGAGAGACAGAGAGAAAGGTCTTCCTTTTGCCGTTGGTTCAACCCTCCAATGGCCGCCGCGGCCGGCGTACTGCACTGATCCGATGGCAGGAGCCAGGCGCTTCTCCTGGTCTCCCATGGGGTGCAGGGCCCAAGTACTTGGGCCATCCTCCACTGCACTCCCTGGCCACAGCAGAGAGCTGGCCTGGAAGAGGGGCAACTGGGACAGAATCTGGCGCCCCGACCGGGACTAGAACCCAGTGTGCCGGCGCCGCTAGGTGGAGGATTAGCCTAGTGAGCTGTGGCGCCGGCCTTGCTCCTCTTCTGATCCAGCTCTCTGCTATGGCCTGGGATAGCAGTAGAAGATGGCCCAAGTTATTGCGCCCCTGTACCTGCATGGGAAACCCAGAAGAAGCTCCTGGCTCCTGGCTTTGGATGGGCGCAGCTCCTGCCATTGTGGCCATCTGGGAAGTGAACCAGCAGATGGAAGACCTCTCTCTCTGTCTCTACCTCTCTCTGTAATTCCATCTTTCAAATAAATAAAATAAATCTTTAAAAAAAAAAAAAAAGGAAAAAAAACTAAAGAATAATAATGAAAGAAAGTTAAGTACTCTAGACCATGTTTATGTAAATTAGCAACAATACAATGAAAGTATTTACTATAGCCCCCATTTAAACACAAATATTTTTCAGAAACTTACTGGAAGGTCTCTAGCTGATCCAGTATGGCTGGAATTTGACTATCTGACTCTAGAGTGCACGTGTGACCACCATTATGCTACATCACAGCATACACTGCCCCTTTAATCAGCTGCATCAGCCCATTGCTAACTCAAGAATGCTGTTTTACCAGAGTTCAGTAAAAATTATAAATGCTCTAGTAAGCAAACTGGTGGCTGGCATGCGACATATTTCTTATGGAATACAATATTATTATTATGCAATTTCAGCTCTTCTCACCATGAGGGTATGCGATAGTTGTGGCACAAGTCTTTGAGGTGGCTGCAGCTAGCATCATTCCCACAAAATCTGATGCTTCCTTCACAGACTCTTCATCGTTTTCCATCATAGAGGCAGTCTTACATTCCAGCAGTTTTTGCTTTATACTTTCATAAATAACAAAGTGGATAACAGTCTCTGATATGCCAGCATAGGAAGCAGACATGCCCCTGTAAAATCCTCTAAGTCCATCTGTCTGATATACTTTGCGAACACATTCAAAAGCACCCAATCGCTTTTCCCCACGGCTCCTGAAAAGGAAAAGGGAGAAATCTTATTGACATATCATTTATATATATATATTTATGTAAATTTATAAGTAAATAAAGTAAATGAAATAGAGTAAAAATATACCAAAATGCTCTTCTTTAAATCATGAAGAAGTGAAATCAGAATTTAAAATAAATTTTTCATTTGCTTGAAAAAGCAGATAGAGCGCATAAACGAGCAAGCGTGTGTGCACACGCACTATCTTCCATCTGCTAGTTCGCTCTCTAAATGTCCAAACAGCCAGAAATGGGCCAGAACAAAGCCTGGGGCCTTGAACATGAGTGGCAGGGTCTCAAGTACCTGAGCCATCACCTGCTGCTTCCCATGATGCTTCAACAGGGAGCCAGATGAGAAAACATAGCAGCCAGGACCGAAACTGGCACTCCCGTATGTGATGTGACCATCCCAAGTGGTGGCTTAACATACTGAACCACAATACCTGCCTGCTTTACAATCACAATTTTAAGACAACATTCATATTTTCTGTCCCATCCCAAGTTGTTCATATTACACGAGTAAGATATAGTAACATTTCACTTAATGCAAAATCCACGACATACTATTATCAGTGCCAGGTCCTCCTCTGGGGTTCAAACAACAGATCAGCTAGGCACTATATGCAACTCAAAACACTGTTTTGCATAACAACAAAACAAAGTACACAATACTCCTCACACTGTATTAATGCCAGTTCTAAGTAAGTTGAATTTCCTTTGCATTTAGTAACACAAAAACTAATGATGATGGTCCTCATAAAGTAGGGAATATGATTAATTAGCTTGCTTGCCCTTGAAGAGTTAACAACTCCTTTTAGCCCTTTCCCAAAAGTGACTGGTGAATATAAATAAAACTCTCCATGAGCATATAAAAGCAATGGCTACATTAGTATTGCCAGTGAAAAGTAAATGGGGACCTGTACAGCTATCGGATTTATTCAGTATTGTTCAAGACAGTTGCCTTAGTGCTACTTAAGGGTACAGCACCTACTCTTACAGGGCACAAAACCTATTCCTACATATGCGTGTGATTTTTAGTTTGTAAAAACAAAAATTAACTACGTTATACCATGATTCCCCCAAAAAGAAATGAGTTTAAACACTACCTATGGGGAGATAAAGAGGAGTTAAAATTTGTATAACATATCAAAATAAAACCATAGCTAAAACACTTACCAGATGACTTACAGATGCCTCCAGTTTTATGAACTAATGACTGACTTTTCTGAGTATCTATTTAGTTGAAGGATCCAAGCAACCAACTCTACCTACCAGTTTCTGGTGCCACTGGTTCTCTTCCACAAGAAAGCTACGACACAAGTCTAGAAGGAAGACCTGTAGACATACCAGCCTTATTTTTGACCTTAGAGTTGTTAAGTTAGAATACTCTAATAGTCAAGCTTTACTATTACCCCACACTACCCCATTCCCCATCCCTGTACTAGCTTGTGCTACAATTTAAAGGGGCAAAAAAATTAAGAGTTTTAAGCCATGCTTTACCTAATCCCCTAGTTCTATGTTGAAACATAACTCTGAGGGCCGGCGCCGTGGCTCACTAGGCTAATCCTCCGCCTTGCGGCTCCGGCACACCGGGTTCTAGTCCCGGCTGGGGCACCGGATCCTGTCCCGGTTGCCCCTCTTCCAGGCCAGCTCTCTGCTGTGGCCAGGGAGTGCAGTGGAGGATGGCCCAGGTGCTTGGGCCCTGCACCCCAAGGGAGACCAGGATAAGAACCTGGCTCCTGCCATCGGATCAGTGCCGTGCGCCGGCCGCGGCGGCCATTGGAGGGTGAACCAATGGCAAAAGGAAGACCTTTCTCTCTGTCTCTCTCACTGTCCCTGTCCACTCTGCCTGTCAAAAAAAACAAAAAAAAAAACAAAACAAACAAAAAAAAAAACAAAAAACAAACTCTGATAGCTTACAATCCAATATGTGGATAGGCATCTCAAACTTGAGGTTTAGTCTTACCTATCATTTTTCAGATTTATGGCACTAAGAAACTGAGTTTTGCTACAACTGAACATTTCACTAAAAGCAGTACTGCAGATGAAACAATTAGACATTGCCAAATCTTCAAATAGCATATAACTCTACATGACAGATGTAGAAAAGATTATCTAAGCAACTGCAATTAATTGTTAATGATTTATTAGATCAGGTTTGTTTATAGCTTACAGAATACAACACTGCTTCCAAAATTCCAAAAATACAAGAACTGCATAAATGTCTGATACACAGAACCCACTCTAGACTGAAGTCTGTAACAGTTCAAAACTGTTAAAATCATTATTATAATCACTAGATAAGACCATCTCTTGGGGCTGGTGCTGTGGCACAGCGAGTTAAAGCCCTGTCCTGAAACGCCAGCATCCCATATGGGCGCCGGTTCTAGTCCTGGCTGCTCCACCTCTGATCCAGCTCTCTGCTGTGGCCTGGGAAAGCAGTAGAAGATGGCCCAAGTCCTTGGAATCCTGCATCCACGTGGGAGACCCGGAGGAAGCTCCTGGCTTCAGATTGGCATAGCTCCGGCCATTATGGCCATCTGGGGAGTGAACCAGCAGATGGAAGACCTCTCTCTCTCTGAAGCTCTACCTCTCTAACTCTTTCAAATAAATACAATAAATCTTTTTAAAAAAAAAAAAAAAAAGCCCATCTCTCTATTTCACAGTATTACCCTTCCCCATTCCATATCCTAAGGCTAACAGGAGCTGATATGGGCAACCCTAAGCTGCACTGCTTCTGGTTTCCTCAGTTTCCAGGTTATACCAAATGCCTAGACCTTAGGACTTCTGAGTTTTATGGTCGACTGTTTCTTCTGCTTAAAATGAAAAACCAAACTTTCTTGATTATCCCATTTAAAGCTGGTCCCACTGTTTCCTTTGTTTATTTTTAGAACACAGCAGTATCTGTTTACTATAGATTTGTTGATGGATGAATCTTGGTACTCTCAAGCAATTCTAACAGATGAATCTATATATATGACTGCCACCAAACCAGGCAGCAAAAGGTTACGAGGAAAACATAGTTAGACCCCTAACACCAAAATCTTATGAAATACATTTCCAGGAAAAAATTAGCTAAATCCATAGAACTAATTTTATTTTAAAGAATCAACATACCTTGCATCAAGTTGTAACCGAGTCTTTATAAGCCAGATGGGGTTAGTTGCTGTGATCGCAGTAAAACCTAGACAAACATGTTTAAAATGAACTCCAGTAAAAATAAAGAACATAAACATTTAAAAATCATATGAATCTATAGTAAAGAATACTCAGAAATACTTAAAGGGCTAATTGATAGACGCTTTATACTTTTATTGTACAAATCCATACAACCATAAGCATTTGTCTTCACTTTCAATCTACATGAATTTTCAAATTCTGACCTTAACTAAAAGATTCTTTTAAGAACAAAATCTGACTATATACACAGTGCTCTCCCAGCCTACTCAGAATATCCTTTTGGGTGCTCTCTACTATCTAAGCCGAATTCAGAAACCCATTTCTGTAGCCAAACATACAGGAATTTTGTTTATTCTAGGGCTAAAAAGCATGCACTCTACCACAGCTACCTGGTAGTCCAATTAGTATCACAAAACCACTACATTCAAAGTGGATTCTACATAAATGGATCATTTACTGTTATTGGACATTTGGTTGATTATATAACCAAAAAGACTATTGTATAGCCCCACAGATACTTTCTAAACATGCTTACTAAAAGTTTCAGAATCAGGGTCACTACAAAGGTAAAGTTTCTGTTAGGATTAACAGGACAGATCTATTTCTTCATCTACTTAGACACATTAAAAAATCTCAAAAATGAAAAGGTTACAAATTAGAACTTTCCTCTCACTTTTATAGACACTGAATAAAGAAATTCAGAAGAGAAGCTAGCTCTGATTGACTTTAAAACTAAAGTTCTCTCTCTTCAACAACTATTAAAGAAGGCTGGCCACCCAGATGTGCCTCATGCCAGCCAGTAAATGACAACCTCTGGAGCAGTATGCTTCTAGGCGCATGCATTAGCTTTTACTTGCCATCTTCCTATTTACAGGAAAATTCCACACAAAATGCAATCTTGATGATCACGGGAATTTAGGAAGACTGTCTCATAACAGGGCTTTAAATAGACTGCATTTACATCTAAGATCAGCTACACAAACTTCATAGGACTACTTACATCAGGCTACATTTATTCAGCTGGCCTTCACATAATATGAAAACTTGCATGAAGATATGTCTAAAGATCTCAACTGTTATAATCTTTTTTATCAAATACTATTATGTCAAGCACATTAGTTTTAGAAAAGCAGACTACAATCAGCACATTTAACATGAGTAAAGTACTTTCAGGAACAAAAATACTGTGATATACTTAGGAATAATCTATTTTTAAAATTGACACATAGAACAGAACCAATTGAAAAAGCTACTACTACTGGCTTTCAAAACTAGTACAAGCGTTATCTACATATGCAAAATACTTTTACTAAACTATTTACAGAGCTGAATTTGGCCTCACAAGGTTCCTTCCCCTTCCACGATGTCAGGCAATTAGCTAACTCAAATTTTACTCCAGTGACCCCATTTATCACTGTAAAAATAGCTAGCTGTTACACAAAAGGACATCCCATTAAATGTATTCAGGAAGCAGGATAGATGGAATGAAAACTGTTTAATAACTCCTTTAACAATTTTATAACAATAGCCTCTATTTTTCTTATGTGCTTTTAATATTAATATGTAACTATAAAATTAGAATGGGACAATGATTTTAGAAGCATCAGTTAAGTACTAAAATGATACAAATTTAAAAGGTTAGGCAGACTATTAGGAACATCTGTTTCAGTGGAAGGTTCTTTTTATATATATATATATTCTTGGTAAGAGGGAAGAAAAGCATGAAGCTATCAGAGCAACTAAATATTCTTCTTACATGGCCTATTTTAATTAGAACAAAGTTATAGAGTATTATTTTTTATTCTTTTCAATCTCATTTTTTTAAATGAAAAAGTTATTTAAATTATTTTAAAGATATTTAGATTTATCTTTTAAGGCAATCAGATATCATTGCCCTGGTCAAGCCCCAATTTAAGGATTTGTATTTTTTAAAATTAGAGATTTATATTAACTTAATTTCGGGATAGTAAGATGAAAGGTTTATTAGTGAAAAGCTGCTAAGCGGAAAAAAACAACAAAATGTTCTACCTTAGTCACACTGGTTTTTTGCAATCATCTGTAGAAATTTTAAATTAAGAAAAGTATTTGCTTTTTACTCAATTTTAGAAAAAATTTTTAAAAAAGGGCTGCCTAGATAAAAATTCTCAATTAATTATGCTGTATTTGAAAAGAAGATATGTACCAATTTTTTAAAATAAAAATTCTATGTATGAAAATGTGAACTTAGTATCAAAGCTTCTGCTCATAATATTCTTCCAGGTCATAAAATTCCTTAATTTGAGGCTGGGAAAAATCCATATATATATAACTTTAAAATATTACAACAAATATTTATAAATTTACTAGGACTAAAAATCTATAAAGACCTGTACAATATAACCTGAAATTATTCTCTGTACATTATTAATAAACAATGTGGGAAGCAAACAACAGGTATTTCTCACTTAACTAAAAGACATTTCCAGGCACGAATTAACCTATGTCATAAGACATACTAAAATTTAGGTAAGTGAGAGAATGTTATCTTATCTCTATGTAGCTGTTGCTATCAATAAGCTACACTTATTATAGTTGTTCTGGCTCACCTCCCCCTAACTAGTCACTCTCTGAGGGACTACTCTAACTGCCAGCACACTACCAAGAATCTAGGCACACTCCACAGGCCCATAGTCACTGGTTCTGAATCAGTTAAAACTCTGACCCTTGACTTTTATGCTATTACTTTCTCCTAACCAAAGGCACTTTTAACAAACTCCAGTAGACATTTTAGGCTAAATTACATCTAGTAATTCAAGGAACGAAACAAACAAAAAGAAACAAAATACTACCACTAACTTAGGCAATTCGAGGTTAGCCAAAGCTGAACAACTTCCTTCTAAGACAAATACACATGAAGATATTGAGAATGATGCCCTTTGAATTTACAGATTGCTTATTACTTTTTATTATGCACTTTAAGTTTGTGGACATTCTGATAATACAACAATAACTTATACTAATATTCTGAGCATCCACTGATACATTAAAACAGACTTAAAAAGAAGATATGAGAGATCCATTTGTAGGTTAAGCATTAAGACTGCTTCATAGTGGCTTAAAGTAAAGCGCCAATCCAGTGGCAATAGTGTTAGTGGTGTGTTAGTGCTTCATTAGAAAGCCTTAACATTTTTAAATGCGATTTTCAAAGTCTTGACTTCAGAGTACATTTGATCTAAGAGCCCATTTGGTAATAAAAATCAACAAAAAACCAAATTAACAGAAAAATCTGGTTATAGCAAACTTGCCGAAAATGTTTATTTCATTAAGTGAGTGATACCTGTAGTGTTGCATTTTCACTACTTTTTATTTCAGTTAACTTCTGTAAGAACAAAATCCACCTAGCCTCCTAAGAGAAATGTTATCATTTACCTATTTTAAAACCTAATTAAAACTAAAACAGGTAAGATCCCATTTTTTTTAATCCTGCATTTATTTGGAAAGTAATGGTACAAAGATTGCTATTTTGGCAAAAAAAGCAGAAAGCCAAGAACTAACACACGAGAATGGAAAGCACTACAGTAGAATTTTAAATGTTATTGCTAAGCAAAGAGAGCTACTATTTTATCTAGAAGGAGTTAGGATGGTATGATGCCATGTACAACTGTGTATATACACTATTATCAGATTCCTTGGAGGTCAAGGCTGTTACCGCCAAGCTGAAGACCCCACGCTGCTATTACACGATGACCTGAAAGTACCCCATTCTTCCTTCTAAAAGGATTATAAAGGGATCATAATTAAATTTTTATGGAATACTCAATAATGCACACACAAATTCAGGAAATAAAAGTTCATTTCCCGCCTTCTACTAATTCCACAGCTATCATAAAATCCCAGGGTGTGTTTCTTATACTAGAGGCTGCAAGAGAGGCTCAGATCAGTACTCACGAGGTTTAAGTTAGTCCATATTTCTACAGGAAGTGACCTGCGGATGGGGAGCATGAGATGACACGATCTCACTCTTTTCTCGGGAGAAATGTACAGTAAATGCCTAAAATAGACACAGGCTTTTCTGTATCATAACAACAAGCAGTGACCTCATCAGAAACATGTGTACAAATTGAATCCCACTGGAAGGATTTGAGAAATATTTACTGTGAGATCTAACTTTAAAAAATTTTTAGGTTAAAAAAGAAAGAATGGATTATCAGAATGGGCCATAATTTTTTTTTTTAAATGCACGAGTACTGAAAATCCTGCCATCTGGAGCAGTTTCAGAGTCCAAATACTTACCTAAAAGAAGATCAACCTTGCCTTAAAGAAAAAATGCTAACCTTGTCAAATGGAAATCTAAGAAAATGTTTAGAGGGGGTTATCACCTCATTTTCCTACCATTATTATCTATCATGATCAAAGAGTTGAAAGCACAATTTTCTATCTTTGAACAATCACCCTACTTAGTAAATCTTAAAAAAAATTTCAACAGAATATTCAAATAACTTCATTTTGGAACTATTTATAATTTGTTTTTATAAAATAAAGCATATGTTGCTACAATAGTACCTTTCACCTTTTGCACTATGGCCAGTAATATTGCACATCCATACTTATGGAATATTTTGGATTATTTTGTATTTAATTTCTTGTATTCTACAAAACAAAAAAACAGGAAGAATGTTTACACATAAACACACAAAACATCTGTCCAACCATCCATTTGGCTGAATGAACTGCCATGGACAAATAAAATAATTTAAAAATATTTTATATATGCATGACAAAATTTGTATTTAATAAATAAAGCTTAACCTTTAATAGTGAACCTTATGTCAAATAGAAAAATATATCTTGAAAAATAATAGAGCATGCCATAAGCAAATAAAACCCACTAGGTATGTAGGAAACAATAACCACTTACATTACTGGTGTTTTAAGAATTGAGCATAACTGTATGAATATATAATCTAATAAAACTGGAATGCACTTCCTTTACATTTATAATATGTATATAAAAGGACGTAAGTGCCAGATAAGACAACCTTTAAAATTTAGGAATTACATAAAGAAGAAACATAATACAATTTTTTTTGTATACACACAAGTGTCTAGGTGTATACTGAGGGATAGTCAAGTTCATTTAAACAAAATACACAAGCAAAACGCAGAAATCCTCAACAGGATATGTAGGAGGCAACAGGGAAGTAAAACTAAGAGTCAACATCACTTAATAGGATTAACTATTCTTCACAACTAGGGACTTTTTTTTAATGCATGAAAATTTACAGCTAAATTTTAGAGGCTTACAAATTCTAACAGTAATCACTTGTAACACTACAAAACATGAGAGAAAGTCCTACTTTAAATAAACTGTCCCTTGAGTTTTTTGGCATCTAAAACTAAATACCTGAATTCATATGAATAAAGTAAAAACAAAATTGAATTGAGAGGTTACTTGAAATTAAAATTATAGTAATTTGATATCTGTGCTACTGGTGTGGCAAAATCTTACAGGTGGTATCATTTTCTGGTATATTTCAGTGGAGTTTTGGTATTAAAGTGACAAGGTTAGCATTTTTTTGTTGTTGTTGTTGAATAGCCAGTGAGAAAATAATTTTTCACATGACTATCTCTAAGTACTTTATACTCCCAAATCATTCATTTTTAGACTTCTAAAAAAAGATCCTGAAGAAAAACCAGAGCAGTCTGGTTTAGATTATTTCAAGAATGAAGGGCAAAAGTCTACCTGAATGAGTCTGCACTGAACCATTCAGTTTCATCAACCATGTAGTATGTACAAAACTGCCAAGCTAAATGTGAATGCTCATGAACAGTGCAAGGAAGCTCTGAAAGCACGTTCTCAGATTAAAACTGCAAACAAATGAAAAAAGTATTTTCATATTAAACAGTAAGTGCGCAGTGCAATCATCTCTGAACATGTATAAGACTCAAAGTTTATCGAAATTCAAGGAATTAAAGTTGGACAATAGTTACGAATGTACAGATAAAAGCAAACTATTAGCTAACATTTGCACACATTTGAGAAAAAAACTGCAAAATGAAAATTCTACTGAGACTTTTTGCAAACAAACAGAATAATAAATTCTGATGAGATATTCTAATGAAGTAAGGGCTTTAAGACATTTGGAACTTCTAAATTTGTAATACTGAAAAAATATTCTGTTTAAAATGATTGCTCATCACTTTCTTGATTTCAATTTATTCAGAAAAGAAAAGATTTCTTATATAATTTTGAGGGGTTAAAAATAAAAAAACATAAATATTGGTAATCCAAAAATATATTTTTAAAGAATCTAACATACTGGTTAAAGGTTTGTCATAAGCTACTAACTTTTACCTGATACTCACTCAAGATTATAAGGTAAAAATGACAGCTTCAACATCTGTAAAAAGGACAGTAAAAAAAAATCTAGCTAGATAATCTCTATGGCACCAAATGAAAGAACTAATTCTCAAAACTCAAATCTATGTAAACCAACTTACTTGTTCCATGAATAAGATAACAGAGATTTAATATAAATTATATAACTTGCTCCAAATCTCCTTAATAAATGAGAGTATTTCACTATCCTGATCTTTGAAGTTGTCCTTTCCAGCTTTAAAACCTCAAAGTGTCAACAGTTATTAAATATAAAAGGCTTGGAAACAACTTTTAAGGTATATGCTAGAGATCCATAGTATCGGTTATCACACGAACATTTTATAAATTCATATTTCATAAAACAGTTGTTTTAAATATGTGGTTCAAATTGATCCAATTTATTTCTAAACTGAAAATTTTTAACAGTTTAAGGCACTCATTACTAAGCACACAGTTGACCAGAAAACTGCAAAGAATTTTCTATTGTAAACAAAGTTCAAGGCTTTGTTTAACATGCATGGCAGCAAATGATTCCAGAACTGCATTGGCCAAACCAATCCCTCACAGTGTATCTTCAAGGTAGTGCAGAGACCTGGGACTAATTATTTTAATGCAGAATCATTTATACTCATCAGTGATGATAAAAGAGCTTCTGGAAACATTTCTTTAGCAAGCATGTATACATAGCCAGTGTCAAAATTTTAGGTGCTATGTGGTCTGATTTGCGTGGAATGACAACCAGATTTTTACACATTATTGAAACTCTGAATTATTAGTAACATATCACTCACAAAAAATTCAGCATTTGAGCACAGGACAAAATGAATACATTACCAAGAATTGCCGGCACATTTCAGACAGAAGCCAAAACATGCGCAAAAAGGGAAAAGGCACTAACAGAAAATTGAGGAGAAAAGAGTAAATTACAGTTTCATGACTTATGCTGTAATTATGGTTGGATTCTTAAAACTTAAAAGTGATCACTAGATATTCACTGGACTACACAAGGCAATATAAATATTATCACTTAAACTCCTAATTACAGAAATCCCACTTAGCAGAATTTATATATACCTAATCAAATTTGTTTTACAGTAATAAATGTAGAAATCATCTTTGCAAATGTTAATCAATGAAACCACATTAACGATCTTAACTATACAATATGAACTCATCACAATTCAATATTAAATCTCTAGGTTTCAAAAAATTTTTGTTTTTTTAATATTATACTTTCATACCTGCCATTGCAGCTGAAATCATGTGTACCTGCGTAGAATCAGGATCAAATACACCATTCAACTTTTCCTTGCAGTTTGAATAAGCAGCAAAGTATATTGCTCTAAAATAAAGATTTGAATTTATCAATGAGTATGTGGCTTAATCTAATTGCAAATTTTTCATAATTTTAACATAGAGAAATCCCAAAACAAATTTTACCTACATTCTCATGGAATATCAGATTAATTTAATTTTCTCAGTGAGAATACTGAAGTAGTTTTTTTCTATCATCTAGTTAAAAAAAGGCACTTCAATATTAAGTTCCTAGTGTCCACCCTCAAACAGAATCCCATCCCCACCACTCTGGTGACCACAAGGCAACAGACTAACCGAAGCACAAACTGTGTAACGTTTTGATGACCGGAAATCACATGAATGAGTTAAGGATGTAAGGTTTGTACAATGCTAAGGCTAACGAAGTATGCTTAATCAAGTAAATGCGGTACGAGCACTTAACAATTGCACAATTTTTTGCTAGGAGAGGGGGTAAGAGTTAAACCAATGGGTCAAAGTATATGGTAGGGGCCAGTGCTGTGGCATAGCAGGTAAAGTTGCAGTGCCGGTATCCCATATGGGCGCCAGTTTGAGCCCCAGCTGCTCCACTTGCGATCCAGCTCTCTGCAATGGCCTGGGAAAGCAGTAGAAGATGGCCCAAGTCCTTGGGCCCCTGCACCCTGGTGGGAGACCCGGAGGAAGCTCCTAGCTCCTGGCTTCGGATCGGTGCAGCTCCAGCCATTGCAGTCAGTTGGGGAGTTGAGCAAGTGGATGGAAGACCTCTCTCTCTCTGCCTCTCCTTCTCTGTGTGTTTGACTTTCAAATAAATAAATAAATCTTAAAAAAAAAAAATCAAACAAATAAAAGTTGCAGAAGGTGTGAGAAAGTCACAGAAGATATGAAATAAATAAATAAATAACTGAATTAGTAGGGCCGACACAGTGGCATAGCAAGGTTAAGGCTGCCGCCTGCAATGCAGGCATCCCACATGGGCACCAGTTTGCGTCCTGGCTACTCCACCTCTGATACAGCTCTCTGCTAATGCGCCTGGGAAAGCAGCAGAGGATGGCCCAAGTGCTTGAGCCCCTGCACCCATGTGGGAGACTCAGAAGAAGCTCCTGGCTCCTGATCGGCTCAGTTCTGTTGTGGCCGGAAGATCTCTCTCTCTCTCTCTCTCCTCTCTGCCTCTACTTCTCCCTGTAAATCTTTTTTTTTTTTTTTTTTTTTTAAAAAAGACTGAATTAGTAAAATTGCATCAACAGTAGACAGGGCAAACTGTGACTTGAGTTAGGGTGCTATCTAACCCTGAAACAACAAAAGTATCCATAGTTTCAGAGGAAATAAGCAGGCTGCTCAGAAATTCTAGAGTATAGCCACAATGAAGGCAGATTACTAATCCTCCATATGCAGAAGAGGCACACCAGCAAGCACCCAAGATTGTGCAGGGAACCACTTCATTTCCAAGGGGCTAGGAAGCAACTACCTAGGAACTGAAATTTCCAAATGCTTGAAGATTTCAAAATAGGTGCTTTGGGGAAACTCAATGAAATTCAAGAGAAAACAGAGAAAAGGTTCAATATTCTAACAGAGACTTGATAGAGATGTGGAAATAATTAAACAAAATCAAGCAGAAATCCTTCCACTGCAAATGTACCAAGTGAAACAGAAACACTATAGAGGGCATCAACAAAATAGATGGAACAGAATTTAAAAAAATCAGTGAGCTTGAAGACAGGCTACTTGAATATACACAGTTGGAGGAGAAAAAAGAGGCAGAAGAAATTTCAAAGACATAGTGACAGAGAACTTTCCAACCCAGAGCGAGACACAACTGTCCAGGCAAAGGAAGGTCAAAGGACACCAGGAATATTCACCCTAATCAAGTCTGCCAAGACATATCACAGTCAACAGGTTAAAAATAAAATTCTAAAACTGTAAGAGAAAAGAAGAAAATAACACATAAACAGGACTCAAGATGCCTGAAAGCAGACTTCACAGCGGCAATCTGACTGGTCAGGAGGGGGTGGGATGACACTTTCAGTTCTGAAGGGAAAAAAAATAAACAAAAATGGAAAGAATTTATCACCACCAGACCACATTACAATAAATGCTAAAGGAAATTCTTCAAACTGAAAGGGATGCTAGCAAGTAAGAAGAAAATAGCAGCAGGCAAAAAGCTCACTGGCAAGAGTAACCATACAAATTTAGAATGTTTAAGATTGTTAACATGGTGGACAAACCATTTATATCTTTACTATGAATAACAAAAAAAATCATAATAATTACATTAAAATGCTAAGATACAGGTGATATCAAGAGATTAAATGTAACATCAAAAATTCAAAATGTGGAGAGGAACGAGGTACAAACGCGGAGTTCTTTATTAGGATTTCCTACCTCTTCATTTTTTTTTATCTCTTTCCTACCTTTATAATCAACATTAAGTTTTCATTATTTCAAAAAGTCTATTATAGCCAAATGAAGATTTTTGTAAGCCTTATGGTAACCACAAAGAACCTACAACAGATTTACCAAAAATAATAAGCAAAGAATCAAACAACGCTAGAGAAAAATCGCATATCCACAAAGAAGATTATAAGAAAGGGATTACAATAAAAATACAAAATAAGTATGAAAATGATAGTAATAAGACCTTACCTATCAACTATCTTAACTGTCAATGGACTAAATTCTCCAATTAAAAGACACAGAGTAGGCCAGTGCTGTGGCAGCGGAGGATGGCTCAAGTGTTTGGGCCCCTGCACCCGCATGGGAGACTGGGAGGAAGCACCCGGCTGCTTTTGGATCAGCACAGCGCTGGCCGTAGTGGCCATTACAGGAATGAACCAACGGAAGGAAGACCTTTCTCTCTGTCTCTCTTACTGTCTAACTCTGCCTGTCAAAAAAAAAAAAAAAAAAGACACAGAGTAACCAGCTGAAAGGATGGAGCAAGATATTCAAATGGGACCCCAAAAAAGTAGGAGTAGCCATATTTCTTTAATAAAAAATAAATTTTAAATGTAAAACAGTAAAGAGAGACCAGGACGGTCATTATGATACAGATTTCAATTCAATAATACAAAATAATATACACACACACAATACTGATATATACATATATCACATAGTAATAGATATAAAGGGAGGGGCTGGCGCTGTGGCACAGCGGGTTAATGCCCTGGCCTGAAGTGCCGGCATCCCATATGGGCGCCGGTTTGAG
The DNA here is from genome assembly GCF_051225735.1 of Oryctolagus cuniculus. NCBI lineage: Eukaryota > Metazoa > Chordata > Mammalia > Lagomorpha > Leporidae > Oryctolagus > Oryctolagus cuniculus. The sequence continues at coordinate 140,923,765 of NC_142870.1, forward strand.
ACCCGGCTGCTCCACTTCCTGTCCAGCTATCTGCTGTGACCTGGGAAAGCAGTGGAAGATGGCCCAGGTCCTTGGGACCCTGCACCCACGTGGGAGACCCGGAAGAAACTCCTGGCTCCTGCCTTCAGATCAGCACAGCTTCGGCCGTTGTGGCCAATTGGGGAGTGAACCATGAGATGGAAGACCTTTCTCTCTCTCTGTGTAACTCTTTCAAGTAAAATAAATAAATATTAAAAAAAAAAGATATAAAGGGAGACACAGACTCTAATACAATAGTAGTAGGGGACATTAACAAACCACTTTCAGAAACGGACAAATCATCCAGACAAAAAAATCAACAACAACAAAAAAAGCAAAGTTTTTCCCTGGATCAATTGGACCTAACAGACATCTATAGACTTTTCCCTCCAGCAACTACAGAATACCTATTCTTCTCAACAGCATACTGAACAATTTCCAGCAAAGATCATGTGTCACGTAACAAAACAAGTCTCAATAAATTCAAAAGAACTGAAATATCAAATACCTTTGCTGACCACAATGCAATAAGACTAGAACTAAATAACAAGAAAGACTTTGGAAATCTTGGAAATAACAAGAACGATACATGGAAATTAAATAATTTGCTCCTCAACAATCAACAGAAGAGGGATGAAATCAAGGAGGAAATTAAAAAAACTTCTTGAAGTGAATCAAAATGGAAATGCAACATATCAAAATTTGTGACATACAGCAAAAGCACAGTTAAGAGAAATTTATAGAAATAAGTGGAGACATAAAAAAAAAAAAAGATTTCAAATAAACCATTTAATGATGCACCTTAAGGACTTAGAGAGGGATGGGAAAAAAAACCTTAGCAGGAAGCAAGAAATAAACAAAATTGAAACTAAAATTACAACAAAAGATCAAAAAATGAAAAGCAGGTTTTTGGGAAAAACAAAATAGACAAACCTGTGCCTATAAATGATTAAGCCTAGATACTGTGAAATAAGAAATATTGCCATACTTTTATTTAACTTTAAAAACTGTGTTACCTGGAAGGGGCTACCCCCACTAAATTGGGGCCTAATCCTCTAAATAGGGAACGAGGCCCTTCTTTTTCCAAGATCACCCTGAAAGAGACAAAAATTTATTAGAAAGAAATGCCCTTCAAATGCTGGTACTTTTTAAATTTACTTTGTATGACAAAATCCGAGCTAAATCCCATGTTTGTACTATAATACGTTATGCTTTTGTGATCAGTTCACCTTATTTAGTAAAATCTGCTTTTGTAGGACATACCATAGCATTAAAGATTGATAACCGATTTATTAGTGATACAAAAATACTCGGTTCAAGTTCTTTCCTCAGATTAAACAAAAACATCATAATAGAGGTTTCTACTTACATTTTCCTATGACCATGCTATCATTACCTCTATTCTTCTCAATTTTATGTGCTTTACCAGCAAGTTCAATTCCCAGTTAAAAAGGTAGTTCTTAGGCAGGCACTGTGGTGCAGCCAGTTAGGTCACTGCCTGTGGCACCAGCATCCCTAATGGGGGCTGGTTTGAGTCCCAGCTGCTCCCCTTCCAGTTCAGCTCTCTGCTGATGTACCTGGGAAGGCAGCAGAAGATGGCTCAAGTACTTGGGGCCCTGCCACCCACATGGGAAACCAAGATGGAGTGCCAGGCTCCTGGCTTCAGCCCAGCCCAACCCAGCAGTTGAGGCCATTTGGGGAGCAAACTGAGATGGAAAATCTCTTTCTCTTTGTGTCTCCTACTCTCTACAACTCTGCCTTTCAAATAAATACAATAAATCTTTAAAAAGAGAGACTTATATTGAAACAAATAGCAGATCATTCAACAGCAAATACTGCACACCGACACACATATGCCCAGCAGAGAAAGGTACAAAAGTATGCCTACATCACACAAGGCTTTCTAAGAGTAAGTTGTTCCGTCAATTCTGGAGTTGAGAAGCAGCAGAGACTGAAGAGTAGGTATTTAAATTCAGAGTTAATACACTATATATGCCACGTGGTTCCCAAACATGTATATGTTGAAGAATGATCTCTTTATTAGTGAAACAGACATCCCTTCATTTGATAACTGTTTATAGCCCTTGCTTATATCGTTGCTGAATATATGTCTTGTTAGTTGTTTGTTGAATTCCTTATTTAGTAGAGCATTAAGACTCTGACTATAAGGCTGGCACCGTGGCTCACTAGGCTAATCCTCTGCCTGCGGTGCCGGCAACCTGGATTCTAGTCCCGGTTGGGGCACCGGTTCTTTCCTGGTTGCTCCTCTTCTAGTCCACCACTTTGCTGTGGCCCAGGAAGGCAGTGGAGGATGGCCGAAGTGCTTGGGCCCTGTACCCACATGGGAGACCAGGAGGAAGCACCTGGCTCCTGGCTTTGGATCTGCACAGCGCACCATTTGGGGGGTGAACCAATGGAAGGAAGACCTTTCTCTCTGTCTCTAACTCTGCCTATCAAAAAAAATAATAAATAAATAAAATAAAGACGACTCTGACCATAATGAAACTTGCAACTTAAAAATGTATCTCAAAGTTAAAAAAAAGGGAGGGGATGATCTCTTGAAAGGCAGCTGAGCATAATGGTAAATTAAAGTTTAAGTGGAGGGGCTCGACCAAGTGTGAGGCTCAGTGCTGATAACTAACTTTAGACCACAAAGCAGCTTTCCTTTCATCCTTAGCTCCATCAGCAGTAAAAGAGGAAAAGCAGTACCCCCTTATTGGGTTACCCTGACAATTAAGTCAATTAATACATAAAAAGTGTAAAAGGAACTAACACAGACCCTACAGGGATTATAAAGATTCCTGTGAGGAAAAGGCAAAACTGTCGAAAACCACAATATAAACAGTATCACAGAGGTCAAGGGAATTTTAATTTAACATTTTCATGAAATTAAGATACTTTTCCTATTAGGAATCAGAGAGAAGTTATCTATAATTATGGCAGTTTAATTCAAAATTGTTAACAATTTTATTCTACCTACTCAAGTACTTGGTAACCAAGTGTGAAAAACAAAGATTGGGGAAATCTTCTGGTGGCAAAAGTAAACACACAGGATGAGTTTGTTTGCCAGTACAAAACAAACACTACTGAACGAAGTTCAAACAGATCAAGTCCCAAGTGAGCTGATAAGGCAGACCAAGGCACCCAGTTATACACCCAGGTTTAAACATGTGAAAACTGATTTCAATAGTCTTGAATTTCAAACCCAACTGTAATATAATGCAGCTACATACTGAACAGCATTTAAAAATCAGTTGTTCTGCTTTAAGTCTCAGTTTAGGTTCATAAAAATCAGACTGCCATTAACTGGATGTACTTGTGCAAGTATTTGGAAAATTTAAAAACACGTATAAAAGAGCATTAACACTATCTAATTTCCTAAAAGACTTAAGAATCTAAAATAAAATACTGATAATACCTTTAGAAAATAAATCCATTGGATGAATGTAGAAAAACATTCTAAATAACATGATTAAGAAATAATATTACATTTAATATTGGTTATCTTTCTTTTCCATTAGAGACTTACATTACTAATGAATATAATTCAGAGTAACATCTGCCATTAAGTTTGACAAGAAACTTAAACTGTGGCAGAGGGGCTTGCATTATGGCATAGTGAATTAAGCCACTGTTTGGGATGCTGACATCTCATACTGGAGCTCTCGTTCAAGTCCTGGCTGCTTTGCTTCTGGTTCCAGTTGCCTGCGAAGTACTTGGGCCTCTGCCACCCACATGTCAGACCGGGATGGAATTCCTGGCTCCTGGATTCAGCTTGGCCCAGCCCCAGACATTGCAGCCATACGCGGAGTGAACCAGTGGACAGAATATCCGTCTCGCATTGCCCCCACCCCCATCTGTCTTCCCTCACCGTCACTCTGCCTTTCCATAAATAAATAAAGCTACTATTTTCAAAAATAAAATGTGGCAGAATATAAACAAACATGTGGAACCCACTACAGAAAAAAGCGATCATGGACACTGTGCTCTCACTTTAGGCAATGGAGAGGTCCAGGTGACACTATTCGGTTGACACTGGCTCCGGCCATGGTGTTCAGCTGAACTTCAGAGATGTACAGTGTCACAGATGATGACTGCAGCCTTGTTTTCACAACTTCCAGTGGACATGTCAGAATAGCTCCCACTGTACCACCACATCTACAAAAGACAGAGAACCAAACTTAACCACCAAATCTGCAAATCAGTATACCTGCCCACAGCCACAATTCGAGTGGGTACCTGGCACCTACCAATACACTAGAATTAGAAATAAACAATGGTTAAAGTTTCATTTATGACTGCAAACAAATGCTTTCCGTAGTTAAGAAGAACCAAGCTTAACATCTACCTAGCAAAAATACTTAACTGAAGATTTCAAATGGTAGGCGCTGTTACTAAAATTTACTGGCAACTCATCCAGACTTTAAGTACAGGTTAAAGGCTGATTTAACATTCCTTGCTTATTAGGACTTGTGGCTCTGCTGTCACCTGAACCAACATTTGAGGTATATCCATCTTTCTAACTCCTATCCTTTTAAAACTCACGAAATGATCTTTTAATGGATAATCATACCTATTCCTCTGATTCTCAATACTAGGAAGTATTTCATCTTCCAAAATTAATTACATTAGTTGAGTCTCAGAATTGGTATCTGTGTATATTTACGCATGGTAGGAAAACTTAGCTATAAGATCTATTTTAAATAAAGAGACACATCACCAGAATAACAACAGAAGCTCTTAATAAATTACCTTATTCCAATGGTTAAAAAGGTATATAAGAGGGTCAGTGTTGTGGCGTAGTGGGTAAAGCTGCCATCTGCATTGTTGGCATCCCACATAGGCACCGGTGCAAGTCCTGGCTGCTACTTTTCTGATCCAGCTCTCTGCTATGGCCTGGGAAAGCAGTAGAAGATGGCCCAAGTCCTTGGGCCCCTGCACCCATGCAGGAGACCCGGAAGAAGCTCCTGGCTCCTGGCTCTGGCTTTGCCCAGCCCTGGTTAATGTGACCATATGGGGAGTGAGCTAGCAGATGGAAGACCTTTCTTTCTCACTGTAACTCTACCCCTCAGATAAATAAATAAATAAAATCTTTTTAAAAATAGGTAAGTAAATGATCAGCTGAGTAATTATTATTTTTAAGTACAAGAGTGGGAATATTTCTTCCTAAAGCATTAATTAGTAGCTACCCAGTGAAGCCTTTCTAACTATAGAGGAAAATCACTCAGAGCAATGAGAGCAGTGAAAAAGAAAGGAAGCTGACTGAGAGGCTAATATGGGCCTCCATAATGGGCATTAAAGGAAGAAAAATAAAGCAGCCCTCCACAGGAATATACTAAGCAATTCTAAAATACGCACATGTAAAATATATATAATAAATAACACAAGGAAAGTAGGCATAGTAACATTACTGCCACCAAGTAAAATTTAAAGTAAGAAATAATTACATAAGGTAATTTACTCAAAATGGATCACAGAACAAAATGTATAGTTGTGATAAGAGAAATCTAGAAAACATCTGATAAAAAGTCTTTTTGACTTTGGGTGTGCAGATTTCTTAAATGAACAACAAAAAGCATGAATCATAAAAGAAAAAAACAGGAAACAGACTTCACCAAAATTAAAGACTACTTTGAAAGAAAACTGAAAATCGGCAGGCTAGAATACCTGCAAATCACAGGCCTGAAAAAGTGCTTGTATTCAGAAACACAATAACAACCCAATAACAAACAGCTCAATAAAAGAAATTTGACAGTTCATCAACGGCATGGATGCAAACAAAGATTTTTCAAAATCGTTTCTCATCAGGGAAACACAAAGTAGATTCATAATCAGATGTGTATCCACTAGTGGCTAAAATTAGAAACCCTGACAATAGCCAAGGCTGATGAACAGCAGATAGAAACCTCTCATAGTGCTGGTGAGAATCAGAAATGGCACAGGCATTTTAGAAGATAGTTTGGCAGCTCCTTACAGAGTTAGACATACAACTGCCATACAACCCATGATCTCACTCCTAGGTACTGACTCGAGAAATGAACAGGCTGTGCCCACCATGAATCTGTGCTACTGGTTAGACCATTTTTATCACTGGATGGTTTGAGACATTTTAAAGCTTCTTTATTTTACTTTTATTTATTCATTTAAAAGGCAGAGACAGATGCAGAATGTTGATTTCCCATCTGCTGATTCACTCCCCAAATAGCCACAAAGCCATTTTTTGGGCTACATTTAAGCCAGAAGCCACAAAATCCACTCAGGTCTCCCATATGGGTAGGAGAGAGCCAAGTCCTCATCTGTTGCCTCCTCTCAGGGTATGCATTAGCAGGAAGCTACATGGAAAGAGGAGACAGGACTCCACCTCAGGTGGTGGCTTCATCTGTTACACCCCAATGCCTGCCTCTGGAGACTTTTAAAAAGAAGAATAGAGAGTGAGCCTGGCTACAATGCATACAGCCAGAAGTTCCAAGTAAAGGATTAAGAATTCATATTTGGACAAGTGTAGATGCCCTGCAGGCTGCTATACTTAACACTGCAAACATGAAGGGCTTTTCCGACAGCAGCACGCTTGCAGCTCACTCTCTGAAAGGTAGCTGGATGGATGCTCACAAGACGGAAGATTAAACATCTTTTTTTTTTTTTTTAAAGATTTATTTTCTATTTGAAAGGCAGAGTTAGAGAGAGAGAGTTAGAGAGACAGAGAGAGAATCTTCCATCTGCTGGTTTACTCCCCAAATGGCCACAATGGCTAGGGCTGGGCCAAGCTGAAGTCAAGACTCCATCCAGGTCTCCCACATGGGTGCTAGGGGCCCAAGTACTTGGGTCATCTGCTGCTGCTTTCCCAGGTACATTAGCAGGGAGCTGGATCAGAAGTGGAGCAGCCGGGACTTGAACAGGCACCTCTATGCGATGCTGGGATTGCAGAGGCAGCTTAACTCACTGCACTACAATGCAGGTCTCCAAGCAACTTTCAATATTGATAAATTTCTGCAACCACCTGCCCCTCAACAAGAACCAATCCAGACAGGATTAGAATGAGAGTTGAGGGTCAAATATCTCCAGGAATAAAGACTAATGAACAAATATATCTGAACATACTGAAGTATCATGCTCATACATAAGCTAAAATTTTAAATAAGGAGCAATTAATAACTCCATGAGGAAACAGTGAAGTTATTCAAGAAAGAAAAAGTCAACACAATGCACCACTTGCTCTGCAGTGAACATTGTTACAACCAGGCAAGCATCGATTGATTTAATTTAAAATTAATGATTTAATTTAAAAATTGCATTATTGATTATATATTAGGAGGATAGAAGGGAGGTATTGGGAAGTGGTATAACTAAAAGCTCATTCACCATAACAGAAAGTAGATGTTTAATAAATGAATGGGGGGGGGGGTTTCGCACAGAGTAGAACCTATTTAGAACAGGAAAAAATATTTTTCATAAATAGCTAAGAATTATAGGATATCTTCAGTAGGAAGCTAGGGAATGTTGGTTTTATCTTTTAAAAGCTTTGTTTTTCTTTTTATCATTTTCATAATTTATTTTTAAATTAAAAAAAATTTTTTTACAGGCAGAGTGGACAGGGAGAGAAAGACAAGAGAGAAAGGTCTTCCTTTGCTGTTGGTTCACCCTCCAACGGCCGCTGCGGCTGGCGCACCGTGCTGATCCGAAGGCAGGAGCCAGGTGCTTCTCCTCGTCTCCCGTGGGGTGCAGGGCCCAAGGACTTGGGCCATCCTCCACTGCCTTCCCGGGCCACAGCAGAGAGCTGGCCTGGAAGAGGGGCAACCGGGACAGAATCCGGCGCCCTGACTGGGACTAGAACCTGGTGTGCTGGCGCAGCAAGGCGTAGGATTAGCCTAGTGAGCCGCAGCCCGAGCCTATTTTTAAATTAATTTTTAACCAACATTTTAACAATGTGTATTTTTAAAACAACAAAACCGTACAACACATGGTTGATGTTTCTGGGACCCAATGACCCTTATGAAGGTGTTGAGAAAAAAATGACATGTACAGCATACAAGTGTACTTGATCTGGACCTTCAAAATACAATCCAGAATGGTGATCTCTTTTCGCCACTAGCATTTTGGAAAAGTGGGTCACAAACCAGCCAAATGGGTTCATCATCCACCATGCTGAAGCCACTATGGGATCTTACTGAGGTTATCACAGTTTCCTCCTAAGCAGTACCTCCCAGCTTTTACCCACCCATACCACCCCCATCTAACCTCAATACACTGGTCAGTGTCCTCACTCCTCTGCTCAATATTCCCCAGTGACGTCATCCTACTCCTTACAATAACCTAGGAAACTTTACACAGTCCACTCTCCGGATTCCTCTGACTTCTTACTATCCACTTCATCTCTCACTCTCTTCCAGCCACACTGGCATCTAATTATTAGAGCTGAATGCACCAAACATGCTCCTGCCTCAGGACCTTTGCTCTTGCTAGTCCCTTACCGCCTTATCTTTGCTCAGCTGTCACACCCAACTTTCAATCGACCTTCCTCACATTATTCTGTTGTGCAAATACTGCCACTTAGTACACCCTGCATTTCATTTACCTTATCTGCTGTGTCCCCTTACCCTGGATTTAAGCATCAGGAAGGCAGCAATCTTGGCCCACCTATGACAACGCTTCCGGCACACAGAGCAGGAGTAAGGGAATGAACACCCTAGACTTTAAATGGCAAGAGGCAGTACAAATGGTCCCACTTCGTGGGCAAAGCCACACAAGCTCTGCAAAAGAAAATTACTTGCTCTAAATTAACAGCCAAAGAACAAACTATGTTTCCTGCTTCTCAGTTCAGCTCTCTCTCCTTTCATCAGTGGCTTTCAGATCTCTGACTTCAACAGATGAGAAATACATTTTATATTGAGACTCAGCATACCTAAAAGCACACACAAATATTTCACAGAAATGAGGGTGCTTCATACAGTTTGGAGGGCAAGCACTTATTCTGGAGCTTAAGATCCTAGCTTCCCATATCAGAGCGCCTGGGTTTTGATGCCTGGCTTGGTTTCCTGCCCAGCTTCCTGCTAAAGCAGATTCTGAGAAGAGCAGTGGGATCCACCCACGTGGTAGACCTGAGTTTCCACGTCCTGGTCCTGACCTTTGCCAATGTGGGCACTGAGAGAGTGAACCAGCAGATGAGTGCGCTCTCTGTTTTTATAGGTGTCTTTGCCTCTCAAATAATCTTTTAAGTTTTATGGAAAATGGAATTGAAAGATAAATTTATTTTGGTGTAGAAAATTTTGAAATTAATGCATACAAATATTTACCCTTGTGGGGCTGGCGCTGTGAAATAGTGGGTAAAGCTGCCACCTGCAGTGCCGGCATCCCATATGGGCGCCGGTTTGAGTCCCAGTTGTTCCACTTCCCATCCAGCTCTCTGCTATGGCCTGGGAAAGCAGTGGAAGATGGCCCAAGTCCTTGGGCCCCTGCACCTGTGCGGGAGGCCCAGAAGAAGCTCCTGGCTTTGGATTGGTGCAGTTCCAGTTGTTGCGGCCAGTTGGGGAGTTAACCATCAGATGGAAGACCTCTCTATCTCTCTCTCTCCCTCTCTCTGCCTCTCCATTGCTCTGTGTAACTCTTTCAAATAAATAAATAAATAAATCTTTAAAAAAAATGTATCCTTGTTGAAAAACTGGGCCACAAATAAACCAAATCGGTTTCATAATCCTCTACTGGGATGCTATGGAATCTGAAACACTTGTTGTACAATTTAGGTGCAACCTGATGAGGAAGGGTATGAGGTTAGACGCAGTGACCAGGGTGGGTGGGGAAAGCAATCTGTCCTTCTACATTGTCACTATTACATACTGGATGTCACTTAGGGTTAAAAATGTATTGTTAAGTGCTTGTCAGATTAGTGCACAAGATTACAAGAAGGAGCAGGGCCGCCACTGCAGGCCTCAAAATGTTCTCCCACACAAGTTTTAGCAGCAAAGGAACGAGATGCTGGGGATGGGAGATGGAGTGGGGAAAGAAAAAGGGTTCACTGAGTAAACATGGAAAGCAAGCAGATCAATTTCAGCCATGATGCAAAGGGTTAGGACAAGGCTCAGGTGCCCAGACATAAAGCCGCTCAGTTGGACCGCCCCAAACTGCAGAACCATGAGATCTAGTTGCTGGGCTTTAAAGATCTTTCCCACTCAGAGTTGCAAGAAAACTGAAGGCACTCTGGAATTCTGCCAAGGAAAGGGAAGGCATAGAAAGGATCTGGGATCCCAAGACATTGTAAGACATGGCCTCGATCTTAACCCACTGAGCACGTGCAGTCCAGAACTCAATGGGTAATTTATAAATGGACAAAATATTTTTTGACTAGGTCCAAAATATCACGTGAGTGTGTATATCTAAAAAGGTACTTTACAATTCATTTTTGCTAGCTTTAAGCAGACCTACTATCAGACAACAAGTGGTTAACTTTCTAAAACAAGAAGATTAAGTTGAAATATTTGGTCAGTTTTCTGCTAGCAGGGAGATTCCACTGCAGTTTACAAACTTGGACATGAGCCAAGTTAAGAAATACCACTGAAGAGGCTTCACGGCATTAGCCAAACTCAAGGAGGCTTCTGATCTTAAAATATGCAGCCTGGTTCTGAAACTGTATAAAACCGTTAAGAAGTTCTGCCAAAAAATTCTCTAAGTATTTTTTCTGAAACTTCAGTGTTTGGGCAAGAAACGATATCAATGTTGAAAATGGCAAGTGGCATTTTCTACATACTTGATAGACTTAACATGAAATGAAATGGATATAAAAAAGTTTAAGAGAATAAAAGGGTGGGGCTGGCGCTGGGGTGAAGTAGGTAAAGCTGCTGCTTGCAGTACTGGCATCCCATATGGTTGCAGGTTCGAGTCTCGGCTGCTGCAATTCTGGTTCAGCTCCCTGCTAATGTACCCAAGAAAGCAGCAGAAGATGGCCCAACTGCTTGAGTCCCTGCCACCCATGTGGGAGACCCAGAAGAAGCTCCTGGCTTCAGCCAGGCCCAGCCCTGGCCATTGCAGCTATCTGAGAAGTGAACCAGCAGATGGAAGATTTCTCTTTCACACTCTGCCTGTCCCTCTCTGCAACTCTGCCTTTCAAGTAAATAAGTAAATCTTAAAAGAGAGAGAGAGAGAGAGAGAGAGAGAATAAAAGGGTATTTTTAAAGATACATGTAGCATTTCTGATTGCAGGAAAATATTAACAAGCTATTCTCATGTTGAATGCTAAAGCAAAATCAAAACTAGTAATACTGAAAACCAGATAATTTTAGCCAACAGCTTAAACATGGAAACACAGAATGAAATTGTCTTATACAGCACAACGTGCATTTGTACAGTCTTCATTTGAAGGAAAAACAGTAAGATATCAGACTGAAGACTAAAAAATTTACTATAGAAACAAATGAATGCTTGGTCTCCAATTTCTCTCCCACACCTATGATGAGACTCTTCCTCTCTTGACTGGGAAACTGCTTATCAGTCACACAAGATCCCCCCAACTGCTAAATCAGTGGTTAACAGCTTTCAGCGATCTTCTTAAGCGACAGTAACATTAGACAGCTGGTCACTCTTTCCTAGCACAAAACATTTGTTTCACATGGATTTCAGGATGCTACATTTTCTAAGTCTGGTTCCTCCTCTTCTAATCTCTTTTACTGGAGTCTCCAGACATTAGTCCTTGGTCCTCTCTTCTATATTTTCATTCCTTAGTAATATGTAGGGGCAGACAGCACCATCTGTGGTCCAATGACTACTACATGTTTATCTCCAGCCCAGCTCTCTTTCCTCGACTTTAGACCACCATATCCAACCACTGACACAACTGCCTCTTGATCTCTTCTCAAACTCATCATGGGAGCAGGCATTCGCCCCTGTGGCTAAGGTGCTTCTTGGGATGCCTTCATCCATTGGGAGTGCCTGGGTTCACTTCCTGGCTCCGTTTCCAATTCCAGCTTCCTGCTAATGCACACCCCAGGAGGCAGCAGATGATGGCTCTAGTACTAGAGTCCCTACCACCCACATGTGAGACCCAGACCCAGTTGCTGGCTCCTGGTTTTGGCCTGGCTCCAGACTGAATGTTGCAGGCATTTGGGGGGAGTGAACCAGCAGCTGGAAGATCTCTCTTTCTGCCTTTCAAATAAGATACAAATAAAAAATTTTTTAAATAGAGTAGTTGCTAAAAGCAAAATAAATTTAGCAGTTCTAAAACGGAACTTCTGCTCTCCTTCCCTCCAGAACTGTTCCACATGCAACTGGGTCCACTTCAGCTGACAGCAATTCCATCCTTCCAGGCACCCAAAGTAAAAGCCCTGGAATTATTCAAGACTTTTTCTCTACCTTCAAAATCCAACCACTTCTCAACATCCACTACTCTCTCCAATTTAGTTGGAACTCTCATTCTCTCTCATCTGCATTACTGACCTCGACTTCTGCCCTTGTGCTGGTATAGTCTACTCTAGCATAGCAGCCAAAGGTACCCCCTAAAAGTCCTGCAGTGACTCTCCCTGTTTTCACAGAAATGGCTAAGGTCCTCCCTACCCCCCACCACTAAGATTTATTTATGTATTTGGCAGACAGAGTGAGAGATGGGGGCTGGAGATGGAAGAAAGGAAAGCAGAAAGATCTTTTCAACTGCTGGTTCACTTCCTGGCCATTGGTTTTCCCAGGTGCTGGAGCCAGTGGCTTAGTGGATAAAGCCACTCCCTGTGATGCCTGCATCCATATGAGTGGTGGTTCAAGTCCCTGCTACTCCACTTCAGATGCAGCCCTCTGCTAATGTACCAGGGAAAGCAGTGGAGGGCCCAAGTGCTTGGGGCCCTGTACCCACATGGGAGACCCAGAAAGAACCTCCATGTTCTTGGCTTTGGATTGACCTAGTTTTGGCCCTTGTGGCCATTTGGGGAGTGAACCAGAAGATGGAAGATCTCTCTCTGTAACTCTGCCTACAAAGAAATAAATCTTAACCAAAAAAAAAAAAAAAAAAGCTTTCCCAGGCGAATTAGCAGGGAGCTGGATAGGAAGTGGAGCAGCTGGGATTCTAACCATCGCTCCCACATGGGATACTTGCATGGCAAACAGCAGCTTAACCTGCTGCACCACAATGCTGGCCCAGTCCTTTAATGGTCTAAAAAGGCTCTGATGCTCTGGCTACACCTAACTCATCACTGTGCTCCTATCCTACGGTCTTTTCACTGCCTATTCCCTTGGCGTAGTTCATGCCTGTACTACTTCTATTTCTGTCACTTTAGCAAACACTTGAGAGGAGCTACAGGATTTCAGTTCGTGGTTTTTGGAGGTTCGATTCAGTGGCCCCCACTCACCTGGGGGTCTTAAGTGTGGTGGGTGGCAGGACTTGTGCAGAAGGATCACAATGCACGCTTGTCCTCCATGCCCGGGGGACCCCTTTACAAAAAAAGCGACAATTTGACCGTGGTGGTCCCATTACCAGAAACTTAATCCACCCTCCCAAAAGTTTCACCTCAGACATCACAATTTGATTAAGTCTCCACCCTTAATCCATCATGCATTAATCCATTAACACAAAACTCTGGGGACCAAGCTTCCAATACACAGGTCTTTAGGGGACATCCAAACTAGTATCCAAACTCAGCATCTCCCTTCTAGGTCTTGGCTCAAATGTCATCTTCTTGGTTAAGACTCATCACCATGTTCCTGTTTGGAACCAGGGTGTACTCCCTTTCATGCTGTTCCATGTTTTTGTCCCATAGCACTTAGCATTTTCTTATCAACGATATAGTTCACCTGACAACTCCCTTTTTTGGATAATTATGGATAATCTTGGATACTGCATTAAAACTGAACAAGTGGTAGGTTCTTAAACTTGGTTGCCATGTGGAATCTCAACAATATCAATAAAGTTTTCAGAGTATTACATTAAAATCCACCAGTCTCTCTTACACTCTCAATCCTTTATTGGTGCATAACCCCTCCATAATGTCATGCATTAGTCACCTGAAAAATACTGCATCAGTGGTCACATAGATATTCTGAACGTCAATACACTGCATCATACAATATCAACAAATGTATACTCTTTTACTATCACCACTCTTCTCATCAGAAACATCCTTGGGTACAGGAAGCTGTCACCCTGGAGGTGAGTATTATTCTTTGCAATAAATGCTATCAGTGGTTCTCCTTAAAGCAATAAGCTCACTTTTTTTTTTTTTCTGAGAAAATGTCTAAAAATATTCAAGTCTAAAAGGTCAATGTGTCAATAGTTCTTTAAAGTAAAATGGTTTCCTATGAAAGAGGGGCTAAGCTTCAGTTTGGTATGGAAACAACTGAAGACCTATACTTTGAGGTGCAGAAGTACTTTATGACTATTTTTCATGTTGTCCAGAGTATTACGTAAAATCTACCAGTATCTTAATCTTGGACTTCCCACACTCCAGACCTGTGAGAAATAAGTGTTTATTATTTATTAAGTCACTCAGTTTATGGAATTTTGTTACAACAGCCCAAACAGACTAAGACAGAGAGAAAGAGGAGGTAGTAAAAACTAAGAAAATGGGACTAATAAAAAAATGCACAAAGTGGAAATAAAACACAATAATTATACTTCTAGGTATACTATTTCTGTTATGAACTTGCAAAGAAGTGAAACAATTTAACCAATATCATTATAGTAAAACTGTTTCTTCTTACTGAATTAAAAACAAATATCTAATAAATCCACATGCAAATGAATTCCAAGATACCACAAGTTTCTTAGATAATCTGTGATATAATTTACTACATAAAGTTCTCTATCATAGCTACACAGAAAAAATGCATTCACTTAAAATCTGAATGTTTATTGCTCCCATTTGAGATAATCTCACTCTCAAAAAAAAAAAGTGAACTGCTGGTTGGTAGACATATACAGCTAATTTAATAACTAGATGATGTATAATTCTAACAAAGTACTTAAAATATATTTCATACTGCTTACATCACTTTAAAATGGGCAATCACTGTTACCAGAGGCACAGCTAAAATTAAGTCTTATTTACATCTTTTTGCAGGCTGCCATGATAGGCCTTCAGAACTCAAGTGAGGGCCGACATTGTGGCATAGCGGATAAAGCCACCGCCTACACTGCCCGCATCCTATAAGAATGCCAGTTCTAGTCCCAGCTGCTCTGCTTCCGATCCAGTTCTCTGCTATGGCCTGGGAAAGCAGAAGAAGATGGGACTTGGGCCCCTGCACCTGCGTGAGAGACCCAGAAGTTCCTGGTTCCCGGCTTCGGATGGGCACAGCTCCGGCCATTGCAGCCATTTGGGGAGTGAACCGGCAGATGGAAAATCTCTTTCTTTCTGCCTCTCCTTCACTCTCTGTGTAACTGTTTCAAATAAATAAATCAACCTTAAAAAAAAAAAAAAAAAAAAAAAAAAAAACTCAAGTGACCTAACCAATGAACTTACAACTATTAACTGCCAAAAGCACAATGGGACCAAAAGGTGTCTTAAAGAAGGCACAAGTCACGTGTGTGAGTTTGTCACCCAGACCCAAGGACTGCTGCTGATCTGTTTCACATGGTCCTGCTAAACATATACTTAAATAGATACAATTTTAGTCATCAAGAAAACCCAAAAGGTCCATGTTCAGAAAATTCTTGCCTAAAACGAATGCCACTGTGAACCGTTACTCTTAGTTCTTTCAAAGCAAGGAGTACTCTGAGCTTAATTCAAAGGATGCCTGTAAGTCAAATAGCCCAGGCCCAACAGTCCACAGAGACCACTGCTTCCCCCATGAGGTTATTATTAAAGTAAAAAATGTTATCTTCCAGTTCACATAATCCTGTCAAGATAACTATTTAATGAAGAACATTCTAAGAATGACTGCCTAAAGAAGCAACTTTGATGTGTAAAGAATCAGACAGCTTCAATCAACAAGAACAATGTTACCAACACAACAGACTTTGTGCCTTCCACAATGCTTAGCACAGACTTCCAGACTATTTAAAAAAAAAATTTATTTATCTACTTGAAAGTCAGAGTTGCAAAGAGAGAGATGGCTTCCATCTTCCAAAAGGCCTCAACGGCTGCAGCTGGACCCATCTGAAGTCAGGAGCCAGGGGCTTCTTCTGGGTCTCTCAAGGACTTGGGCCATCTTCTACTGCTTTCTCAGGCCATAGCAGAGAGCTGGATCAGAAGTGGAGCAGCCAGGTCTCGAACCAGTGCCAATATGGGATGATGGCACTGCTGGCGGCAGCTTTACCTACTATGCCAAAGTGCCAGCCCCAACTTCCGGAATATTCTAAAGAATTGAATTTTTATGAGGGCTGGCAGGATCTTTCAAAATTACTTATCCTGGACCTGGGAAAAGCAATGGAAGACAGCCGAAGTGCTTAGGTCCCTGCTACCCACATGGAAGGCCAGGATGAAGCTCTAGGCTTCCGGCTTCAGCCTGGCTCAGCCTTGTCTGTTGTGGCCACTGGGATAGTGAACCAGCAGATGAAAGACCTCTCTCTCTCTGTAAATCTGACTTTCAAATAAATCTTTTTTTTTTTTTTTCTTTTTCAAAGGGGTGGGTGGTTCTGTGGCATAGCAGGTAAAGCCACCACTTGAGGCACTGACATCCCAAATGGGCTCTGGTTCAAGACCCAGCTGCTCCACTTTAATCCAGCTCTCTGCTGTGGCCTGGGAAAGCAGAAGATGGCCAATGTCCTTGGGCCCTTGCACCTGAGTGGGAAGACCAGGAGGAGGCTCCTGGATTCCGATTGGCACAACTCTCGCTGTGGCGGCTAGGGAATGAACCAGCAGAGGGAAGACCCCTCTTGCTGGCTCCTGCTCTCACTGTCTCTAACTCTGCCTTTCAAATAAAGAAATAAATAAATATTTTTAAAAAAGATTACTTATTCTTCATTTTACACGCACAAAAAAACTGACCTTGAGTCATAAAATTTTTACATGTCAGTATTTTTCCATATTTCGAAGAGACTAACACAGCTGACCTTTACCATCCTTCCTAGTTCTAAAGTTTCTCTCTAAAAAAAAAAAAAAGAGGTTTATTTTATTATAATCACTTGTGCAACCACTTATAGACCCAAAATCCAGATGCAAAGGAAAGAAATGTACAAGGCCGAGCACCTGTCTTAGATCGGATCCTACACAGCAGTACCTCACTTAAGGCGCCACAGAGCCCGCATGCATGCTATACTTATTTTGGGGAGGGAGTTAAAGGGAACTTCTAATTTCTGTTAATGCTACAAAAACCTATCATTGCTTTTCTTACAAAAAAAAAAAAAAAAAAAAACAGAAAAGTCATAATCCAGACTTGAAAATTACTGCTATCCATCTAACATGTATCTCCAACATAAGTGTGCTGCCCCATTTTAAGCAAAACTTGCTACATGAATCCTGAATGCTGGGTAACAGAACTATCAAGAGCTAGAATAAACGTCTGAGAGATCATACAGCACGATCCCTTCATGATACAGATGAAGCAACGAGAAGAAAAGGCTTTGTCCATCCTCAGATTAAAACAGTGGGCAGAACTAGACCTGTGGCCTCTTAACCAGCAGTTACCTAAGATGTAATTATTGCGGGAATCCAGTTATTTGCATGACAAATCACCTCTACTTTTCAAGAACATCTACATAGCTTCTGTATTTAAAAAACAATTATTGGCAGTAAGCCTTCCAGAAATATTGAAAGCAAACTTTGCCTAAACTGGATCTCACGGATTAATGGAATTTATTCTAAAACTATGGCTGGCCCCTAACTGATTTACAATGTTTTTCAATCAGTGTGTTCCCACCAGATAAGGAAAGTATTGGCACCACGATAAATGCAAAGCAAGACACCGTGAACAGAACTGCATATGGATTTCTTCAATATCGTTAATACTGTTTATCTAAGAACAAACTAGGGTTTAAGGAGACGCTACTCTATGGTTCAAAAAAGGTGTCTCAGCATTGATTCCCCTTCGTCGTTTTTGATAAGACAACTTTTTAAATCCTATAAATAACTCATAAAATTGCTACGATCTTCCAAATTTGGAGGAAAAAAAAAATCTAAAGGTAAGATTACATTGGCTCAGCAAAATAGTACTGTAGTACTCGGGCTGGCATTCGGCGAGCGGGGGTTTCAGTTCCAGTCTGGTCCACACACAGGAACGATCTTCAAAGCATCTGACCTCTCCCCACCCCCACTTTCTCCTCTGAGTTGCAGAAAAGCAGGCGGTGTGCAAGGCAGCGCTGGTTTTCACGAAAAGATCTGACTTTCCTAAGGCACTCCCGCTTTGCACCGCCTCTCGCAACCAGGAGGGAAATCTTCCAAGAGCTGCAAACAACCCACCGAAGCCCCCTGGGCACCCGCCCCGGCAGAGCCCGGCCCGGAAACCGGCAGCCCGAGGTCCGAGGTGGGGCGTGAGCGACGTGAGGCCCCGGCCTGCGCGGCAGCGAGAAGGCGGAGGCGCCGGCGCCCATTTTGTCCTCGGCCTCCGCACTTCCCGCCGGCACGCCGGGGGCCCTGCAACCTAGCCTAGGCCTGCAGCCAGGCTCGGCTCCTCGCCGCGGCCCCGCATCCCGGACACCCGCTAGGCCGCGCCGCGGGGCCTGCTCCCGTCTGCGGATCCGCAGCCCCCGGCTCCGTCGGCCCCACCGGGCGGGCTTCACCCCCTCACCCCGGAGCCCCTCTCGGGCTGCAGCCTCCTCACGGTGCCCCCCAGCCTCTGGCCGCGGCCCTCAGCCCCAGCCCGCGCGCGCCGCGGGGACGTACCCCCCAGCAAACAGATGCACCAGCGTGTCCCTCTGGCTCATTCTCTCTCCCGCATGTCCTCTCGGCGCCGAGGCGGGACGCGGATCCGGCCGCCCGCTACGGCCGACGGCTTCGGTCCCGGATGGGAGACGCAGGGCGCCCCGGGGGCGGTGAGAAGAGCCGCCGGCGCAACCCTCCCCGCGGCGCTCCCGCCGCGCCGCCGCCCGCCCTGGCTCAGCGATCTCCCGGCAGCCGGAGCCCGAGAGCGGGAGGCGGAGGCGAGGGCGGGAGGGGAGGGGGCGAGAAGAGTCCGCTGCCCGCCCCCCTCCCCGACATAAACAGAGCTCCCGATTGGTCCGAGCCTCGTGACGCCACGCGGCCCGCACGCCTCTTTCACGTGATCGCTGAGGGCTTTCTGAATGAAAGGGGCGGCCGGGCGGGGCCGGAGCGCGTGCCCCGAGGGAGG
This sequence comes from Oryctolagus cuniculus, assembly GCF_051225735.1. NCBI lineage: Eukaryota > Metazoa > Chordata > Mammalia > Lagomorpha > Leporidae > Oryctolagus > Oryctolagus cuniculus. The sequence goes on from NC_142870.1 coordinate 140,942,953, forward strand.
GCGTGCCCCGAGGGTAGTAGGTTGCCTGGGCCTCGCTCTGGATTTGCGGACCCGCCGGTCAGGCTGCCCCCCAAGCTCCAACCGCGGACTCGTGGGAAGCCGCCGAGAGTCCGGCTCCAGAACATGGTGATTAAGTGTGACCTTTTTTTGTTAGTTGGTAAAGTGCAGAAACGTCTAGAAGACAGAGCAGCTACCCGTATACTCAACGCGCAGGTGCACCAATTTTGATGCCGTATTTGAGGCTTCTCCCCTTGCACCTGCGAGGCCCAGTTTCCGACACGGGTGAGGAGGACGCGCAGCCACAGTTACTCCAGCGCACGACGGCAGCGCCTCCCGCCCAGGTGCCACGGTGGAAGCGGACTCTGCCCGCGCGGCACGCTCGGCTCGGCGAGTTCCCGTGGGGACTCGAGGGCCAGCCTGGCTGTCGTGAGTGCGCGGGTCCCGCCGCACTGCCAGCGACCTGCTACTCTACAGCCTGGCGTCACCGTTCTGGACTACACCGGCGCTAAGGCGAGATCTCCAGGGCCCTGGACCCGGCGCCAACACCTCACGCTCAGACAGTAGAATCACGTGAGGGCGGGGTGGGCGGGACGCATACCGCGCTCCCTATCAGACGCGCCCTCCCGCCCTCCCACCGCCTGCACAGGGGCCCTCTGGGAGTTGTAGTTTCTCATGGAAGAGGGGCAGACAGGGTTCTAGCGCGCCAGAGTAGTTGCCCACCAATGCCCTCCTCGGAAGAAACCGGCAAATTCGCTGTGAACGAAAGGGTCTTGGCGTCCCTGCTGGGACTGGCCTGGAATTGTAAATTCTGGTGATTTGAAGAAAAGATCTTTACGGCTGTTTGGAGGAGAGGGTTGCTGATGCCATCTCCCTGAGCAGCTGTTGAACTCTAGGTTCCGGAAAGTTCTGTTTCAAGCCGGAGATTGACATCAGTTTTAAATGTTTAGGTAGCAATAAAAAAAAAACAAAAACAAAACACCTCTCTGTATCTTAGCTGTTTTAGTGGAAGTTTGGGAGAGGTCTTTTCATATCCTCTTAGCTACATGACATTTTATTTATTATTTATTTTTCGTCATTTTATTTTTGATAAAAAGTAACACATTCGGGGAGGGCGTTATGGCACAGTTAAGCTACCTAGGGAGAGCCGCGTGCCATGTCAGAGCTCCTTGTTGCCGTCAGGGCTAATCTGTGCTTCTGATCCGGCTTCCTGCTAATGCGCCTGCGAGGCAGAAAGTGCTGGCTCCAGTACTTGGGACTTTCCATCCCAATGGGAGACCTGGATGAAGTCCCAGGCTCCTGGCTTTGGCTTGGCTTGGACCATCCCTGGCTGTTGCAGGCATCTGGGGAGTGAACCAGTGGATGGAAGATCTCTCTCCTTCTCTCTGTTGTTATCCTTTTCAAATAAATATTTCCTCTTAAAGCAATAAATTCAAAGAGAGACAAGTTAGAGATTAACATCCTCTCATCGGCCTCGCTTCTGGGAACTCTGTGCCATGATAGTGATTATTTCAAAGAGCCTCAGGTTTGTAGACATTTACCTCCTACCAGGCGATGCTGCAGGTGCTAGGTAAGTATTTGAAATTTCTGCACACACTAATGAGGTACCATTTTAGAGATGGAGAAGCCAAAGAAGAAAGCGGTTAGGGGATTTGTCAAGGGGACCCAGCTAGCAAGGGATGGAAACCCAGGTAGTTCTGAGTCCAGAGCATGTACCCTGATCCTCTGTCCTACAACATATCAGTAGTTTTTATGATTGGCAGAGAATATAAATTATAGTCCCTTGGTTAGATAGGAAGTTAGGAATTAGCCTATGTGTGTAAAAAGGCCCGAAGGAAAACAAAGCACCTGTAGAAAGGAATGTAGCAGCTTCTAGCAGCCTGGGAAGTAGGCTAGAATTTTACACTGCAAAGTTGTGCCCATACCCCAATAACTGTAAAGGTGGTCCCAGCCTTCCTCCCAGGAAAGCACCCCAGGATAATTCCTTTTGCCTGGTGCCAGGTGGGCTACTCAATCTGATAACTGGTTAATAAAGCCTTGGGAAGAATTTTACCTGTTTGACACCCAGCAAACCCTTTGTCTAGGAGAAGAGGGTTGGGGGGAAGAACTGCAGGAAGACCTGGACTCTGTTCCCTTGTAAGCCCAATCTGCATATTGCAAGGTGCGCTCAGCACTTTCTGAGATGCCTGCCTGGTCTCACAGGTGATCTCAGCCCTCAGCTCTCACATCTTTGCTAAGATGCATGCTGGGCCTGTCAGGTGTTTTCTCTCCATTAAGCCATGTAACTGTACTTACTCCAGTCTGAATGGCTGCACAGTCTCTCTCCAATTCTATTTGGAGAGGTGCCCGTCGGCTCTAATGGATGCCCTACCCCATTAAACCTTGCAACCTTGCTCACCACTACTCTGTCTCATGCCTGAATTCTTTCTTGTGCAAAGAATCTCTATCAGTCGTCTCCGCTAACACCTAAGAGAAGACAAAAAAAATTATTGCAGAGACATCAGATACAGTGCCCAGAGAAGACAAAATGTGCACTTAAATCTGAGCCCCAGGTATAAAGTCAAAAGAGCAGTTGCTCTGGGCTGACGCTGTGGCCTAGAATGTTAAGCCTGGGGGCCAGTGCTGTGGCACAGTGGGTTAACACCCTGGCCTGAGGCACCAGCATCCCATATGGGCACAGGGTTCTAGTCCCAGCTGTTCACTTCGCATACAGCTCTCTGCTATGATCTGGGAAAACAATGGAAGATGGCCCAAGTCCTTGGGCCCCTGCACCTGCGTAGGAGACCCTGAAGAAGCTCCTGGCTCTGGCTTTGTATTGGTGCAGCTCCAGTGGTTGCAGCCATTTGGGGAGTGACCCAGCAAATGGAAGACCTCTCTCTCTGTCTCTACCTCTCTCTGCCTCTGTTCTCTGTAACTCTGTTTTTCAAATAAATAAATACATCTTTAAACTTTTTTTTTTTCCTGGTAGGAAGCACTATCTCTCAGCTCCAAGTCAGGAGAGAGTGCTGGGGGCCATGGAAAAACAACAAACAAGGAGTATTGGAAGGGTAGGGAGGCCCCACAAGGGGACGCACACATTTTGTGGAACTGAGAGTGAAACACTGGTTTTGCCTGGATATGCCTGAGACTTCAGCGTTGTCTGTGGCAATATCAGGTGCTACAGTGCTTTCTTTTTAAGAACCCGTCTAAGGACCCTGCTGGCATTTGGATCTTTTTTGAAAAAAAGAATTTATTTTTATTATGTGAAGGGCAGAGTTACTGAGAGAGAGAAAGAGTGAGGGAGAGACAGGGAGAGAAGATCTTCCATCTGCTTCTTCAAATGGCCACAATGGCCAGAGCTGGGCCGATCTGAAGCCAGGAACCAGGAGCTTCTTCTGGGTTTCCCATGCAGGTGCAGGGGCCCAAGAACTTGGGCCATTTTCTACTGCTTTCCCAGGCACATTAGCACAGAGCTGGATTGAAGTGGAGCAGCTGGGTCTTGAACCAGTGCCCATTTGGGATGTCAGTGCCTCAAGTGGTGGCTTTACCTGCTATGCCACAGAACCACCCACCCCTTTAAAAAAAATAAAAAAATAAAAAGAAGATTTATTTGAAAGTCAGATTTACAGAGAGAGAGAGGTCTTTCATCTGCTGGTTCACTATCCCAGTGGCTACAACAGACAAGGCTGAGCCAGGCTGAAGCCAGAAGCCTAGAGCTTCATCCTGGCCTTCCATGTGGGTAGCAGGGACCTAAGCACTGCAGCTGTCTTCCATTGCTTTTCCCAGGCCATTAGCAGGGAGCTGGATGGGAAGTGGAACAGCCACGACTCGAACTGCTGGCAATATTGGATAGTGGCGCTGCAGGTGGTAGCCTTATCCACTATACCACAAGGCTGGCTCCTAGATCTTGCTTTTGACATTAATTCTTTGTTTTACTGAAAAATAATAAACAAACAACACAAATTAAAAATGAGTAAAAGACTTGAATGTTCATTTATCTAAAGAGAATGTACAAATGGGAATAAGGCTATCAAATGTTTACCATGATTAATCATTAGGAGAATGCAATCCAAACCTCAATGTCACACCCAGTAGGAAGGCTATAAACAAACAGAATGACAAAAATCAGAGAATACCACATGTTGGCTGGGATGTGGAGACGTTGGAAATCTTGTGCATTGCTGGTAGGAATGTAAACTGGTGCAATTCCTCAAAGTTAAACACAGAATTACCGCACAATGCAGCAACTCCACCTCTGTGTGTGTGTATGTGTGTGTATATATATATATATATATATACCTCAAAAATTAAAAGCATACACTCTTCACAGATGCTCACACAGTAATGTTCATGGAAGCATTATTCACAGCAATAAAAGATAAAACAATCAATCAACATGTCCAGCAGCAGATGCATAAACAAAAGGTGATATATGCATACAATAAAATATAATTCAGCCTGAAAAAGGAAAGAAATTCTGACCCATGTTACAACATGGATGACACTTAAGACATTATGTTTAGTGAAATTAGCAGACACAAAAGGAAAAGTGTTATAGGATTCTACTTAATGTCAATAAAAATAAAGGAATACACATGGTTCTAAAAATGTAAGCATATAGCATTAGGAAAGTTACAAGAACAAACATCAGACTCCCCACACCATTTCACACCTTCTCTTCGTTTCCTCCTAGAGGTAACACTTTCAACTTTTTACATTTTGTTTAGTTTCATGTTTCTTGAAAGTAGCATTTTACGCTATTTTGCTTGATTTGTTAGTTTGGACATTGCCTGTTACATTTCTGGTTACAGCAGATTAATTCTTTCTTATTTCATTCTCCTATTCCATTCATTTCCCCTCCTCCATCTTTCCAACAACCTTTACGACCTTGCCTTTATCCTTGGATGCAGGTTTGGAGAAAAATTAGCCCGAAACACTGCCCTAGTCCTGTCTAATAAATCTTGTCTTTTTATTATTATTATTATTATTTGACAGGTAGAGTAATAGACAGTGAGAGGTAGAGACAGAGAGAAAGGTCTTCCTTCCGTTGGTTCACTCCCCTAATGGCCACTACGGCCGGTGCTGCGCCAATCCGAAGCCAGGACCCAGGTGTTTCCTCCTAGTCTCCCATGTGGGTGCAGGGACCCAAGCACTTGGGCCATCCTCCGCTGCCCTCCTGGGGCACAGCAGAGAGCTGGACTGGAAGAGGAGCAACCGGAACAGAATCCGGCACCCCAACCGGGACTAGAACCCTGGGTGCCAGCGCCGCAGGCAGAGGATTAGTCAAGCGCCGGCTGTCTTTTTTTTTTTTTAAATCATATTTCCAAAAAATTTATTTACTTATTTTTCTGACTAATTCACCTTAAAAGGAAGATATGGAAGGATAAAACTATATAATTTAGTACATCCCAGACTGAAACTCAACAATATTTATAGGACTACAAAAATATCTAATGCCTAATGAAATAAAATGCACAACACCTGACACCTGACCAAAGATTACCAGGCATGCAAAGGAGCAGGAAATCATGACGCAAAATGTACTGTTGTAAATGAAGCAGGGATCACTTGAACATAAACTGTGATTCATTCTGGATGTCTAAAGCCTAAAGCACTCACTAGGATGACAGAGTTACAGCAGATAAGTCAACAAAGGAGGTGCAGCTAAATCATAAAAATGCAATCAAATAAAGGACAGTAAGAGGCTGGAGACCACAAAGAACAGAAGAGACAAATAGAAAACACGTATAAACCCAACCCTGACCATACCGATAATTGTATAAAGTGTAAATGGCCTAAACGCCCCAATCAAGAGGAGATAATCAAATTGGACAAAAAAGCAAAATCCAATTGCATGCTGCCTATGGGAAATCAAGTTTAAATATTAACAGGAAAATACATTAAAGGCAAAATGATGGAAAAACGCATGCCATACTAGCGCTAGTCAGCAGAAAGCTGAGGTGTGTGCAAATAAGAGGTAGGCAACTAAAGAAAACAGATGTGTGTGGCTCGCTAAAGAAGTGATGCATTGTAAACTTGTGAGTGTGGGTGAGAAACAGCAGGCTATCCATTCAGGGCCAAGAAACAAGACATTGACCAACACTTAGGCACCTTGCTCAATTTTCACCCTATACAGAGCTGATGTACTTGTGGATGATTTCCCGTACGTTACCTCCTTCTCTTCTCATAAGGCTGAATTTGGCTTCTTTTTCCAAATGATTATTTATTTATTATTTATATATTTGATTCAAAAGGCAGAGAGAGAGAGAGAGAGAGAGAGATATCTTCCATTCACTGGTTCACTTCTCAAATGTCTGCAACATTCAGAGCTAGGCCAAAGCCAGGAGGTTGGAACCTGGTGTGGTCTGTCCTGTTGGTGACGGGCACCCAAGTGCATCACCTGCTGCCTCCCAAGGCACACATGAGCAAGATCTGAAGTGAAGCAGGCACTGGAACCAGGCACTCTGGTACAGGGTATGACCATCCCAACATCTTCAGTGCTGTGTCATAATGCCCACCCTCTCCTCTCTTAAACATTTTTATGTTCATTTTTTATTTGCAGGGCAGAGAGGAAGAAAACGTAGTTTCTTATTTGTAAGAGGGTAGGGAGAGCAGGAGAAGAAAGTTCAAGTTCCTAAATGCGGCAACAAGCCTTTCACGGAGAAGCCCCCACCTACCCCCCACCCCCGTTAATTTCTGCAAGCACAGGTCACCCTAGGCCAAGAGCGCTGTTGGTCCAGCCATGCTCACACACCTGTGTGCTCCTTGGGCTCGCAGACAAGCCAGTTCCTGCATGCTGACCTCTCCAGACCACACTCTGTCTACACCCCAGGCTCCTGAGTCACTGAGCTCCAGGGTTCCTGGCACACAGAAGGCCTCCTGTCACCTTGGGCAGAGAACCATCTCCTATTTGTCTTCATAGTCTCTTTGGCATTTGGCAACGAGGACACCCAATAAATATTTTCCATATGCCTTCAGGGTGCCAAGTTCTGTCCTAGCAGAGCCGTAAGACAGACAGGTGCCAGCTCCTACTGCAGCTCTATTCCAATGTGAAGCATGCTGTGAAGCTGTTTCCCCAAGGAGGAAACGAGGAAAGGAGGGTGTTGCTTAGATTGAGAGGTTAGGGACACAGCCCTGGAGGACAGGACATTGGTCTCGAGAGAACTGTAAGAAGGAACCATCGGCATGCACAGCCAGAAATGCACCCTCCAATCCTTCATCTCTTCTGGCCCCCTCAGCGCCCAGCTCCGTCCCATGTCCTGGGTGCTTCCACTGCTTCTCACTGCGGTGCTCAGAGGAGGACTGCTGGTATCCCCACGTCCCCCCAAGCTGCTGTGTCGGGGTCTGAGATCTGTCTTCAGAGCAAGCTCAACTGTGGAGACCTGAGGCTACTGGCCTTTGTGAGATGGATTTGCTGAAAAGGAACATTTAATTGTCTGTTATTTAATCAATTACCTCCCTCATTTGCTTCCTGTGAAATACTGGTCTTGAATTCTTTTTAAAGATATATTGATTTATTTGAAAGTCAGAATTACACACAGAGAGAAGGAGAGGCAGAGAGAGAGAGGTCTCCCATTTGCTGGTTCACTCCCCAGTTGGCCACAATGGCCGGAGCTGGGTCGATCTGAAGCCAGGAGCCAGGAGCTTCTTCCAGGTCTCCCATGTGGGTGCAGAGGCTGAAGCACTTGGGCCATCTTCTACCGCTTTCCCAGGCAGAGAGCTGGTTTGGAAGTGGAGCAGCTGGGACTCAAACTGGCTCCCATATGGGATGCTGGCAGCGGCTTTACCGCTACACCACAGTGCTGGCCCCTAGTCTTGAATTTTGGCTAACTGGATGTCTGGGTAACTGGCTTAGAGCATCCCTGAAAGAACCGAAACTCTCTCTGTTCTGGATTCAGAGCTGGGTTCCTACTCCTCCTCTGAACCTCTCACTCAGAGAACGCTTTGCTCACCCCCATCCTTCCACCGCTCTGGGGAAGCAGCAAACTGCCCCCCCCCCACCTTTTAAGATGCATTTATGCATTTATTTATTGGAAAGTCAGAGTTACAGATGGGGTGGGGGTGTCTTCCACTGCTGGTTCACTCCCCAAACAACTGCAACAGCCATAGCTAGGCTGGACTCCTGAGCTGGCCAGGAGCCAGGAGCTCCATCCGGGTCTCTCACATGAGTGGCAGGGCCCCACACACTTGGGCCATCTTTCTCTCCTTTCCCAGGCACATTAGCAGGGAGCTGGATTGGAAATGGAGCAGCCAGGATTTGAACCTGTGCTTATATGGGATGCCAGTGGTGCTGGTAGTGGCTTAACCCACTGCACCACAATGCTGGCCCCACAAACTTTTTGTGAGAATGAAAACAACAACATTCCCAGGGAAAGGAGGGGAGGGAGATATCTGGGAGTGGGGGTAGGGTGGGAGAAGGCAGCAGTTGTCGATGGGAAAGCAAGTGGCCCTGGAGGAGGAGGATGTGGGACAAGCAGAGCTCAAGCTGGAGATCCCCTCTCACCCCGAGCCCCAGAGACAGCCAAGAGGGACGTGAGCCTGGCCTGAGCTGCCCGGCCGGGAGGCGAGGCAAGGCCACCCTCCACCGCATGCGGTTTCCTGCTGCCCAGGAGGAGCGTCAGCTCTGGACACCAAACAGAGGAGGTCATTCTTTGTCCTTGGACCACAGCACAACAGCTGCCACTCTGTCTTCAGGGAGCGCAGGGCCAGGAACTCAGTTGGACGGAATAGAGCGACAGTCAGGAAGGCGAAGGGAGTGACTAATATTCCAGGAAAGCATCCAGCGACTTGTAGAGACGGCGCACAGTCTGCCCCACAGCATTCCACCTTCCCAGGGGCGAGAGGGCCCTTTCGCCTGATGGTGGAAGAAACTGCTTTGTGTGGAGGGGCCTTCTGAGAGATGGCATTGGATTCTGACCCTACCGAACGGGGAGTCTGAGAGAGTGGACAGTCTCAAGGAGCTCCCGGGTCAAAGCTCTCTGTTCTTGGAATGTCCTTGGGAATATTCCAGGTCAGTGTAGCTACATCAACTTCTGGGTATGGCGAGCACACACACACACAAAAGCCTTGAGCACCCTGCTGTGTTTGAGGAATGGTTCACATAAAACACTGCTTGTTTTAAGTAACTGCAAAAGGCAGATTTTAAAAAGTATTCTGGGTCTCTTTTTTTTGAGATCCAAATACATATGGAATTTAGTGTAAAAGTGGCATTTCAAATCAGTAGGAAACAATGAATTATTCAATAAATCCTGTTGGGGTAACTGGATTATCCCATCTGTCAAAAACAAATAATACTTGGGTTCTCAACTTTGCTTCTTAGATCAAAATAAATTCCAGATGGACCAAAGATTTAAATACAAAAAGTGAAGCTAAATCAAGAGACTGAGAAGGCAAAGTCACGACCGGCAGGAAATATTTTCAAAATATATCTCTGAGAAAAAACTGCTATTCAAAATACACAAAGAACTCGTGTAACACCACAATAAGAAAATGAAGAGGGGCTGATGCTGTGGTGCAGTGGGTTAAAGCCCTGGCCTGCAGCAGTGGCATCCCATATGATTGGCAGTTCGAGTCCTGACTACTGTACTTTTTTTTTTTTTTTTTGATAGGCAGAGTGGACAGTGAGAGAGAGAGACAGAGAGAAAGGTCTTCCTTTTGCCGTTGGTTCACTCTCCACTGGCCGCCGCGGCCAGCGCACCGCGCTGATCCGAAGCCAGGAGCCGGGTGCTTCTCCTGGTCTCCCATGGGGTGCAGGGCCCAAGCACTTGGGCCATCCTTCACTGTACTCCCAGGCCACAGCAGAGAGCTGGCCTGGAAGAGGGGCAACAGGGACAGAATCTGGCGCCCCGATTGGGACTAGAACCCAGTGTGCCAGCGCTGCAGGCAGAGGATTAGCCTATTGAGCCGCGGCGCTGGCATCGGCTACTGTACTTTTGATCCAGCTCCCTGCTTATGCACCTGGCAAAGCAGCAGAGGATGGCCCAAGTCCTTGGGCCCCACCTGGAAGAAGCCTGGCCCCTGGCTTCAGATTGGCTAAGCCTAGGCTGTTGTGGCCATTTGGGGAGTGGTTTATCCAGACAATAAAAAGGAAGAAGATATTCAGAATGACATGGCTAGATCTCACAGACATTCAACTTAGTGAAAGACATACATGGTACAAGCCCCCATGATGCTCTGGGGTAGGCAGAACCATCCTAAGGGGAGAGGGAAGAGACCCGTGGCTGCCCAGGGATGAGGGCTGACCATAGAGGGGTTGAAATGCTCTTGGTTACAGTGTTGATTGCTTGGCTAGGGGTATTTGCCAAGGCACATTGAAGCATACACTTGAACACATTTTATTGTACATAAAGAAGGAAACATGGGAGATTTTAAACTGGATATAATTCACTGATGAGGATGTTTTGCCAAAACATGGCACAAACCCAAAATGGCACGAAAGATCAATAAGTTTGATTATAAAAATGAAAATTGTCCATCTGGTAAAGAAATATCGTATGCAAGCAAGAAAACGTGACAGAGGTGGATGTTTACAGGGGTGGGGAACGTCTGGCCCGTGGGCCGTATAAAGCCTGCGACATCATTTGGTCTGGTCCTGCCAGGGCAACCACAGGGGGACTGGAAATTGAGTGCATCTATAGCAGGCTGATTTTAAGTTGATAATTTTGTATGGCCTGTGGATGATGTTATAAATACCGAAATGGCCCTGGGCAGAAAAAAGTGTCCTTACCCTTGTGGGCCTAGCACTTAGGATGCTGGTTGAGACACCTGAAACTAAGAGTGCCTGGCTCTGAGTCCCTTCTGATCCCAGTTCTGGCTTCCTGTTAATAGACATTCTGGGAGGTAACAGATGACAGCTCAAGTACTTGGATCCATGCCACCTGTGTGGGAAACCCGAACTGAATTTCTGGCTTTCAGCTTTGGCCTGGCCCAGCCCTGGCCATTGTAGGGATTGGTGGGGGTGGAGGGGACCAGTGGGTGGGAGCTCTGTCTGTCTCTCTTTCTCACTCTGTGCCTCTTGAAGAAGAAGAAGAAAGAGGAAGAACAGGAAGAAGGAGGAGGAGGAGGAAGGAAAAGAAGGAAAGAGAGAGAGAGAAAGAAAGAAAACAAAACAAGGAACAACCCAAGAAAAATATTCACACTTTGGTTTCTCTTCTTCTTAAAGTGCTCTGAGAGACTGAGACAGGATATAGCTACAGATCTAGGAAGCCCCCCACAGGCCAGGGGAGGAAGGTTAGGATACAGAAGTTTTGAAGACTGCAGATGGCAAGTGGCGTTGGACTGGGTGGAGGCGGGATTGCTGATAGTAGGAGATGTCCCCCTGGAGTATGCAGAGATGCAATGGGACTGAACGCACCCTGTCATGCTTGGCTCTCAGCCTCCTGCGGTGCAGTGGCTGCTGCTTCCATGCTGCTGCCACTGGTGAAATTGACCTCACACACCTGGGTTTAGGGTGGGTATGTAGACCAAGATTAAATCCAAGTGGATTTCTATTCCCTCTTTCCTGCTTCCTGCATCTTGATCAAGACATAGGAAAAAAATCCCTTTCCTCTGAGTCTACCTGGGTTTTCCCAGATCAAGTCTCACAGAGGAAACAACCAGAAAGCCCCCTTTCTGCACCAATCCTCTCCATTGCCTTCCACCTTTCCATATGGAAATCTGGTGTCTGAGTCACCACACCGGGTCCCAGATTAGACACTCTGACCCTGCTGATCACACACATGGCCCTGGACTCCTTTCCCTCATGGCAGCTCTGTCTGGATCCTAAATAAAGATGGCCTGGCTTCCAGGTCAAGGTTGATGGGGTTGGGACAGCATCTTGGCCTGGCTGGATGCTGTGTCCTGTGCAGAGCTGGCTCCCTGGTCTGAGGCCGGGCCATGAGCCCCATGTCAGCTCCTCCGCTCACTCAGTAGTCGCTTGATGACATCCAGGATATCAGGTATTCTTTTTTATTTTCTTTTAAAGGTTTATTTATTTATTTGAAAGGCAGAGGGGAGGGGTTCTTCCATCTGCTGGTTCTCTCCCAGATGGCTGTAATGGCTAGAGCTAGTCCAGGCCACACCAGAGCCAACAACTACATCTGCATCTCTCACACAGGTACAGGAGCCCAAGCACTTGGGCCATCTTCTGCTGCTTTTCCAGGCCATTAGCAGGGAGCTGGATCAGAAGAAGTAGAGCAGCTGGGACTCAAACCAGTGTTCATATGGGCTGCTGGCATTGCCAGCGGCAGCCAAACCTGCTGTGCCACAACGCTGACCCAGGATATCAGGTATTCTTGGGAAGCTGGATCCAAGTAGGTTCCTAGCTCTGAGCTCAGAAAACTATCAGGAAAGTAAGAAAAAAGAAAGATCACATGGCCAAGTACACAAAATATCATGAATTTGTCTGCCTACCAAGTGTTGAATGTTATTTTACTTGTTATGATTTTGTTGGCATTTCAAATTAACTGTTAAAACCCTCCGAGCAGCTAGCAAACAGCAGGGAAGCTATATAACCAGATCAATTCATTTCTTAAAAACAGTGTGAAATTAATCTTATTTCTGCAGAAGAAAACAGACTCCTTCCCTTCAAAATTCTGCTTAAAATGCACCAATCTAATATTAATTCAAAAATGTAATGTAAACAGTTCTTCCTGCAAGGCAGTAGTGGTTGCTATTTAAAAACCCCCTACCCTATGTTTCTTTGCCGCAGCTGACAACATATTTATCAATGTGGAAATTCTTTTGCAATAAGGGAAGAAGCGTTCCTTTCAGGCCTCAGCTGTATGGAATCTGGTGACTGGCTGCAAGTGCTATTTTAGGGCCTTTGTGACATGTATAAATAAATGTCTGTGTTGACAGCTCCAGCTTCTTGTTACCAAACGGGAACAAAATTAGTCCTCATTAAAAAATGAACTTTTATTACCAAGTCCAACCACGGGTTGGTTTGTTTGCACACTCATTCCCTTTATAGTGCTTGCCATTGTGAACGTGAAGGACTTCCATTCTGTAGCACGCTGTGTGCTGGTGGAGGCTCTTGCAGAAGAATAACATGGCAGTACCGCTCTTGGAATAACCTTAACAGTGAGTGAGTCATTCTGTGGGCAATGGATGAAGCCAAGGTCAGGGGCAGCATCCCCATTAGTCATAAATAAGAATGTGTAAAGGTTCCATTGATGGCTTCCAAGAGCTGGTGGAAACTTCAACCCAGGGTCAAGTAGATGAGTGAGCTTGATGTTTTAGGCAGACGCTGGGGCTGCCTTCCCTAGGGTACAGCACCTGGGAAGTAAGGGGTGGCCTGGAGAGTTTGGCCTGTGAAGCCAGCATGGAGAGATCAGTGCCTGGTGTTTGAGCTGATGTCTCTCCAGGATCACGGCAGGCTTAGAGCATGCCTCTGCTTTAGGGGAAGTGACAGCCTCTGTCATGGTCTCTTTTTGTCCTTCTGCTGAGCATGCTTGGTTTTAGGCTTGCAGGTAAATACACACAGAGGCGTGGTTCAGACATGGCCAGAAGGAAAATGTACTGCCCTGCTGGTCCTGGCACTGCTCTGTAAATCCCCGTGCCCTGAGGATCTCAGTCCCCATTAGGGCTCCCTTTGCAAGCCTCCCCTTAACACACAGGACCTGGCTGCCTGCTGCCTTCCTCTTCTCCCCAGCAAGACGCCCACCTCTGTGGTGTTGTAACATCAGAAGGTGATCTGATAGGTGAATTTCCACCAGCCAGTGTGCAGCAACTCCACTCTGTTGCTCAATGGCAAGGCTTGCAGGTGTGGTAGTTTGATTAGCAGGCCAGGTCAGCAGGAGAGGCATCTAGGAGTGGAGTACCCCTGCCAAGGATGGTGACACCTGCCCCTGCCAACAATGGTGGCAAGAGGTCTCGAGCACACAGATCCGGGTTTGGGTCCTGGCTCCCCTATTTACCAGCTATGAAACCTTAGCCAAGTCTTGTCAGTATCTTTGAGCTTTACTCATACTTTCCTCTTCTCTTCCAACCCTTAGAGGATTGTTGGAAAGAACAGGTGAGTGTGACAATGTCAAAGAGACACTTGGGCATTTGGCCAACATTTTAACTAGCCTTGCAAGGACTAGCCTTGTCGAGGTTGAGGATTGGAGCTTGGGGTGTTGTGAGTGAGCTGAAATAATCTCACTGGTATATAAGGGTCAGGTTGGAGATAAATTCCAGGTACAATTGAACCCTGTGGTGCCCCCACGCCCAGCCCTGCCTCCCTATCCTACATGGCCTCAGCGTCTGCCAGCTGGACTCAGGCACTTCTCAGCGGCTCCTCCAGGCTGAGCACTGTGTGTTCCTGGAGGAACAAAGGTCAAGAAGCAAGGAAGTGAGATCTGCACTCTGTTCCCTTTGTCAGAGAAGTGGCTGGGGAAAGCCTTGGCTCTGTGCGTCTGGGACATTTGCAAAGAGGATTTGTGAATAAATAACTTGGTGTCAATGTCAGTCCCAGAAGAGGCCCCTAAAAGGCCACTGTGTGGGAGACCCTTGCTGGTTTGCCTTAAGATTAGGGATGCCGGGACCAGCGCTGTGGTATAGTGGGTAAAGCTGCCGCCTGTAATGTTGGCATCTCTTATGGGCACTGCTTCGAGTGCTGGCGGCTCCACTTCCAATTCAGTTCTCTGCTATGGCCTGGAAAAGCAGTAGAAGATGACCCAAGTGCTTGGGTCCCTATACCCATGTGGGAGACCTGGAAGAAGTTTCTGGCTCCTGGCTTGGATGGGCCCAGCTCCAGCTGTTGCAGTCATTTGAGGGGATGAACCATCTGATGGAAGACCTCTCTCAGTCTTCCTCTGTCTGCCTCTGCTTCTCTGTAATTCTGCCTTTCAAATAAATCAATCTTAAAAATAAAAAGATTAGGGATACATTCCTGATAGCTTTCTTAACTTCTTCTTATGTTGCATAAGAAGTTGCATCTGCAACTACTGAGAACATAATCACACAGGGAAACCAAGGGAAGGGTCTGTATCAGACAGAGGGAGATGTTTCAGTAGAGATGTGCTATAGACAGCTGGATGGTCCTGCCAAGGAAGAGAGAAATGCAGAAGCCACCAGCCACGTGGCGCTAGGTGAGGCTATGGTTGTTGCTAAGCTCTTCCAGAAAGTATGCTGGCAGGGAGGAGGGACCCTGGCATCTAGTGGTACATCCAAGGCAGGGCAATGATGACCATTGGCAGAAATTAAGGGAGCATTGTTTGTAGATAGTTTTAAAAAGGTAATAAAAGGAATTAAAAGTGGATCTGTCTTTTATTATCACCAGTGTGGGTGATTCTAAACAACGTCAGGGATGAAATTCTCGTGTCTGCTGGAGTGGGCAGCTCCCATGGCCCACTTGTTGGCCACCACTTATCTCTCCTTGCATTTGTTCACCTCGTGCTTGAAGAGTGGCTTTCATGGGAGGGGCATTGTGGTTGGGCTTGAATGCCCATATCCTCTATCAGAAGTGTGCTGGTGGGGCCAGCGCTGTGGTGCAGTGGGTTAACGCCCTGGCCTGATGCACCGGCATCCCATAAGGGCGCCGGTTCAGGCTGCTCCACTTCCCATCCAGCTCTCTGCTATGACCTGGGAAAGCAGTAGAAGATGGCCCAAGTCCTTGGGCCCCTGCTCCCGCATGGGAGACCCAGAAGAAGTTCCTGACTCCTGGCTTCGGATCAGCACAGCTCCAGTGGTTGCAGCCAATTGGGGAGCGAACCATCGGATGGAAGACCTATCTCTGCCTCTCCTCTCTTTGTGTAACTCTGACTTTCAACATAAATAAATCTTTAAAAAAAAAAAAAAAGAAGTATGCTGGTTCGTTTTAGTGCCAGTTTGAGCCCCAGCTGCTCTATGCTTTTTTTTTTTTTTTTATTTTTTGACAGGCAGAGTGGACAGTGAGAGAGAGAGACAGAGAGAAAGGTCTTCCTTTGCCGTTGGTTCACCCTCCAATGGCCGCCGCGGCCGGCGCGATGCGGCCGGCGCACCGCGCTGATCCGATGGCAGGAGCCAGGAGCCAGGTGCTTTTCCTGGTCTCCCATGGGGTGCAGGGCCCAAGCACCTGGGCCATCCTCCACTGCACTCCCTGGCCACAGCAGAGGGCTGGCCTGGAAGAGGGGCAACCGGGACAGAATCCGGCGCCCCAACCGGGACTAGAACCCGGTGTGCCGGCGCCGCTAGGCGGAGGATTAGCCTAGTGAGCCGCGGCGCCGGCCTGCTCTATGCTTTTGATCTGGCTTCCTATTAATGTGTCTGGGGACAGCAGGTGACATCCCATGTGCTTCAGTCCTCCACGTGCACAAGGGAGACCTGGATACATTTCCTGGTACCTGGCTTCAGTCTGGCCCAGCCCCGGATGGGGGAGGCATTTGGGGAGTGAACAAGAAGATAACAGATCTCTTTCTCCCTCTGTGTGTCTCCACTCCCTCACTCCACCCATCACTCTGCCTTTCAAAGGAATAATCTTCTAAACATTGAGTTTCTTTTTTAAAAGTTTGTTTGTTTGTTTGTTTGTTTTATTTGAGAGGGAGAGAGAGAGAAGTGAGAGAGACAGAGGGCTCTCATCTACTGGTTCATTCCCCAAATGCCTGCAACAGCTGGGGCTGAGCCAGGATGAAGCCAGGAGCTGGGAACTCCATGCAGATCTCCCATGGGCGTGGCAGGGGGCCAGTTACTTGAGCCATCACCTGCTGCCTCCCAGAACATACATCAGTAGGAAGTTAGAAGCAGAGCCGGGACTTGAACCCAGGCACTCTGACATGGGATGAAGGTGTCCAAAATGACATCTTAACCGCTAGGCCAGAGAATGACATCCTGAATGGCACACCTCTCTCCAGGTGACCTCCTATCATCACTGGGACAGGGGTTGTCTGAGGTGCTGTTGTCTGAGGTGTCTGTGAAATGGTGACCTCAGGAAGAGACTTTTTTTTTTTTTTTGGACAGGCAGAATGGATAGTGAGAGAGAGAGAGAGAGGCAGAGAGAAAGGTCTTCCTTTTGCTGTTGGTTCACCCTCCAATGGCTGCTGCGGCCGGCGCGCTGCAGCCGGCGCATCACGCTGATCCGAAAGCAGGAGCCAGGTACTTCCTCCTGGTCTCCCATGCGGGTGCAGGGCCCAAGTACTTGGACCATCCTCCACTGCCTTCCCGGGCCACAGCAGAGAGCTGGCCTGGAAGAGGGGCAACCGGGACAGAATCCGGCGCCCTGACCGGGACTA
Organism: Oryctolagus cuniculus; assembly: GCF_051225735.1. Taxonomy (NCBI): domain Eukaryota; kingdom Metazoa; phylum Chordata; class Mammalia; order Lagomorpha; family Leporidae; genus Oryctolagus; species Oryctolagus cuniculus. The sequence goes on from NC_142870.1 coordinate 140,960,097, forward strand.
GAACCCGGTGTGTCGGCGCCGCAAGGCGGAGGATTAGCCTAGTGAGCCGCGGCACCGGCCAGGAAGAGATTTCTACACATGTCAGTTGAGCACCTGGATCCAACCATACTTGAGGACTTCCCTAAGAGGGTCAATTGCAGAAGACACCAAATTCCCTTCATTTTTTAGAGTTTGAATTGGGATTTGGGTTCTTCTTCCCTGCAACAGAAAGAAGTCTAGTTCTATTAGTACCAAAGCAACAGCTAGAAGGACAGGAACCCCCAGAAGTGTTTGGGTGCAACCCCAGTGGGTGTTCTTATTTTCACCCATTGGCTGGGTGACAGCCTGTGGTTTCTAGGCTTTTTTCTGACCTTGCTGACCCCTGTCATCATTAAGCAAACAAACACACTGCCAGGTCACAGAGACACCTTTCTGTACACAGCAGGACTCGGTAGAAAGAGCCTGGACCCCATCCAAGCCAATTATTTACAGATGTTCCCAAAGCACAGAGTTATAGGACACGCACCGTGAGGGCAGCTCTTGAGTGAAATGCTGGAATGTTAGAGACGGAAATTCCTGACCTAGCGGAATCTGAATCTGCAGTGAAAACAGATTCATTGCATGGGCTTCGTGTGAGACCTGGACCCACACCTTTCACGTGAGAGATTGAAGGTCACATTTTAGAAACTGGCAGAGGAAACTGTTAAGGGGCTTTGCATTCATTCTACGGGGCCAGAGTTTTGGGTCTGGTGGATAATACCCCTGCTTCCCACACTGGAGTGCCTGGGTTTGATTCCCTGCTCCGGCTCATGAGTCCTGCTTCCTGTCAAGGCAGACTCTGGGAGGCAGTGATGATGGCTCAGATAATCGTGTCCTTGGATCATATTTCCAGCTCCTGACTTTGACCTCTGCCCAGCCCCAGCCTTTTGGGGGCATTTGGGGAAGTGAATCAGAGAGTGGGAGATCTGTCTTTCTCTCCGTCTTGTGAATAATAATAAACAAAATTGCCCTGGGTCCAACACTAACTGGTAGTTGACTCAACGGCTAAAAAGCATTTCATTATATTCCCAAACAGACGCTCACTAGAGGAGGGTGATCCTTTCAGCAGCTTCGGCCTAAGATCCCATAAGTAGAGTGTATTTGTGGATGATGCTGGCATCACTCGGGATTCAACCAGTGAAACAGAACAAGCAAGAGTATCTGTTGAGAGACTTATAGTGAGGACTTTTTTTTTTTAATTTTTTTTTTTTTGACAGGCAGAGTGGACAGTGAGAGAGAGAGAGACAGAGAGAAAGATCTTCCTTTTTTCCATTGGTTCACCCCTCAATGGCCACTGCAGCCGGCGCTGCGGCCGGTGCACAGCTCTGATCTGAAGCCAGGAGCCAGGTGCCTCCTCCTGGTCTCCCATGGGGTGCAGGGCCCAGGCACTGGGGTCATCCTCCACTGCACTCCCTGGCCATAGCAGAGAGCTGGCCTGGAAGAGGGGCAACTGGGACAGAATCCGGTGCCCCGACCGGGACTAGAACCCGGTGTGCTGGCGCCGCAAGGCGGAGAATTAGCCTATTGAGCCGCAGTGCTGGCCGAGGACTTTCTTAACCTGAGTCCTCCTGGGGTTTGCTAGGCTGTCAGGAAGAGCAGCTCAGGCACAAGGTGAAGCTGCCGTCCAATGGCAGAATGTCTTCCTTAGGGAAGCCTCGGCTCTCCCTGAAGATCCTGAGATGGAATCGATCAGCCCCACCCGGATTCTTTAGGGTCATCTCCCTTACTTAAGTTCAGCTCTGCACTTCAGTCACATGAGAATACGTTGATTGGTATTTGGTAGATGCGGCTTGTCCTGCAAGGCTGCACTGTCAAGGAGAGCAGAGCGACAGTGTCCGTCCCACAGAAAGAACTGGAGACAAGTTTCAGTGAACATGTCCGTCTTTATTCACAGCCACGCACACTTTTAAAGGGCAGGGAGAGGGGCGTAACTAATTAAAGGCAACAGCAATACTACAGGACAGAACCAACACTGGCGCCAATATGCCCCTCCAATCAGCTTGAAGATCACAGAGCTAGGGCAGCTTTCCAGGTTGGGCCTGGGCCACACCCAGAGCAGTTTACCTGATTGGCAGAAGGAGGGGTGGGGAGAAATGTGCCTGGGGGTCCCGCTGCCTGCCGGCAGTCAGGCTAACTGCATGGGCTAGGCAGGCAGCCTCATGGGATTGCCCACAGGTAGTGTCACTGGGGACTGTAGCCCAGGCAAGTGCATCCTATAACTGGCCAGCAAACTCCTAAACTGACATCTGCAACCCCAACCTCCTTGCTGAGCTCAGATCTGAATATCACACTGCTACCCAATATGACCATGAGAGTCTCAAACTCCACACCGAACTTACTTTTGATTACTCCTGCCCATACACTCACCTGTTCTTTTATGTCTTTTCCATTCCTGTAACTGGCACCACCACTGACTTAAGTTAAAAAAAAAAATCTCAGGGGTGGGAGCAGACACTTAGCCTAGTAGGTAAGATGCTCGTGTCCCATACTGGAGGACTGATGCTTGCTACTTGCTCCAGCTCCTCCTGACTCCAGCTTCCTGCCAGTGCAGACCCTGGCAGGCAGCAGTGACGCCTAACAACTGGCCTTCTGCCACCCATGTAGGAGTCCTGGATTGAATTCCTGGCTCCTGGCTTCTGTCCTGGAATTGCAGGCATTTGGGTAATGGAGCAGTGGATTGAAGCGTTCTGCTCCATCTCATTCTCAAATAAATAAATAATAATGATTTTAAAAAAGAACACCTCAGTCCTGTTTGGTTCTCTGTGTCTCACTTCTCCAGCTATAAGCAAGTGCTAACGTCTCTAGTTCCCCAGTAGGTTTCAGCCAGGCACTCCTCCCCGTCTCTGCTGTCTGCTCCCCGGCCCAGGCTCCCTCATCTGTAGCTTGGATGACTCCCAAAGCCATTTAACCGGTCTCTATTGCTAGCTAACATGCTTGCCTCACTCTCCTCCTCACTCCACCCATTCACTAGAATGAAGCCTTTAAAGCATGACCTGGATTTCCTCACTTCCTGTATTTGAAACTCGTCAGTGACTTCCCATTGCTCTTAGATTAGAGTGTAAACTTCCTACCTCGGTGGAGTGTGAATTTATTGTGATAACTGATCGCAGGGGTGGACATCGTGACACAGCAGGTTAAAGCTGTTGTTGGGATGCTTGCATTGTAGAGTACCTGGGATTAAGTCCTGAACCTGCTTCCAATCCAGCTTCCTACTAATGTGCCTGGGAGGCAGCAGGTGGAGACCTGAGTACTTTGGCCCCTGACATCCATGCGGGAGACCTGCATGGAGTTCTAGGCTTCTGGCTTTGGTCTGGCCTAGCCTTGGCTGTTGTAGGCATTTGGGGAGTAAGCCGGTGGATTAGACATCTCTCTCTGCCTCTGTTTCTCTCTCTATGTCTTCCCTTCTCATGGCCATTCTGGCATCCAGATAAGTAAAATAAAACCTAAATAAAGAACTGATCACAGGATGTCCCTGTGCAATGTGACCGCCAGTCTGCCCGTGAAGAGCAGTAGTCTATTGCCCTCTCTTGAATCAAGGTTGGCCTTGTAATTTGTGGCAGCCAACAGAATGCAGTACAAGTGACGTTATTTGTCCCTTACAGCTAAGTTGTAGGATGTCATGCAGCTTCCACTTTTGTCTTCTTGTAACCAACAGGTGAGCAGCCTGGTAGCCTACTGGGGGATGACAAAGACCTGCTCTTCTAGCCAATAACCACAGCCACCATTCGTGCATTTGAAGCTGCTTCAGGGCACACGGTCTGGGCAGAGCCACCCGATGAAGGCAGCCACATGAAGGCGAGTGGGGAAGATTGGTAGTTTGCCTGCTGGCTCCAGCTCAAGTTGTTGCCCCACAAAACTGTGAGCAAGTGCAATGGCTGTTGTTGTAAGTCACTGGTTTTGGGTTGCTTTGTTACACAGCTGTGAATAATGCACACCACTCGCCTACAGGCTTCCTCGTGCATGGCCAGCTTACCTGCTGCTAGCCCTTCCCTGATCTTTCTGCTGCACTGCTTCATTTTTGTTGGTCCTGGAATATTCCAGACCCTTTCCTGCCTCCAGGCCTTTGCCTCCTGTGGCAATTCTGTGCAAGGTTTGTCTTCACTTCTCAGTGCAAGTTAAAACACCACCAGCCTAAGTTCAACTACCACAGAGAAGTCTTCACCACCACCTCTCTCCCTGAAGTTCCTCCGCCAGTTACTCATATCATTGTTAGGATTTCTTCTCTTCTTCCAGTTTGCAATCACCTTATTCCTTCATTGGTCTACCTGTTGTATTTATTTATTTATTTATTTTAAAATACCATGGAATTCTTTTTTTTAAAAAAAGATTTTATTTATTTGAGAAGTAGAGTTACAGGCAGTGAGAGGGAGAGACAGAAAGAGGTCTTTCATCTGCTGGTTCCACTCCCCAGATGGCCGCAATGGCCAGATCTGCATTGATCCGAAGCCAGGAGACAGGAGCTTCTTCCAGGTCTCCCACACGGGTGCAGGGACCCAAGGACTTGAGCCATCTTCTACCGCTTTTCCAGGCCATAGCAGAGAGCTGGATTGGAAGAGGAGCAGCCGGGACTCCAACCGGCACCCATATGGGATGCTGGTGCTGTAGGTGGAGGATTAACTTACTGCGCCACAGTGCTGGCCCCTGGTCTACCTGTTTTATAAGAACATAGAACTACAGGGGCAATGAATTGATCTGGCTCCTTACTATTATATCCCCAAGACCTCGCTCATTGTAGGTGTCCAGTATGGTTCTCTACCTCTATGTTGAAGGAATGGAAGGACCTCTTTTTTTTTTTTTTTTTTGGACAGGCAGAGTGGACAGTGAGAGAGAGAGACAGAGAGAAAGGTCTTCCTTTTTGCCGATGGTTCACCCTCCAATGGCCACCGCGGTTGGTGCCCTGCAGCCGGCACATCGCGCTGATCTGAAGCCAGGAGCCAGGTGCTTCTCCTGGTCTCCCATGCAGGTGCAGGGCCCAAGGTGGGCCATCCTCCACTGCACTCCCTGGCCACAGCAGAGAGCTGGCCTGGAAGAAGAGCAACCGGGACAGAATCCAGCACCCCGACCGGGACTAGAACCCAGTGTGCCAGCAGCGCAGGCGGAGGATTAGCCTATTGAGCCATGGTGCCGACCAAGGACCTCTTTATGGTGGCAGCCTAGGATCCTGTTCCAGCCTTTGAAGAACCACCCTGTAGCTTTCTTAGACATAATATTAACCAGGGCAGGCCTGAAAGTTATGAAAATGAGACGCTGACCCTCAGTTTGTGTAAGAGAGGTCTTGATGCTTCCTCCGTGCCGCGTGCCTCTCTCACGGGGCCTCTTCTTAGGGCTGCCTTGTTGCTGCTCTAGGCTGCATCAGCTGCTTCAAGGCCAGTCAAGACCAGGATGTGGCCTGCACTGGGGCCACGGCGGAGATGCTCGTGTCTGTGATTTCCAAAGGAAGAGACCACTAAGGAAAGTAGGAGACAGAGGCTCCACCTGGAGTTGCTTTTTCCAGGTTCTTGATGGAGGTTCTTGGATTTTCTCTTTCACTGCACAATTTCAGGTTCTAGAGATATCCTGCAGCAAATGTACCGTGTGAGACCTAACACCCCCAGTGGTTTCTGGGGCAGACATTAGTCTTTCTGCTGTGATTTGTTACACAGAAGTGGAATAAATAAATATCATGAGTATCTTCCAATTGGTTCAGATCAAGTTTTTCTGGGGAAAAAATGGAACAAAACTTTTTGTTGTTGTTTTTTGGTCTTTTCAGAACGTTTTGGATTTCAGACCAATGGCAAGGGATCTGGACCTGTAGTGTGCAGTAGGTAGTGCCTTGGAGCGGGCCTACAAAGATGGAATGCACAGAGGCCTGAGCACAGAGCTGGGGGTGGCAGGCACTCACTGAAAGTTAGCTGCTGTTATTGCACATATTGGGAAATAGGGTGTTTGGTCAGATGCAGCTATCATAACAAAATACCACAGACAGTTGATTTTAGCAACAGATATTTATTTTCTCATAGGTCTGAAGGATATAAAGTCCAAGATCAAGGTATTGGCAAAGTAGGTTTCTGGTGAGAGTGGGCGTAGGGAGGAGTAGAGGAGGGAGAGCCCTCTGGAATCTCTTCTTATAAGGGTACTAATCCTAGAGCTCCCCATTTTCGTGGCTTCATCCCCACCTAATTGCCTCCTAACGGCTTTATCTCCAAATGCCATGACATTATGATTATGGTTTCAATGTATGATTTTTAGTGGACATAGTTTAGTTCATGGCATAGCACTCCCTCCTTCCCTCTAATGAGTTCATCCTTCCTCACTGGCCATCCTTGATGTCTTGTGGCTCCTAAGCCAGTCATGGTCTTGTACCCTGGTTATCCTTTGTACAGGCTCTCCCTGCCTGTTATCTTCTTTGTGGAGTCATCCTTATTTTCAAGCTTTTCATTTTCCACTCTTCCAGCAACCCCATATGTTCCTACAGATCTCTCCAACATTCCCTCTACTACAGGACTCAGGATTTTGTGCTTACAATGTGAGAGAGAGAGAGAGAGAGAGAGAGAGATCCCTTCTATCCACTGGTTCATTCCCCAAACTGCTGCAATGGTCAGGGCTGAACCAGGCTGAAGCCAAGAGCCAGCAGCTTCTTCTGGGTCTCCTAAGTGGGTGGCAGGGGCCCAAGCACTTGGGTCATCTTCTGTTGCTTTCCCAGGCCCTTAGCAAGGAGATGGATAAGAGTGGAACAGCAAGGACCTGAACTGGCACCCATATGGGATGTTGGCATTGCAGGCAGCAGCTTAACTTGCTATGCCACAACACCAGCACCAGATCTTTCTCTCTCTGCCTTTCAACTAAAAGTGAAAATAAATAAATAAATAAAATCTAAATGCCTATTTAAAAATATTTTATCATTTGCTTATGCAAAAACCAGCAGAAATCTTAAATTCTAAGAAGAAAATGCCATGTGTTTATCAGCTTTTTTGGAAAGAGCTGTGGGAAGGGCTGCAAATGAAAGGGGTGAATAATGGGTAACTTTGTCCCAAATGTGCATCTCAACACTTTTCACCGCGAGAAATGAACACAATCACTGCAGGGCGTCAAGACATGTAGCTTATTTATTATACTGGGTTGAGAGAATCATAGTTTCCTTTTAGCCTCTGAGCAAAAGGTGCTGTATTCTAGCACACAAGAAAATTCAAAGAAGCCACTGGACAGATGGTACTCCACTGGGCATGGGTTCTCTGCTTACTGGGCTGATGGAAACAAAGGAGTTGGGAAAGGGTTGGGCGAGTTTCGGATGATCCTCTCTCAGACTTAATGTTTGTGACTGTTCTGGGTTCCAGGAGCCAGACCTGCCTGGACCCTCCCTCCTGGCTCCTTGGCCCTCTTGTGTCAGGTGGGGTCCGGCCAGTGGTGAACACCAGCACATGACTGCAAGGTGGGAAGAGAGAGTCAGGGTAATCACCACCTGTTTGTTCTTTCCCCACTATGATCTGTTCCCTTATGGACCAGCAGCACCTGTATCATCCATTTATTGTTAATGCAAGTTCTGGGGCCGGTGTTGTGGTGTAGGGGGTAAAGTAGCTTCCTGGGATACCACTTCCAATCCAGCTCCCTGCTAATGGTCTGCGAAAAACAGCGGAAGACGGACCAAGTATCTGGAAACCATGTGGCACACCGGAATGAAGCTTGTGACTTTGGTCTGGCCATTGCTGCTATCTGGGGAATGAACCAGCCAATGGAAGACCTTTCTCTCTCTCCCTGTCTCTGTCTCTCTCTCTTTGTAACTCTGACTTTCAAATAAATAAATAAATAAATAAATAACTTTTTTAAAAAATTCAAGATCCTGGTCTGATCCAGAATCTATTGAGGCCTCCAGTGGGTGCTCCCTGAAGTCTGAGTACCGATGTAGGATCACTCCCTGGGGGAGAATCACTCCCTGGGGACAGCCCCTCCTCCCTGCAGACCCTCCTCGCTTTCTCTGGACTCCAGTCTCTCCACTTCTTCCTTTTGTCCCTGCAAGTCTTAGGGTAGAAAGGGTCTGACAGTACTGCCAGCTCTTAGGTAGCTCACAGATCTTCATTGGTTGCCTTTTCCCCACCTGTAAGCACCTCTATTGAAGTCTTTTCAGCTGAATCCTTTGCGTGCTGTCTGTCTCCTGCTGGGAGTCTTATTGACATACAGAGGCCCCAACTGTGGACCAAGTAGTCAGGGTGAGGAGCAGCATGGTAGGAGTAGGAAACACACAGGTCCAGATGGGTTCCCCCTGAGTTTTTCTTTTTTTTATTTCTTTTTCTTTAAATTTTTTATTTGAAAGACAGAGTTACAGAGAGGCAGAGACAGAGAGAGAGAGAGAGAGGTCATCCATCCGCTGGTTCACTCCCCAGATGGCCGCAACGGCTGGAGCTGCACCGATCTGAAGCCAGGAGCTTCTTCCTGGTCTCCCATGTGGTGCAGGGGCCCAAGGACTTAGGCCATCTTCTACTGCTTTCCCAGGCCATAGCAGAGAGCTGGATTGGAAGAGGAGCAGCTGGGACTAGAACCGGCATCCCATATGGCAGGCCAGGGCTTTAACCCACTGCGCCACAGCGCCGGACCCCTGAGTTTTTCTGACCTGATACTGTGCCCCAACCCCTGTAACAGGCAGATTCTTCTTCCTGGTCAGGGAAACTCCTTGGAAATCCTGCCCCTGATGTCACCATATAGATACCCCTCTGCCATCCAGACCCTGTGAGATGGCAGCCTGCAGGAAGGGCATGGGGGTGGGGTGGGGGAGGGACTGCTATGCCACTCGGAAGCTGTGTGATTTTGGACAAGTTGCACAGCCTCTCTGCACCTCAGGTTCCTCATCCATGAGCAAGGAGATGAACACCTACTGTGTGTGTATTTGGAGGGTCACACAAGATGTTGGATGTGGAGCACCTAGAACAACTTCAGATACAGAGTAGGAGCTCCTTAAACCCAAGAGCCTTTGCCTTCTCCACAAATGCAGGACAGGGGAAAGAAAGCCAAGTGAACCCGGTCAAACTTCTAGAACAGATGTTGCTCTGGGACCATAACATCCCCAAGGAAAAGGTACGTCTGCATGCTGGAATCCTCTGGAAGCCGTGAGGGCTTTTATAAGCCCTGTAGGAACCTAGTTCTTGGGCTTCAAAAAGAAGAGGCAGGGCTGGCCAATACAGATACAGTTTGCTGGCTGTTTTTTGGTTTTAAGATTTATTTATTTATTTGAAAGCCAGAATGACAGAGAGGGCGGGAGGGGCGGGGAGGGAGGGAGAGAGGGACAGAAAGAGAGAGAGAGAATGGATCTTCCATCTGGTAGTTTACACCCTAAATAGCCACAACAGCCAGGGTTGGGCCAGGCTGAAGCTAGGAGCAAGGAATTCCATTTGGGTTTCTCACATGAGTGGCAGGGGCCCAAACACTTGGGCCATCTTTCACTGCTTTTTGCAAGGCATTAGCAGGCAGCTGGATTGGAAATGGAGCAGCTGGGACATGAATCAGCACCCATATGAAATTCTGGTGTCGTAGGTGGTGGCTTAACCTGCTGCACCACAGCACTGCCAGCCTTGGTGGTCTTTTACATTCCTGTTAATGTGCACCCTGGGTGCCACCCACTTTGGAGACCTGCATGGAATTCTGTGCTCCTGGCTTAGATCTGAAACAGCCCCACTTATGAAGGGTGTTTGAGGAGTCAAACAGTAGGTGGGAGACCTTTCTGTCTCTCTGCCTTTTGGATAGCTAGGTAGCTAACTAAAGTAGGTAAGTTATGCTCTGGGGCTTGGTCCCTGTGTGTCCCCTCCCTCTCTGACCTCCTGGTAGCCAGAGGAATGTAGTACCTGAGGAATCCCTTGAGGTGGAGTGAATTAGCAGCATTTAAACAAATTTTTTCTTTTCTTGTTTTCTGAGAGAGAGAGAGAGAGAGAGAGAGAGAATCTTCATCAGTTGGTTCACTCCCCAGATTGCTGCAATGGTTGGGCTGGGCCAGGTGGAAGCCAGGAGCCTAGAATTCCACTGCTTTCCCAGATGTATTAACAGGGACCTGGATTGGAAGCAGAGAAGCTAGGACTCGAACTGGTGCTCTAATCTGGGATGCCGGCATTGGAGGCGGTGGCTTAGCTCCCTGAGTCACACTGCCAACACCCACCGGCTGGTTCTAAAGTAACTTCGCACCCTCGGCTCTCTCTGCAGCAGTCGTCACTCTTCCTGGGCTGTCACTCCCTCTGCCCAGACACTTCCCGAGGATCCGTTCTCCAGCCCCAGCTGCTCCCGAGAGAGTTCACTGCCCCTCTCCTAGGCTTGCCCAGTCCCCCGGCACTTCTCTGGTGCCACCATTGCCACAGGTGTGGGGGCCTGGCGCCAGGGGGGCCTCAGTAGCCACAGAGACGAGCAGTGCCTTCACATGCACCCCTGGGAGAGGACTCGCCTCGGGTCTGCTCGTCCCCAAGTCCCCTAGCAAAGAACTCGCACATAGATTCTCCTCTCAGATGCTGGCTGAGTGTTGCACCTGTGGGGTTCCAGAATGGGTGCTGGAGATGCAGGGGATGCAGGAGATGCAGGGGTCAAACAATGCTCTCCTGGTGCTGCAGGCTGAGCAGGTGGACGGCTGTGTGCCCAGATCCCAGGCCCAACAGAGGGCTGTGAAGGCAGGCTGACTGCCAGTGAGCATCAGAGAGATCTGGAGGCACGAACGCAGGGGTGCTCTGTCCCTTTCCTGCCTAGAATTGTCTTCCCAGCAGTGAGAGCTTGTTCCCAACGTGGTGATAGTTCCCAACATGGTGATAGCTGCCAGGCCCGGGGTGGCCCCACTCTGCCGTCCCTTTGCTTACCTTGTCTATGGGTCTCCGTCTTGCTTCACAGAGTCTTTTTTTTTTTTTTTTTTTTTGACAGGCAGAGTGGACAGTGAGAGAGAGAGACAGAGAGAAAGGTCTTCCTTCCGTTGGTTCACCCTTCAGTGGCCGCTACAGCCAGTGCTGCACTGATCTGAAGCCAGGAGCCAGGTGCTTCTCCTGGTCTCCCATGGGGTGCAGGGCCCAAGCACTTGGGCCATCCTCCACTGCACTCCCTGGACACAGCAGAGAGCTGGCCTGGAAGAGGGGCAACCGGGAAAGAATCCGGCGCCCCAACCGGGACTAGAACCCAGGGTGCCGGCTCCGCAGGCAGAGGATTAGCCAAGTGAACCGCAGTGCCGGCCACAGAGTCTTAAAAAACAAACAGCACAGCCCCTCACAATGCTGGGAATGTTTTAGAAATATAAACGTAGTGGGGACTCAAGGGTTGTGGGATGCTGCTGGCAAGGTCAGGGAGAGGTCAAGGGCGCTAGATGCCCTACAAAGCTAGGACAATCTGGCTCAGAGAGGAACTGTACCTGTACCTCACTCTCAGCAGCCCTGCCTGTCCTTCAAGCAGGTGAAAACCCGTTTATAGTGATGCGAGCCTGAAACTCAATTCTATTTTATATGTAAACACGAAAGTATTTTTTGCTCATTTTTTTTTTTTTGACAGGCAGAGTGGACAGTGAGAGAGAGACAGAGAGAAAGGTCTTCCTTTACCGTTGGTTCACCCTCCAATGGCCGCCGCGGCCAGTGCGCTGAGGCCTGCGCACTGCACTGATCTGAAGGCAGGAGCCAGGTGCTTCTCCTGGTCTCCCATGGGGTGCAGGGCCCAAGTACTTGGGCCATCCTCCACTGCCTTCCCGGGCCACAGCAGAGAGCTGGTCTGGAAGAGAGGCAACCAGGACAGAATCCGGTGCCCTGACCGGGACTGGAACCTGGTGTGCCGGTGCTGCAAGGCGGAGGATTAGCCTAGTGAGCCGCGGCGCCGGCTCTTTTTGCTCAATTTTAATAAACACTAAATTTTCTAGGAACACAATGGTGTCAGTTGAGGAGATGTCCTTTGTGTTGTTTGGAACTTTGACAAGTGTTGTTCCTTGCGCTGAGAATCTTGTCACCAGGGACAACACTCTTTATCAGATTTGAATGCCCCATTGCATTCGGGGTTTATTTACTCCTTATCTTAAAGTTTCCTTTCTTTTAGTTTGTTCATTTGAAAGCAGAGTTCCAGAGAGGCAGAGGCAGAGAGAGGGAGATAGAAGTCTTCTATCTGCTTGTTCACTCCCCAGTTGGCCACAACGGCCAGAGCTGCACTGATCCGAAGCCAGAAGCCAAGAGCTTCTTTCCAGGTCTCCCATGCAGGTGCAAGGGCCCAGAACTTGGGCCATCTTCTACTGCTTTCCCAGGCCATAGCAGAGAGCTGGATCAGAAGTGGAGCAGCCAGGACTCGAACCAGCACTCATATGGGATGCCAGCACTGCAGGCAGCGGCTTTACCTGCTACACCACAGCTCCGGCCCCTGGTTTCCTTTCTTTATGTTTATTTATTTGAAAGGCAGAGTCACACACACACACACACACACACACACGCACTGAGAGAAAGAGAGACAGAGACAGAGACCAATTTGCAGCCACTGGTTCATTGCTCAAATGTTTGAAACAGTCATGCTGGGTCAGACCGAAGCCAGAAGCCTGGAACTCAATCTAGATCTCCCAAGTGGGTGATCATCTTTTGGACCGTCACCTGCTGCCTCTCAGAATGGGCATTAGCAGGAAGTTAGATCAGAAGCAGAGGAGCTGCGACTCAAACTGAGGCGCTTTCATATGGGATGTGGGCATTCCAAATGGTTATCTAATATGCTATGCTGAATGCCTGCCGCTGATCCTTATTTTAAAATGTCAAAAGGAAAGAAAAAGTGTTGGCAATGTGAAAGTTTTTCCACCCACTAGTTCACTCCCCAAATGGCCACAGACTGAAGCCCAGAGCCAGCAGCTTTCTCCAGGTCTCCCACATGGGAGTGTTGGGGCCCAAGCACTTGGGCCATCTTCCACTGCTCTTCCAAGCACACCAGTAGGGAGCTGGATCAGAAGTGGAGCAGCCAGGATTCACATCAGCACCCACATAGGATGCTGGCTTCCCAGGTGGCTTAACCCATTAAGCCACAACACTGGCCCCAGCGATGTGAAAGTTTTAAGGCCAACACAACAGAGATTACACCAAGTGCTAAGGAGTGTTGTAAGATGAATACCTCAGTGGGACAATAAGTACCTTGAGCGCTGGAGCCCCTTTAGGGAGGTCAAGGCAGCCTTTTTGTGAGGTGATGTTAGGTAAAAGCTAAAAAATGGCCAAGAGCTAGCTGTGCAAAACTGCTGAGGCTCCCAAAGCTAGGCATGTCCTAGGAACTGTCAGAACAGTCATTCAACTGGAAGACAAGTGTGTACTGGGGAGAGAGCACCAGAGCTGGAGGTTTGAGTAGTAAAAGGGACCTTAATGGCCACAGCAAGAATAGTATTCTATAGGAAGTCGTTGGGAGGTGACCTGGCCAAAGTGCAAAATGAGCCTGGGAAAGCGAAGAAATACTCAGAAAGTGGTGGGGGCGTGGCAAAGTCACAGAGGCCAGTTTCACAGAGCTGCTAGAGGCCAAGTCTGGGCAATTTGTGTACCAAAATAAAAAGTGATAGTAATGACTTATACTTCACAGAGTAGAATAAATAGCCAGGAGTGTATACTGACGGAAGTAATAAATAAGGAATGAGAGATGCTTCATTACAGGAGATCAAATTGGTAAATACAGAAACAATGGCCAAAGAAGATCATCATTGAACAAACACTGTAGTCATAATTGTCACAAGCAAGCACCCTTAGTGGTTACTAAATTGGTGAAAAAGAATATTTGCATAGTCATAAAATATCTCTCTACAAGACGCTTACTAACCACAAACAGAAAACTCATGGCACCGGAGACACCTCCTTATGAGTGGCCAACATTGTCACTTGTAATGGGACAATCAACGTCACATGCCTTCTGATAAAATCACCGAGAGGTGCATGTTCTTGCCAAAAATGCCCACTTGAAATGAATCATGGATAAACATCAGACAGATACAGAGAGACTTTTTTTTTTTTTTTTGACAGGCAGAGTGGACAGTGAAAGAGAGAGACAGAGAGAAAGGTCTTCCTTTTTTCCTTTTCCGTTGGTTCACCCCTCAATGGCAGCTGCGGCTGGCGCTGCGGCCAGTGCACATCGCTGATCCGAAGCCAGGAGCCAGTTGCTTCTCCTGGTCTCCCATGTGGGTACAGGGCCCAAGCACTTGGGCCATCGTCTACTGCACTCCCGGGCCACAGCAGAGAGCTGGACTGGAAGAGGAGCAACCGGGACAGAATCTGGTGCCCCAACTGGGACTAGAACCCAGTGTGCCAGCGCCGCAGGCGGAGGATTAGCCTACTGAGCCGCAGCACTGGCCAAGAGAGACGTTCTACAAAATAACCAGCACGTACTCTTCAGAGGTGGGGCAGGCATCTGGCACAGTGGTTAAGATGCTGCTTGGGATGTCTGCATTCCAGATGGGACAGAGTCCTGGTCTGAGTCCCGGCTCCACTGCTTCTGATCCAGCTTCTTCCTAATGCACATCCAGGGAGGCAGCAGGTGGTGGCTCAAGTACTTGGGCCCCTACCAGGCTCCTGGTTTTGGTCTGACCCAGCCTAGGCTTTTTTTAGGCATTGAGAAATGGACCAGGGGATGGAAAAATCTCTCTCTGTCATTGTCTATCTCTTACTCTTTCAAATAAAATGAAAATAAACAAACACTTTCTTGGTATTGATGAATATTTTTTAAGAGATTTATTTATGTTTTTGAGAGGTAGAGTTAGAGAGAGAGAAAGAGGGAGAGACAGAGAGGTCTTCCATCCACTGGTTCACTCTCCAAATGGCCACAACAGCCAGAACTGGGCTGATCTGAAGCCAGGAACCAGGAGCTCCTCTTGGGGCTCCCACATGGTGCAGGAGCCCAAGTCCTTGGGCCATCTTTCACTGCTTTCCCAGGCTATTAGCAGGGAGCTGCTGGATCCAAGTGGAGAAGCTGGGACTCGAACTGATGCCCATATGAGATGCTGGTGCTGCAGGTGGAGGCTTAACTCACTATGCCACAGTGCTGGCCCTGTTGAAGATTATTCTATGGATTATTCATTCTATGGTTAAGACAAAGAAACTTGGCAAAGGGCAAATGAAAATGCCAAACTCTGTTGCAATCTTCTGAAACTATTAGGAAATAAAAAGGTGCATAATAAATACATTTAAAAAAATCACGTGCACATTGTGATATTGTGATATAACATGAAATAAATATTTTGGTTTTCATCCTCGTTCCCAACCAGAACTCCTAAAACGCTTGTAATCTCTTAAGCAACTGGGACAATGGAGGCAAAGGAATGTCCTTTGTTTTTCTTTATCTTCTTCTTTTTTTTAAAATTTTTATTTATTTATTTGAGGAGTAGAGTTACAGACAGTGAGAGGGAGAGACAGAGAGAAAGTTCTTCCTTCTGCTGGTTCACTCCCCAAATGGCCGCAACAGCCGGAGCTGCATCGTTCTGAAGACAGGAGCCAGGAGCTTCTTCCAGGTCTCCCACGTGGGTGCAAGCACTTGGGCATCTTTTACTGCTTTCCCAGGCCCTAGCAGAGAGCTGGATTGGAAGAGGAGCAGCCAGGACTAGAACCAGCACCATATGGGATGCCAGGGCAGCAGGTGGAAGCTTTAGCCCACTAAGCCACAGTGCCAGACCCTGTCCTTTGTTTTTCATAACAAGCCCCTTCCAGAGTACACACTCCGATGTTAATGAGGTGGCCTCTGAAAAGCCCTGGATATGGGGACTGCTTGGGAGGGGAACCAACCTCGTGATTACAGGATTGAAACTTTCAGCGCCAATGATGTAACTGGTCAGAGGGGGCTTGGAAGCTCTGGGCCACTCCTTGCTTCCCCTGGCTTGCCCTAGACATCTCTTCCATCTGGAAGAGTAAACAGGTAAAGTATTCCCTTGACTTCTCTGGGCCATTCCTGCAAGTTATTGTACCTCCCCTCATCTATAGTCAAGCAATCAGAAGCATGGCAGGCCTGGACTTGTGATTGGCATTGGAAGTGGGGCAGTCTTCATTGTGGGAATCTGAGGCTAACTCAACTTCTTGGATTCCTACCACCCATGTGGGAGACAAAGACTGAATTCCAGGCCTCCAGGCTCCTGGCATTGGCCTGACCCACCTCCGGCCATTCTGGGATTTTGGGAGTGAACCAGTAGATGGAAGATCTCTCTCTTGCTCTCTTTCTCTGTCTGCCTTTCAAACAAAAAAGCACTCTTGGGCCAGAGACTAACTTGTAAGTAGAAGAATTTGCTTCATTTCTCCTGAGTATGGAGAATCCCAGAGGCAAGGAGTGGCATCCCAGGGGGAGGTCCAAGGAAAATGAGGAGGATCAGGTCCCCCTCAGCCAAGCACTTCAGAAAAGGGGGTCCCTAAACAGAGGATCTCTGAAAACTGATAAAGGGGAAGGCACGGTGTGACAGCAGCCTAACACCTTAGCAGGAGACACACGTTCCTCCACTGCCCACTGAACTGCCTGCCGCCCATGGAGTTGCTTCACAGAGACCTTGTGCTGCCTGGTGCCAACAGTCACAGCAAAGCTCCAAAGGCGTTCCAGTGACTATGTGAATATGCTTTCCTATCTCAGAAGCCGCACTCCCAGTGGGATCCCATCATGGCAAGAGAGGCCAGGATCAAAACGCCAGCACGGATGCCATCAAAGGTGGACAGAGGAGAGACGCCCCTGGGAAGCGCTAAGACTGTGTTCTGCAGGGACCCATGGTCCTGAGCGGGCTCTTCCACTCCGGGAGGGGCTGCCTGCCCTTAAGTCTGCTGCCGTTGCCCATGGAAGAAGCGAACACAGCTGTGGAGACACCTGCACCGAGACTGTGCCGGCTCAGCTGTGTCAGAGGAGGAGGCAGTTCAGCTGCGGTTTCGTGCAGGGCAAGCCTGAGCTCCCGGAGGAAGGAAAGGGAGCGGGAGTGTGCTCCCCTTGCTTCCTGCCTGCGACTTCCCACCCCATACCTGGAAGACCTACATTGTGCCCAAATGTGTCCAAGGAGCAAGGTCATTATAAGAAGCCCTCAGTAGACTAAAACACCAGAGTCAAGGGACACTTGTGGCTTACTGGTCCCTTCTCTCCTGTGGCCTGCACTCTGGAGCAGCAATGGCTGTGGAATGCAGCCACGTGGAGGTGGATCCTCCAAGTCCTAAGGCCTGTCTCCTTTCAGATGCACCCCGCCCCCACCACCGCCAAGAAACTACTGGGCTTTGCTCACCAGCCGAGTCACTACAAGCAGCTTTGGAAAGGGGCAGTAGGGCCACCAAAACCTCAACAGGGCCGTCTCTGAGTCCGGCGTGATGGCTGCAGGCCCCAAACTCCTGGAGACCAACCCGCACTTCCCATTGTCGTGCGAGCACAAGAGTGGTCCCCGGCAAGTGTTCACACACAGCTGGCAGAGCCCAGGCTGGGCCTGTGGGGTCTCCGGTTCTGCTACTGTCTTTTCTCTCACCCCCCAAAAAGGGTCACAGCTGAAGCGGGGGATGCAGTCCGTCCACTCAGCACACAGTCCACGGAAAGCCTCCAAGTCCAGGACACTGGCCCAGCCACACTCCCCTGCTGACTCCCGCCCCAAGGCTGTGTCTCCCATTGTCAGCTTAGCAGGTAGCATTTGCTTTCTTCCTTTTAAAAATTGATTTTGTTATTTTTTTTAGTAAGCCAAGAAGAGCAGCTGGACTAATGGAAATACTAGTTACCAGCTATACATTGTGGCTTTCTGATCATAAATATTTCAAAAAGCACACCATTAATTCAAACCAATCCATAATACCTCGTAGCCCTGCATCTGAGATACTAGTCAGAAGAAATTTATTCACTAGTTTTAGTCCCAGTGAATCCATATGCAAACGTTTGGGTTGGATGATAGCAAGATAAGTTGTCTTCATTTTCTCAGTGTTACTTATGACCCAAACATTTCTAAGGCAATAACCTACTATGACTTTTTAATTCAATGAATTGCAATCTGAATATTTATTGACATTTCTTGAAAACCTGAGACTCAGCATTTGCATTTGCTCTATAATCCAGGTGCTAAATCTGGTTTCTGGATTTTTGTATTGTTTTTGCTTTCTTTTACAGGGTTGTTTTCTCCGTCTCTCCTTCCCTCCTCTCTCTTTGCCCTCCTTTAATCCTCCCCTTTGGAAAAATAAAATAATGCCCAGAACAGTCAGAGCAGAGTGGCAAGAAGGAGCCAGGAGGAAGCTGACTGAGCCAGGACCAGGATGGAGAGGTTTCTAGTGTGCCGTGTGCCCTCTGCCTGCCGTGTGCAGGGTATGATGGGAATCACCACTGGCTATTTTGTGTGCTTTGTGCCTGGCATGCAGAGTCATTGCATGCAAGTTAAAATGATCGAAGGGTTTCCTTTACTCTCTAGGGGACTTTGTAGGATTTGGGGAGGAACTACATGTTCACCAGGTTGCTAGGCTTAAGTCCAAGGTCTTTTACTACTTGCTCCTCTGGCTTGCTTTTCTCAACGTGCGTGGCGTTCTGCCTCAACCCCCACCCCTCCGCCCCCTCCCACGCTGTCAGGAGGAAGAGAGACAAAGAGTTGCAGCTGATGGACTCCAGGCACCTCAGATGAACTCCTCGGCCGGCCAAGGAAGGACCTGGTGTGGGGATCTTGCTGCTTAAGGGGAGCCGAGAGAAGAGATTTGCACTCTCCCTTCCCAGCTGGACATCAAGCCACAGCCACGCAATGGGATGAGGAATCTGCAGGCAGCCCTCCAAATTTCCACGAGGGCCTGCAAGACTCCAGAGTGGGTACTGAAGCAACGGAGCTGAAGACAGGGGCTGTGCCGAGATGTCGCTGCTGGAGGCAGACCTGTGAAACCCCCCCCGACAGGAACCGGAAGTGCATGTTACGGCATCTTCAAGGAAAGGCGGAAAAGGTGTTTAAAAAATCCCAGTTCACTAAACTGGAGTTAATTTGCCTGAAATTGCACCATAAAATGTCTATGTTTTGACAAAATAGGGGTTTATAAACAAAAATTGAAGTTTGGTGATGTCCATATTAACTGCGTATTCAAACAGCACCACCAAGAATGGGAAAAGTTGAAATGTGTTTTCTGGTATGATATAATGGGACTTCCCTAGTATTGCTGATAATACCCTGGCCGAAAGGACTTACTATGAATTTAATCACAAGGAAGCATTCAGTACTGATGACACGAGCTGTCTCAATGTCGGCATTAAGTGCTCCCAATACTAGTAGGTTTTGTGCTTTTAATAAAGCTGGAATTTATATAAAACAAATTAATAGTTGTATTCCACCACTAGGAGAGTTTATGTGCTCCTCCTACACCAAATCTCCCACTATACTTCCATTAGCAAGTGAGTCTTGTTTTGGGTAGCAGTTTCTTGGGCACATCCTTTTGCAAAAACCCCAGAGCTATGCAGTTAAGGCGCGTGTGTATTTTACCATGTATAAGTTGTGTTCCCTTTTAAAAAAGTGTCCTGATTTAAATGATAAATTATAGTTTTCCTAGTTATAAGGATGTTTTGGGGATTTTTTTTTGACAGGCAGAGTGGACAGTGAGAGAGAGAGACAAAGAGAAAGGTCTTCCTTTTGCCGTTGGTTCACCCTCCAATGGCCGCTGCGGCCGACGTGCTGGGGCCGGCGCACCGCGCTGATCCAATGGCAGGAGCCAGGTGCTTTTCCTGGTCTCCCGTGGGGTGCAGGGCCCAAGCACTTGGGCCATCCTCCACTGCACTCCCTGGCCACAGCAGAGAGCTGGCCTGGAAGAGGGGCAACCGGGACAGAATCCGGCGCCCCGACCGGGACTAGAACCCGGTGTGCCGGCGCCGCAAGGCGGAGAATTAGCCTATTGAGCCGCGGCGCTGGCCGTTTTGGGGATTATTGCAGAAATTTGCATAGGGAGTATTACATGATACCATAGCAATAGGAAATTTCTTGGTTTGAACTATTGTGGTTGTGTAGGAATATGTCTATAATATATAAAGAATATTACAGAAAGGCTAATGATTGGTCAGTGAGATACAGAACAAATACACATGTACCAGTTTTCAGTTTTGAAAATTATAAAATAAAAATTTGGAAAAATAAACAAATAAATAAATGGCACTTACTATCTTTCATTAAAAATAAAAAGAACCCAAACACTCATTAGCAGTTGCTGCTGGTTCTCCCTCCTCCAGGCCCTGACAACCATGGATGCACTTTCTGTCTCAGTGGATGGCCTATATTAGATGTTCCATATGAATGGAATCATACATAGGTAGCCTTTTGTGTCTGCTTTTTTCTTTTCTTTCTTTTTTTTAGATTTATTTACTTATTTAAAAGTCAGAGTTACACATAGAGAGGAGAGGCAGAGAGAGAGAGAGAGAGAGAGAGAGAGAGAAAGAGAGAGAGAGGTCTTCCATCCAGTGGTTCACTTCCCAAGTGGCTGCAATGGCTGGAGCTGCGCCAATCCAAAGCCAGGAACCAGGAGCTTCCTCCAGGTCTCCCACATGGGTGCAGGGGCCCAAGGACTTGGGCCATCTTCTACTTTTTCCCAGGCCATGGCGAGAGCTGGATTGGAGTAGAGCAGCTGGGTCTCGAACCAGCACCCATTTAGGATGCCAGTGCTTCAGGCCAGGGCATTAACCTGCTGTGCCACAGCGTCAGCCCCTGTGTCTGCTTTTTTCACCAAGAAAAATATACCAAGGCTTATTCGTGTTATAGCATACATCAGTACTTTATTTTTTTTTAAAACATTTATTTATTTATTTGAAAGGCAGAGTTATAGAGACAGAAGTAGGGGGAGGAGAGAAGAGAGAGAGAATGAGAGAGAGAGAGAGAGAGAGAGAGAGAGAGAGAATTCTTCCATCTGCTGGTTCACTCCTCAAATGGCTCCAGTGGCTGGGGCTGGAGCCAAACTGAAGCCAGGAGCATGGAACTCCATCTGAGTCTCCCATGTGGGTGGCAGGAACCCAAGCACTTGACCATCTTCTGCTGCCTTCCCAGGCACATTAGTAAGGAGCTGGATTGGAAGTGGAGCAGCCAGAACTCAAACTGGAGCTCATGGGTGCTGGCATCATGGGCAGCAGCTTCAGCTGCTGGGCTACAACACTGGCCCCTCTTTTTAAGGCCAAACAGCATAATGTTATATGGAAATGGGAGTAATCCATCCCCAACTGAGGGCCGTTTAAGTTGTTTCCATCTTCTGGCTATCATGAGTAATGCTGCGGTGAACATTTACACACACGTTTTTGCATCAACGTATACTTTCCATTTTCTTGGCGATGTATGAGGGTACTCTTGGAAAGATGAAATGAAAAGATAAGTTGATTTTGATGCAAATGTTCTTTGAAATCCATGCCTAATTTTTTCAGTAATGTGCATTTCCATGAACTTTTTGAAGACCCCTCATACACCAAGGAGCAGAATTGCTGGTTCATCCGGGTAACTGCTTACTTTTGGAAGAACAGCCAAGCTGGCTCCCACAGCTTGCATTTTACATTCCTACCAGCAATCTGTGAAGCTTCCTTTGTTCCCAAGGGTTCAACACTTGTTATTGTCCGTTTCTAGAAATTATAGCTGTCCTAGTGCCTGTGAGCTGATCTCTCCCTGTGGTTTTGATTTGTGTCTCCAAAATGAGTGCCAATGTTGAACAGCTGTTAGGAGCTTATTGGCCATGTGTGGAAAAATGTCAATTCAAACCCTTTGCTCATTGTAAAATTTGGGCTCTTTGTCCTTGTTAAATTTCTACTCGCAACAATTATACATATTTATGAAGTACAGTGTGACATTTCAGTTCAGGTATATGATGCATGCCAATCAAATCAGAGCAGTCAATATTTCTCTCTCCTTGACTTTATTTTGTGATTGGGGCCTTGGAGCCCTTCTCTCCTGTTTGCTCATCAAGTATGTAAGAGGTTGTTGTGAGCTGCAGTCACTTCACCGTGTTGTGTAACAATAGGAACTTATTCCCTCTCTCTCACTCTGATTTGCTACCTCTTATCCAACCTCCCTCTCTCTCTACCCCATCCCACAACTTCTAGGAATCACTAGACCAAGTTCAGACTAAGTTTTAAAAACACATATTTCTTCTCTGTGGTAGACGTTTATTTTGGAAGTGATTATAAGCAGGTTTATGCAGGACTTGCTTATTTTAAAGCTTATTTATATTTATTTGAAAGGCAGCGTGACAGATTAAGAGACTCACACATGCACACATAGAGTCCTCCGTCTGCAGGGTCACTGCAAATGCCTGCAACAGCCAAGGCTGGGCCAGGCCAAAGCCAGGAGCCAGGAGCGCCTCCATAGAGGTCTCTTGTGAGTGGCAGGGGCCCAAGTACTTGATCCATCATCCGCTGCCTTCCTGTTGCTTACCAGCAGGCAGTTGGTTTGGGAGTGGAGGTGGGACTCAATCCAGGCCCTTAGCTATGAGATGCGGGCATCCCAAGTGGTGGCTTAACCCGCACAGACAGTTAATTTTAGCTTCCACACAGGAGGGGGAACAAGCAGTACTTATTTTTCTGTGTCTGTTTGTCTTTTTACTGTTGAATTATAAGAGTTCTTTATATACTGGACACTATGCCTTTTTTACATTTTATTTGAAAAGAGAAGGAAGGGGGGGAGAGAGAGAGAAAGAGAGAGAGAGAGAGAGAGAGAGAGAGAGAGAGAGAGAGAGAGAGAGAGAAAGTGACTGGGAGCTTCCACCTGTTAGCTTTATGTCCCAAATGCCTGCAATGGCTTGGGTGGGAGCTGGCAACACAACCCAGATCTCCCACATAAGTGGCAGGAACCCAATTACTTGAGCCAGCAGGGGCTACATTGATAGGAAGCTGGATCAGTAGCTGAAGCCAGGGATCCAACCCAGGTACTCTGATGTGGGACGCAGATGTCTTAACTGCTAGGCTAAATATCCACTGCACCCACTGTGGATTTTATGAAATATAAATACAGATGTCTCTTGCCAGGCATCCTTGTGAGAGTGCTGTCGTCTCTGAACCCTGTGTGGCAATCCTTGGCACACTATTGTGATACTCTGGGAAGTCAGGGTGACCTGGATGTCCAACTACTTCCTTAAGGTCAGCCAACCCACGGGGGATTACCCCAAATGTTTCATTGTGGGAGCAGACAATGAGGGCTCCAAGCAGATATGGCAGAGCCCCATGTCCCTCCACGGGAAGGCCAGGGCGCTGATGGGCAAGAACATCGTGATGGACAAGGCCCTCCACGGGCATACGACAGGCAACCTGGCCCTGGACAAGCTGCTGCCTCCCGTCTCGGGGGAGGTGGGCTTCTCGTTCACCGCGGATAACCACACTGAGATCAGGGACATGCTGCTGGCCAGCGAAGCGTCTAGACTGGTGACCTTGTGCTCTGGTGGAGTTACTGTGCCAGCCCAGAAGACCTCTTTCTTCCAGGCTTTGGGCGTCACCACTTCCATCTCCAGGGGCAACTACAGAGCCCTGAGTGATGTGATGCTGATAGAGCCTGGAGACAAAGTGGGACCCAGCAAAGCCACACAATGTAGCCTCCTGCCTCTCCTCGGGCTGACCACACACGCAGCTACTCCACGACACCAGCATCTACAGCCCCGAAGGGCTTTGACATCACAGAGGAAGCTCTGCCCACTCACCTCCTGGGGGCTGAGCGCAACGTTGCCCGTGTGTCTGCACACTGTCAGACACACCCCCCTTCCGCCACCAGTGGGTTCCAGTGGGACCTGAGTCCTCCTTCCTGCTTGCTGACAGGGTCAGGGCTCTCCTGGCTGACCCACCTGCGCTTGTGACTGCTGCCCTTGTGACTGCCGTCCCCACTGCTGCTGCGGCCAAAGCTGACAAAGAGTCAGAGGAGCTAGATGAAGATACGGAGTTTTGGCCAGCGCCGCAGCTCACTTGGCTAATCCTCTGCCTGTGGCGCCCGCAACCCGGGTTCTAGTCCCGGTCGGGGCGCCGGATTCTGTCCTGGTTGCCCCTCTTTCAGTCCAGCTCTCTGCTGTGGCCCGGGAAGGCAGTAGAGGATGGCCCAGGTGCTTGGGCCCTGCATCCGCATGGGAGATCAGGAGGAAGCAGCTGGCTCCTGGCTTTGGATAGATGCAGCGCGCTGGCCGTAGCGGCCATTTGGGGGGTGAACCAACAGAAGGAAGACCTTTCTCTCTGTCTCTATCTCACTAACTCTGCCTGTCCAAAAAAAAAAAAAAAAAAAAAAAGATATAGAATTCCATGCCTTCAATCCATCACCAAAACAATCAATTCAGCTTTGTTTGCAAAACAAGGAAATATTTACTTCTCTTAAAAATAAAAATAATTGAATAAATACCTATCAAGCATTTCTGACGACAACTTAGTGTGAGATTTGCAAATCGAGATGTGCTTTAAGTATGAAATAGAAACCAAATTTCACAGACTTGGTATAAAAAAGAACATAGAATATCTCATTGTGATTTTCACGCTGATTTTACATACTGAAACATTAATATTTTGAAGATTTTATAAGTAAAAAAAGTCCTATATCTTAGCAGATTCCTTTTACTCTTTTTTAAAAGGATTTATTTATTTGAAAGGCAGTTACAGAGAGGCAGAGGACACAAAGAGAGAGAGAGAGAGAGAGAGAGAGAGAGAGAGAGTGAGAGAGAGAGAGTGTCTTCCATCCACTGGTTCACTCCCCAGATGGCTGCAACGGCTGGAGCTGGGCTGATCCGAAGCCAGGAGCTTCTTCCAGGTCTCCCACGTGGGTGCAGGGGTCCAAGGACTTGGGCCATCTTCTACTGCTTTCCCAGGCCATAGCAGAGAGCTTGGATCAGAAGTGGAGCTGCTGGGACTCCAACCGGTGCCTTATGGGATGCTGGCACTGCAGGCGGCGGTTTTATCTGCTACGCCATGGTGCCGGCCAGTCCTTTTACTCTTTGAAATGGAGCTATTAGAAAAGTTAAAGCAATATCTCCGGCTCTCATTAGCTATCAGCCACAGCTGCTCTTGATGGTTTAATGATGTACCTCCAAAGCTGCTTCCACCACAAGGATGATCACACAGCAAAGAGACTGTGGCGGCGTCCACGGCTGAGATTTCAGGTCCTAGGATGGGAGGACAAAGGGAACCTCTGGCCGGTGTGTGGATGAAGGCGGCAGGCTTCCAGGTCCCATCCTCTTCCTCTTCCTGTCCTTGGCTGCCCTCCTGCAGGTCAGTGCTGACCATGCAGCTTCTCCCTTCCCGGGGGCAAAGTGCTGCTGTCTGACCTGTATGGCCTTCTGGTCTCCACTTGGCCTTGACCCCTCCCTGCCCCTCATTCTCAGGGGGTCACGTCCTTCTTCCACTGCCTACCGCTGATCTTCTTCGCAGAGACTGAACTCTAAAGCGAGCATCAGCAAACTTTTTCTGTAAAGGGCCAGAGAGGAAATATTTTTGGCTTTGTGAGTTGCAAAGCCACTGACAGGCTATCCAACTCTTCTGCTGTGCTGTGAAATCAGCCACAGACAATGTAGAAACAAACGGACAGGACTGTGTTCCAATAACATCTTATTTATGGACACTGGAATTAGAATTTTGCATGCTTTTTCCACGCCTAGAAATATCACGGTTCTTTTGATTGCCCCCCCTGCCCCTTACCAACTCTCTCTAGTCTCCTTTTTCCAAGCTATTGGGACTGACCAAAGCAGGTGGGCAGGATTTGGCCTGTGGGTCCTGATTGATGGCCCTTGCTCCCAAGTGCAAGTAGAGACCCACACGTAATAAATTACACTTCGGAAACAGCTAGGCAGAAGGGTCTCCTGTCCCTTTTTGTTGTTCAACACCTGCACTTTGTAGCTGCTTGGTGCTCTGCCTGCGTGCTTGGAATTTCAGGAGCTCCGAGGGAGGAAGGCTGGACTCTGAAAGTCATGGGAAGATCCTGAGAGCAGGGCCACTTTGGCACAGTCACCACTCCCAGCGCTCTGCCCTGAGTCCTGTGGTTTGAAGGGCTTGTTCTGGCTTTGCCCTCCCCAAGTTGAGGAAGACCTAGGGCCAGGGGGACATGTCCGTTTGAAGCCTAACCCCCATTTTTATGCTGCATAGTTGGGGTCCTGCAGTTCTTTGCTCAAATAACCTCAAATGACCTTTAAGCAGGGGTGACCTCTTGCCTGGCGCCGCTCTCCTGAGCATGGATTATGCTGCCAGTGTGCTTATGCTTGGGCCCAAGGGATGGCCGAGGGCCAGCAGCTTGCACAGGGTGCAGTTGGCAGTTGGAAACACAGGTTAGTGCTGTAAGTGCTGCGGATGAGACAAGGAGGCGATTAGGCGATGTGGGTCTCCACTTGTTCTGGGATGACGTCTTCAGTGTGGTCAGGCACAGCATTCTAAATTGAGTCCTGGCTTTCCAGGTGTTTATTAGGTATATTTGTCAAGGTAACAAAACTAAGACAGATTCTGGTATGTTGTTTGATTTTCTTTTTATTCCTTTTTAAAAATTTTTTATTTATTTATTTTTTGACAGAGAGAGTAGACAGTGAGAGAGACAGAGAGAAAGGTCTTCCTTTACTGTTGGTTCACCCTCCAATGGCCGCTGTGGCTGGCGCGCTGCGGCTGGTGCACTGCACTGATCCAAAGTCGGGAGCCAGGTGCTCTTCCTGGTCTCCCATCCAAGTGCAGGACCCGATGACCTGGGCTATCCTCCACTGCACTCCCTGGCCACAGCAGAGAGCTGGCCTGGAACAGGGGCAACCGGGACAGAATCTGCTGCCCCGAAGGGGACTAGAACCCAGTGTGCTGGCACCATAGGCGAAGGATTAGCCTATTGAGCCACGGCGCCGGCTTGATTTTCACCTTAAATATTTACATATATAGTATGTAGGCCTCCACTTGTAATCTTCCCCCAAACCTTGCAAATGTTAGTGGTGGGGGGTGAGAGGGAGTCCGTGGTGGGACGCGGGGCTTGTTCCGGCTGGCCTGAGCCCTTCGTGCCCATCTCCTCTCAACTCTGGTTCTGTGACGCCAAGTGTGCAGCGAGCCAGGCCAGGGGTGCTTACCCGTAGAAACGAGTGAGAACTACCAAGCGAAGCTTTGTGGCTTTGTTTGAGACCTTGTTTCTGAGCATCTCCCAGCGTCGTGCTGTACACCGTGACTGCCTGCTCCCGAGGCACTGAGCCGTCCCGTCCTCTGCCCAAGGACAGTCTCCCTCCCAAGACTTAGTTTCCTCTCTGAGAACAGAAACACGTGACTGTGAGGGACCATACGGAACCACTCATTCATTTGCAAGAATTTCTGCAAAAAGCCAAGTCCCTGGGTGCTCTGAACCCCACGGCTGAGGGGTGCCGGGCTGGTTCTCAGAACAGACCCCAGTCAAGGTCCCCCACGCTTGCTTGCTACTGGTTTTATGAGCTCTGGCAAAGCAGGAGCCTTCCCACCCTCAGCTTCCGCTTGCAGAATACTTCCAAGTCCAGATCCACAGGGAGAGGATGTTTATGCTGAATCCTGGATCCCTTTTGCCTGAAAGGACCAAGTCTAGTCTTTTTCTCCTTTTGTTTTCCATGCCTGCCCTCCAATGGCGAGTTGAGAGAACTACAGGTGGATTCCTCTCTGGTAGAGAGGGCCGAGCAGGCATGCGGGAGAATGCAGATGGCAGAGTGTGAGAAGCATGGCGAATTCAGGTGTTCCGGAGGACTCACCCTGTTAGAGGGGCGTGATCCTGCTCACTCGGGGTCTGAGACTACCTCTGAGACTGCGAGTCTACAAAAGAGATATGGCCTGGTGGCCTAAAGATGGATGTCTTTTGCTTGACCTTTGCAAGGTTGATGCAGCCAGTGTTTCAAAATAGTCAAATTAATTGCATATAGAAAACAATTTTATTTCTGTTTTCTTTTTTACCTGAAGATTTATTTTATTTATTGAAAGGCAGAGTTACAGAGAGAAGGGGAGAGATTGATAGAAAGGAGAGAGAGAGAGAGAGAGAGAGAGAGATCCAGTGGTTCACTCCCCAAATGGCCACAATGGCTGGGTCTTGGCCAAGCCTAAGTCAAGAGCCTGGAACTCCATCCAGGTCTCCCATGTGAGTGGCAGGAGCTCAAATACTTGGACCATCTACTGCTGCTTTTCCCAGGTGCATTAGCCGGGAGCTGGATTAGAAATGGAGCAACTAGGACTTGAATCGGTGCCAGCACCATAGGCCGTGACTTAATCTGCTGTGCCACAACTCTGGCCCTGATTGCTAGTTTTTCTTATAAGCATCTGACAATTTGGCAACCCCTGGTTCACACTCACACTCAGCAATCAGCTGGGGATATGAACATCACAGAACTTTTGAAAATGGCAAGTAACATTCAAGAAGGAATTATTATGTTTTTCCAAGTCAAGGCAAGCATTAGTTCCACAATATTCTCAATAGACATGGCCATATGTTTAATGCATTAGAAATTCCAGCTATAAGGAATCCTTTGGTTTTTAGATGCTTTGAGATTTTTTACTCTTAAGTTATGTAACATATTAGTTAGCCTTTTGTTGCTGTAACAAATTCATTACAGGAGCCACTTAGGAAGAAGGAAGGTTTGTTTTAGCTCATGGGTTCATGGGTTCACAGTTCAGGATCTGATGGCCCCCTGAGTCTGGTGTCTGATGAGGCGGTGGATGGCATAGCATGAGAGGAAGCAGAGCCAGGTCACATGTGAGCGTGCTCCTGCATGTCGTTTCTCTGCCAAGACCAAGGTCCCTAGGCTCCACTCCAACAGCCTGGTCCCGTGCAGTCGTATCCCAACCGCCCTACCTTCAGACATCACAACTGGATTGTTTCGCTCCTCTCAGGACCACTGACACATGACTTGGGGCTTAAGCATCTGCGTGGGCTGGGGAGCCAAATTGTGTTCATACCATAGCATGTTGTATTCCATACAGGGCCACACACGTGCGTGCACACGCAAGCACACTCATATAAGCACACACATGCATATATACACACATATATACACATACACACACATGCACACGTGCACACACACACATACGTGCATCAAGGTGTGTGGATAATAAAACAAAGCATGCTCTGTCCCAGTGGATTCCTCCCCTCCAGGCTCCACCACTGAGGGCAAATGTTATTCTGTTATCTTGTTCAACTTAGTGAGTCTAATAATTTTCTTATAGTTACACTGGATTTTCTAGGGAGACAATCCTTTTTTTTTTTTTTCCTCAGGAAATTGAATTCTTTTGCTTCCCAGTTCTTTCATCAGTTTCTTTGGGACAGCTTTGTTTTATTTGTGGTTTGAAAAAAGGCTTCTGTTTCATTATGAACCATCATGTTTGCTGTAGAGTTTGATAGGTACACTTTATTAGGTTAAACAAATTTCCCTTTAGTTCTAGTTTGCTGAGAAAAGCAATTATGAATGAATTATAAATGAATGTTGAGCATGAACAAATAAACCTTTCCTGCATCTATTAAGATGCTTCTATGTTTATCTTTAACTTTTTATTACAGAGATTTTCAAATATACATAAGAGTAGGGAGAGTCTGATAATGAATCCTCACGACTCATCATCCAGCTTCAAAGATTATCAAATCCCCGACATTCTCTGTTCTCCCTTCCCTCCACTCTGGAAAACTTGAAAGTCATTTCAGGCACCATTACTTCATCTGTAAATACTGTAGTATGTACCTCTAACAGATAAGTATTTTTAATATAGTTCACAGTTTTATTTATTTTTATTTATTTGAGAGGGAGACAGAACAGAGAGAGACAGACACACAGAGAGCCTCTATCCTTTTGTTCACTTCCCAAATATGAGCAACAGCCAGAACTGGGCCAGGCCAAAGCTGGGATCTAGGGAATCAATCTGGGTCTCCTATGTGGGAGGCAGGGACTCAACCCACTTGGGTCATCCCCTGCTGCCTTCCAGGGTGCACAGTAATGAGAAGCTGGAGTCAGGAGTGGAGCTGGAATTCAAAGCCAGCTACTCTGACATAGGCTATGTGCATCCCAAGTGGTGTCTTAACCCCTGGCCAAGCACCTATCACAGATAAGGACTTTTGAGAAGCAGAGCCATAGTACCCCTGAGCACCTTCCAAAATAATCATTTCTTTACCTTTTTCCCTAGTTATCCAACTATTGTATTTTTGCAGTCAGTTTCTCTGAACTAGGATATAAAAGGTACACATGTTTCATTTGGTGAGGACGTTTCTTAAACCTCTAAATTCTTTTTTTTTTTTTTTTTTTTGGACAGGCAGAGTGGATAGTGAGAGAGAGAGAGACAGAAACATCTTCCTTTGCTGTTGGTTCACCCTCCAATGGCCGCCACGGCTGGCGAGCTGCGGCCGGCGCACCGCACTGATCCGATGGCAGGAGCCAGGTGCTTCTCCTGGTCGTCCATGGGGTGCAGGGCCCAAGCACTTGGGCCATCCTGCACTGCCTTCCCGGGGCACAGCAGAGAGCTGGCCTGGAAGAGGGGCAACCGGGACAGAATCCAGCGCCCCAACCGGGACTAGAACCCGGTATGCCGGCTCCACAAGGTGGAGGATTAGCCTAGTGAGCCGCCGCACCGGCAACCTCTAAATTCTTAAAAGTTCTTCCTCTGTTTGTAGATGCTGCTTGTTTGATGAAGAAATAGAAGCATTTGTATCATAGAAGTCCTTGCCCTTTGTATTTTAAGTTTAATCTTTGAATTATTATTTTACGTATGACTTCGTCCCCTGTATTTCTAAAAACTAATAATTAGAATCAGAGAGTAGATTAGATTCAGGTTCTCCTTGAACACATTGTAAAACACAGTGTGGGCATTTGACTCAGTTAAGTTGCTGCTAGGGATATCTGTGTCTCCTATCAAAGTGCCTGCTTTGTGTTCTGATCCAACTTCCTGCAAAAGTGCACCCCAGGAGGCAGCAGGTAAGGCTTAAGTACTTGGGACCTGGCCACCCTTGATGGGGACCTGGATGGAGCGCGTGACTCCCGGCTCTGGCCTGGACCAGCCCTGGCAGTTGTGGGCATTTGGGAGTTTGGATGGAAGATCTCTGCCTCTCTGCTTTTCAAATAAAATTAAAACAACTAAATAAATAAAACTGGAAAAATTTAAAATATTTGTTTGGCAAAATTATTCTATGGGCTGTGCCATGTGTTTCGGATTGTGTCACATGGGAATATGCATAGACCTGGTTTTCTCACTATTAGTGAGTGATCTTAAAACTGCCCAGTTGGTCCAGTGGGGTCACCCTTTATCCACGCAGTATGCAGTCTCTCACCCGCCTTTCACTCCATGCTCTCGGCAGCTGTTGATGGTCTCTGTAGCTGTGATTTCATTACAGGTTGCAAAACAGTGCTTTTCTCGGGATACACAGCAGACTCATAGAATGGCAGATGTCCTAAACAACACTCTGGCCTCAGAATCATCCCTTAAGGCATTCCAATCTGGCTTTAGAGCCCATGAGAGTATTTTATGCATGGAAAGCCAACACACTCTGGGAAAAAAAAACCTATATGAAAGATCTCTGCGAGTGAGATCCCAGTGGAAAGAACAGGTCATCAAAGAAGGAGGAACCTTTCTCTGAAGGGAGAAGAGAACTTCCACTTTGACTATGACCTTGTCTAAATAAGATCAGAGTAGGCAAACTCAAAAGGCCTCCATAGCCTTGGCAACTCATGACAAGAACCTAAGGTGATTACTGACACCGTAAACAAGAGTGTCAATTTGTTAAGTCAACAACAGAAGTCACTGTGCACTTACTCCTCATGTAAGATCTCTGTCTTAAATGTGCTGTACATTGTGATTTAATGCTATAACTAGTACTCAAACAGTATTTTACACTTTGTGTTTCTGTGTGGGTGCAAACTGTTGAAATCCTTACTTAATATATGCTAAATTGATCTTCTGTATATAAAGATAGTTGAAAATGAATCTTGATGTGAATGGAGGAGGAGAGGGAGTGGGAGAGGGGAGGGTTGCGGGTGGGAGGGAAGTTATGGGGGAGGAAGCCATTGTAATCCATAAGCTGTACTTCGGAAATTTATATTCATTAAATAAAAGTTAAAAAAATAGTGCTTTTCTAAAGTTGAAGGCTTCATTCATTTCTTAATAATGATTCTTCTATAAAGGAGATCTTTCATCAATTATTTGGTTACACTGAAATAGGGCCAGAACGGGAAAAGCAGGCTAAATGCTTGATTCTTTCATGTGTCATTTCAGAATAAGTTGGTACCCTAGCAACCCCAGAAGACACCCTGTGGTAGACTGGGAAATCATCAGGAATCAGTGAATTTTCATATGCTTGCAGCGTT
Organism: Oryctolagus cuniculus; assembly: GCF_051225735.1. Lineage (NCBI taxonomy): Eukaryota > Metazoa > Chordata > Mammalia > Lagomorpha > Leporidae > Oryctolagus > Oryctolagus cuniculus. Next base: position 140,992,217 of record NC_142870.1, read on the forward strand.
TAGAAATGTGTTTGTATATATGTGGAGTATGAGAATAATTTTTACCTTTGATACTCCAGTAATTCCATGTGTGGTCAGTGCCACTGACACAGCACCAGACGTCACTGAGTCATTTCATGGGTTACTGTTATGAAAAAACGCATCAGGGTTTTCTAGTTTATTTCCTTCTCCAGATATGGGACTAGTCATTTGCCCAAAGAGCTTTGGTGTCCTTTGGAGGTGATGATATTTGTAATATTTTTAAAAAGCTTTACTTATTTATTTGAGAGTCAGAGTTAGTTACAGATAGAGAGAGGGAGAGACAGAGAGAAAGGTCATCTGCTGGTTCACTCAACAAATGGCCGCAACAGCTGGAGTTGGGCTAATCTGAAGCCAGGAGCCAAGAACTTCTTGTAGGTCTCCCACACGGGTGCAGGGGCCCAAGGACTTGGGCTATCTTCTATTGCTTTCCCAGGCCATAGCAGAGAGCTGGATTGGTAGAGAAACAGCCAGGACAAGAACTGGCTCCCATAGGGGATGCCGGTACCAAAGGTAGAGGCCTAACCTACTCGGCCACAGCGCCGGCTGGCTGATGGTGTTTAGAATCCATAATCATGGGGCTAAGTTGTGTTTATTGTGTCCATGTCTTTTCAAAATAACAATATCAATAGTGCATCTGCTGGATGTAGTTTAGATTCCTTTTGATTTTTAAAATGTTTGTGTATTTTCCGGTTGAGTAGTTTTATTATCATTATTGATGTTTTCCTGGGAATTTATTCATTTCATTATGTTTTAAAATTTAGTGCTACAATATTGTTCACAATACTTTCTTATTCATTTATTCGTAAGCTTGTTTAAATATTTGTTTTGAAATAATTTCAAACAGAGAAAGATGACAATAATTACACTGCATCCTTTGCCCGTTTCCACCCGCTGCTGATATTTCGCCATATTTGCTGTGTCATTCATCTCTCTGCCTTGTGTATTTCATTTTTTTCTTCCCTTTTCCTCATCATTTGAACTAAGTTGCAGACATTATGCCTCTTTAAACCTTGGTATTTCAATATTGATTTCCTAAGAACAAAGGTGCTTCCCTTTTTAAAACTGATTGGTCTTTTCAAAAAGTCAGAAAAACAGAACGAGAGGGCGAAACACAGAGAGAGATCTTTCACCCACTGGTCCACTCTCCAAGTGGCTACAACAGCCAGGCAGGACTGGGCCAGACTGAAGCCAGGAGCCAGGAATCCCATCTGGGTCTCCACATGAGTAGCAGGGGTACCTGGGTCATCTCATGCTGCCCTCCCAGGCACATGAGCGGGAAACTGGATCTGAAGCAGAGCAGCCAGGACTTGAACCGGCATATGGGATGCTCCTGTTGCAAGCAGTGGTTTAATCTGTCGTGCCACAGCACCGACCCCAAAGGTGTTCTGCTTCACAGAGCAGTTAATGAATTCAGGAAGTTTAACAGTAATCTAAGAGTTCAGCCGCCTTAACATTATCTAATATAATCCACATTCCCCCGTTGGTAGCTCTTCCAATAACAGCCTCTATAGCACAATTTTTTCTTTACTTGACAGCTGCCTTTAGCTGCTATTCCTCTGGACTTTAGACCTCCTTTAATCTCTGTATTTTTGGATTATTTTGAAATTGGCCTGTAATATCTGTACATATTGTGGGATGTGATGTTCTGATTCAATGCATGTTTATATTACGCAATTATCAAATCAGAGTAATTAGTTTTTTTGTCCCTGCATACATTTATACTTCTTTGTGGTGAAAGTCTTCAAAAACCCGTCTTCTAATTAACTGGGGACACACATGCACTGTTAGTAACTGCCATCACCCCCCTGCACAACAGAACCTTAGCACCCCCTCCTCCTCCCTATTTGTAGCTTTGTTGTTCTTCGCTGACCTCTCCCTCCCCTCCCCTTCTCTCACCCCTCCCGCTCTGGTCACCACTATTCTGCTCTGATTTTATGCAGTCGACTCAACTGGGCGTGACTCCTTGTGTTGTCTTTTAGGTTTCCTCCTATGGGGACCAGTTCCTCAGAGATTTCTCGGTTATTCATGGGTTGATGCTTTGGAGAGCAGAGGACAATTGTGTGGAAATCTCTTGTCTTGAGTTTTTCTCATGTTTCCTATGGAATATCTGTTATTGATTCCTGCTGTATCAGCTGTTACTATGATGGCTGCAAAATAGTAATTTTTCTAGTATCTTCATCCCTTCTGTATTTATTACTTGGTATCCTGCAGGAAGGGTTTTCTCCTCTCTCCCAGTTATTTATCTTATTATTTTTATTTATCTATTTTAAAAATATTTACTTATTTATTTGAAAGGTAGAGTTACAGAGAGGCAGAGGCAGAGAGGTAGATCTTTCATCCACTGGTTCACGATGGCTGAAGCTGTGCCAATCCGAAGCCAGGAGCCAGGAGCCAGGAGCTTCCTCCAGGTCTCCCATGTTGGTGCAAGGACCAAAGCACTTGGGACATTTTCTACTGCTTTCCCAGGCCATAGCAGAGAGCTGGATCTGAAGTGGAGCAGCCGGGTCTCAAACCAGCACCCATATGGGATGCTGGCACTAGAAATGGCAGCTTTACCTGCTATACCACAGCACCAGACACCATTTGTTTATTTTTAAAAATTTATTTGTTAATTTGAAAACCAGAGTTAAAGAGGGAGAGGGTGAACAGAGAGTGAGAAGTCCGTGTGCTGGCATGCCACAATGGCCAACACTGGGCCAGGCTGAAGCCAGGGGCCAGGAGCTTCATCCAGGTGTCCAACGTGGGTGGCAGGGGCTCAAGCACGTGTGCCACTTCCCCTGCTTTTCCCAGGCCATCAGTAGTGAGCTGGATTGGAAGTAGAGCAGTCAAGGGGATGAAGTAGCACCCGTATGGGATGCTAGTGTTGCAGGCATCAGCTTAACCTGCTATGGCATGATGCCAACCTCCTTATTTTTTAATCTCAATAGCATGCACATACAGTTTTGTCTTTTGAAAAAATTTTCAATACCATCTATTTTTGCCTTCTCCTGGTCAAATCTTGCCAGAATTTTGTACATTTTATTAGGCATTTCATGAAACCAACTTTTTGTTTTAAAAATGATTTACTTATTTGAAAGGCGGAGAGAGAGAAAGAGAGATCTTACATCTGCTGCTTCACTCCTCAAATGGCCAACAGCTGCAGTTGGTCCAGCCTGGAACTCTGTCTGTGTATCCCATATGGGTGACAAGGGCCCAGATACTTGGACCATTTTCTGTTGCCTTCCCAGGCATGTTAGCAGGGAGTTGGATTGGAAGTGGAGCAGCCAGGACTTGAACCAGTGCTCTGATGAGGGATGTCAGCATTGCAGGTGGCCGCCTACCTCACTGCCCCACAACGCTGACCTCTCTGATCACCTTTTTCTCTTGTTGACTGTCTTACATTTGGTTCCCTCAGAAGTGGTCCTCCGGATGAAAGTGCTGGCCAGCCCACTCCTGACAGAGAAGTGAACCCATAACCAGAAGAGTTCACAGAAAATGCATATTATGAGAAAACTCTGCATGACTTTCAAAATTGTTTTGCACCAAAGAAAACTTATCTTTCCATTTCATTTTCCCATGAACTTCTTGAAACACCCTTGCATATCATCTCTGCTGAAGATGAACTGTTGCCCCTTCCAGGGCGGAAGGGGTCTGAGGTCATGAACGTGTCACCCAGCGGCTGCGTACATCTGCCAGGATTTGTACCATATCAAGAGCTCAGCATTGGCCTCTGTTCCCGATGGTCGGGCAGCAGGTGGCAGATACATGGCCTTGGTCAGTGGGAGCCCAGCACGTCAGGCCATCATGCCGAGGCCATCCGGTCACCTCTACGGCCCTTCGTGAGGACCTGGGTGGTGGACTGGCGGCTGCTGGGTGCATCGTCCTGCCCACCTTCTTGTTTGGTGCTTCTTCCGCAGGCACACGTGCTCTCTGGTTGGCACCGACACGCACACAGCATAGCAACATCTAGCCACGTGCCTCTTCCCCAGAGACCCTTATTTCCAGTCTTTCAGCCTTGTTCCCTTGAGGTCCTCGATGAAGCAGCCAGGCCACTCTCCACCACTTAGAAGGCTTTAGCATAAAGTGGATGACCAACCACACTTGGATTAGCACCCAGGGCCTGCTCTCAGTGGCTCTGCAGTGCTGTAGCCTTGCACTGTTAGCTCTCACCAATGCATCACGCTGACCTGTCAGTGTGAGACTGATTCCTCCCCCTTTTTTTTTGTCAATAAGCTCCTCACACAGCCATACATGTGCATGGGACAGCAGTGCAGGAGAAGTAGGGGGCTCTGGGGTCTGGGCCACCACCTGCTCACACAATTGAATTCTTTCCGCCATGCTTGGCTGAGCCTGATACCAAATGTACCATTGTCACTGCCTAACAGATTGCACTCTGATTGTGCCTGCCTGAGCTTATGATTTGGTGGGTCTGGAAATTGGTCCAGTTTACGATGTCCTAAGGTTAGACTCTCAGTTTTTCCCAAGGTCCAGTTGTGTGCCAGGGCTGCATTTTGACTGGCAAGTCCATGTCTGCTGTGGACAGCATGGCCTTGGGGTGTGGGCCATGTGTGTCCTGTAAGGCTTGTCAGAGACTCCATACAGGGTCGTCCACTCCCAGACAGTCTGAAATCATGGACTCTGCCAAACTGTGTGGCCCAAACAGCAGGGCCTCTGGTTTTGAATCCTGAATGTGCTGCAAAGCTCTCTCTTGCCTGTGTATCACCCAAAACTGGCAGCCTTCCATGTCACCTGGAGGGGGCTCACAGCAGTATTCCACAGCGCTCCACTTCTCAAAATCTAAAGCAAGGGTTGTGTCTCCTCTCAGTGGCAGGCAGCATGAGGTGAGTAACTCGTCCTTTGCCAAGGACATCTTGGCATACACCAGACCTCGCAGCCTCCTAAAACCTTGGCCAACATGGCGGTTGGGGGCTGTCTCCCATTCTCTGGTAGGAATGCCTCTTTCCAAGAAATCCAGAGTGCTTGCCACATCTCAGTCTCCAGCGACAAAGTGATGTCATCAACACGACGGAGCAAGCTTGGAGGGTCTGGATAGTCAGCCTTTGTCGTCATAGATGCAAGAGCTCCTGTAGCCCTAGGACAAGGTGGGAACGTGGCTCCTGGGGTAACGGGAAGTGCTTTGATCAGCCTTCCCTAGGGAGCCAGGGCAATGGCTGTCAGGCTGTGAGCACCCGCTCCGATCAAGATGCTGCCTCTGGCGCAGCAGCTGCCAGTGTGCCTGCCCCATCGTTAAGTTCTCAGCCCTCGACTGTCTCCCGCTACCATCTGTCTGGTTTTGCAGGGCTTGTGCCAGGGAATGGGATGGGGCGAATGCACCCTGGAAGCCTCACACAGGAGCGCTCCCCAGGCAGCCCCGTCGCCTCACCGCCGATAAACAACAGTGGGAGAAACGTACTTAGAGTACTTGTTGTAAACAGCAAGGTTCTCGTCTTTGGAACCTGCTCTCTCCTCTTACAAACGGCTCTGGGTTTGTCTCCTACTGGGGAAGCGTCCAGAGGGGCTGTGATTTTCCATTGCTGTGGGAGACTCCAGTGTTTCGCTCACAGGCTCTGGTCGTCTTTGGTTATAGAAGCAAAGTATGGGTCTTTATTTGTGCTTTTTCTCATTTTGTCATTTAATATAGCAAAGCTGAAAGTTCAACAATACCTCATTGCTCCTGCGAAATCTTAATTCACTCCAAAATTAATCACCTGCATTTAGCTTGTCTCTATTTTTGTTCCATATTTTAACTCTATTTGCATTGTTCTGTTAACTCTACCAGTTGTGTGTTTTTATTATTCTTTTGTATAATCAATGCTTGTTTGGATTTGCCCAAGGATTTCCCTACTGCTATGCTCATGGTCCCAGCCACATCTCATCCTCCTTCTTGGAATCATTTCTCTTCTTTCTAAAGTGCATCCTTTAGAAATTTTTTAAAAAAATATTTAATTAGTTAATTTTTTGAAAAGCAGAGCTACAGAGATGGAAGGGGAGACAGAGAAAAAGATTCCATTCACTGATTCATTTCCCAAAGGGCTGGGCCAGGCTGAAGTCAGGAGCCCAGAGCTCCATCCTGGTCTCCCATGTTGGTGACAGGGACACAAGCACCTGGACCATCTCCCGCTGCCTCCCCAGGTGCATTAGCAGGGAGCCAAATTGGAAGTGGAGCAGCTGGTACTCGAACCCTCACTCCGATACGAAAAGCAGGGGTCGGAAGCAGTGGCACAACCCTGGGCCCTTCTTTTTCTTCTTTTTTTGTGGGAATGTATTGGTAACAGTCGTCACTGCTTTTATTTACCTGACAGTGTCTCCACCATCATTCATCCCTCTTCCTTTTCGTGAAAAAAAAAAAAACTTTTTTAAAGATTTATTTATTTGACAGTCAGTTGCACAGAGAAAGGTAGAGACAGAGAGAGAGGTCTTCCATCTGCTGGTTCACTCCCCAGATGGCCATAACAGCCGGAGCTACGCCAATCCGAAGCCAGGAGCCAGGAGCTCCCTCCTGGTCTCCCACGTGGGTGCAGGGGCCCAAGCACTTGGGCCATCTTCTACTGCTTTCCCAGGCCACAGCAGAGAGCTGGATGGAAAGAGGAGCAGCCGGGACTCGAACTGGCACCCATATGGGATGCCAGCACTGCAGGCAGCGGCTTTACCCGCTTTGTCACAGCGTCGGCCCCATGAATTTTCTACTGAAATGTAACATACATAGGGTGAAGTTGAGTTTGCTGAATTGTTTCAGGGTGGACATGCCTGCTTAGCCCTTCCCATTCTCTCCTCCCACCTGAGGCTCAGGCGACCACTCTTCAAAGTCTTTAGTCACGTTTATACAGGGGCCAGCACTGGTGTACCCGTCGAGCTTCCTGGGAATCAGGGGAAGATGGGCATCGGGAAAGCTTCTCCATTAGGTGGCCAGGCTGAGAGTAGAGGCCACGGACGGGCAGAGATGGGGGTGACCAGGAGTGTCTAAGAGGCCAGGAGAGCGGGACGCGGTTGTGGGCGTGTGCGTTCCCTGAGGTGTGGATCTCAAGGGGGCAGCAGAGTTTCCCGCCACTGTCCGTGGAAGTGGACGAAGCCGAAGGCACGGGCAAGGCTGCTTTCCAGGGGCCCAACCCCAACTCCTGCTGGGTTCCCCCCACGCAGAGTCAGGCGATGCCTTCTGTGCCGCTCAACAATTGTGAGTGTGTGCGGGAGTTCTTATCCCACCTGACCGGGGCTAAAACCAAACGTTTTCCACATAACGAGCAGCAGAACTGGCACTCAGACCCATGGCTCTCACAGGATGCGCTCTTCTCTGGGTCTGAAGGAAACTCTAGTAATATTCTTCTTCTGATAAGGGTGGCTGTAATTTGGTCTTCGTCGTTTTAAGGAAGTTCTCGTGCCTATTGAGATCTGGTTTTCTTTGAAAATTTGTTTGAACTGGCTGCACTTAAGAAATCCTGCCGGCAGGTGGCGACACAAACCCAACAACGCAGGGTTCCCCTTCCAGAGCTTTCTGGAGGGGCGAATGGGACTTGCTGCTGTGAGCGTCTAGCTTGTCTTGTGATTGTGGGCTCCTACTTCTGCTACCTGGGGGCGCACTCTGGTTCCCTCAGGTCTTCAGCACAAAGTCCCCAGGACTCCGTGGCCGCTAATCTCAGATGGGACAATGCCTTGTTACCCGCCCCATCCCCACCCCACCCCGCCTTGGCTGGCCCCTTCTCCCCTCTCCCTTGGGGACGCAGCACAGGGGTCACCCCTGGTTGCCCGGCTTTGCAGAACGTCCTCTCCCTGTGTCTCCCTGTCCCAGCCCTGGCGCCCTGGGTGCCCCTCTGGTTTGCATGGATGCTTTCCTCCCAGACAGTGCCCTGCGGGCGGGGACTGTGTCCTCCCACCTCTGTACTGGTGCCCGGCACATAGATTCTGAGTCCAGTGCCGGAAAACACCGCAGAGGAGGTGAACTGACAAAGGCGGGCTCAAAGGTGGTCCTGGGAGACTCTGCCTCAGGGCTTTTATGAAGCCTCACCGTGCAGGGGCTTCCGTGGGCGTGGGCAGTCGTGTGTGTTTTTGCGTTTAGGGCCATCTTTGCTTTATCTGAAAAGCCTCTGTGAATCTTTTTAAATACCTCCAAGGAAGAAGGCATTTTTGCAGGAAGTAAAAAAAGAGTAATTTAAATAAGTGGAAGGAGAATGAGTTTAAATTGCATTATTATACTAATTAATGCCTCCTGTCCCCCTAGAAAAAGTGCTTTGTCTCAGTGTGGAGGCACATCCGGGCTGGGAGTTGAGACTGATTGTTGCAGATGGCTGCTGTGAGGGGTGATGGGCATCGCTTTTACAGCGTTCAGGGCAGGTGGGGGAACCAGGTCTGTTTCATTCCCGGCTTCCGGAGCTCAGGGGCTGCAGCTGTGGTGAGTGGCACACAGCAGGCGCACAGAAAGAACTGCGCTGTCGGCTTGTGAATGCATGATAGCATGAGGGCTGGATCGAGACCGAGGAGGGTCGAACGTGGCTGTCGTCTTCAGAGGAAGCAGTGAATGAAGAGCTGTTGGACTGGTCTGAGCCGCCTGAGGTGCCAGGTGCAGGGAGCCCCTGGGTGCGCCATTCACGGTCGCTCTGAGAGGCAAGCCCGGTTTCCAGGTCGCGGAGTTTTTCCCAGTGTCAGAGACGGGAAACATCCGTGTGAGGACCAGTGTGTCTGAGGCCAAGTTCAGGCTCCTCCCGCCTCCAGAGTGAGGCTCTGTTAAAGGACACCGACCGCCCACTGTCTTAGTCCACTCTGAGAGCTGTGAAGATACCAGGAACTCAACAGCTTCCGAGCTGTTTCCAACTCTTTCTCACGGTTCCGGAGTCTGGGGAGCCGGGGCTCAGGGTGCTGGCAGGTTCTGCAGGCGGTGCCGGTCCACTTTCTGATCCACAGATGACGTCTTCTCCCGGGGTCCTCCCGTGGTAGAAGTGGGCGGGTGGCAAGAATCCGACTCATGAGGGCTCCGCCCTCATGACGTGGTCACGCCCCAAAGGCCCTGCCCCCCAATAACCATGGTGGGGGTGGTGGGCGGGGTTAGGCGTCAACGTTGGACTCCTGCGGGGGCTGCCGCATTCAGAGCCCTGAAGAAGCGCTGGCCAGCCTTCAAGGAGACGAAGGTTCTCATTCTGCAGTTGGGGCTGGCCTGAGCTCTGCACCTCAAAGGCTCCTCCTCGCGCTGGGCTGGGGGCACCTCTGAGCCCCTCGGGTGTCTTCAGGGCAAACGGGGCTCCGGGAGACTCACTGAGTTGCCAAGGACACCCCGCTGTCAGGCCCAGGAGTGTCTGGGTCTAGCGCTCAGCTCGGGTCCTCACATTGTCCGGCCTCCTAGGCCCCAGGTCCTCTCCCTGAGCGCTGGGAGTAGGCTCTTGCAGGCCTATGCTGGTCACGTGTGGTCCAGGCTGCTTCCCAATCCGACACCACTGGCTGTGGGTGTGCTGTGTGCCGAGCACACCGGGTGCAGGCTATCTTGGGAGAGGGCCACACGGGTAGCTGGCAGCACGCCCCCCCCCCCCCCTTTCTGAAGTCAGAGACCTCTTTTACCCACCCTGGGCCGCTGCCCCATGCAACTCCTCCCCGCACAGGTCTCCTGCTCTGGTCTCCACTACCAGCGGCACCTCCTCCCTTGCATTCAGTGGGGAGAAGAACTCGGGGTGCGCAGGGAGTGCCTCTGTGGTCGTAGTGCTCCCCCAAAGGCTGAGAACCCCACACCTCTCTTCTTCCGTGGGCTGGGGCTGGGGGATGGGAGTGGTGGGGCTGGGGTTGCACTGGACTGAAGCGCCCCCTGATGGCCATGTGGGGTGCGCTACTCCCAACTCTGGGGACGGTCTGAACTTGGGAAATTTACTGCGTTTCTCCTTTGGTGCTGGGCTCCATGGTGCTCAAGAGAAAGGAAGGCATCCCATTGTCACCGTCCACGCAGGCTGCTGTAACCAAAGATCACAGGCTGAGAGGCTCATAACCCACAGACATTTGTTTCTCCCTGTTCTGGAGCTGGGAAGTCCAAGCTCAATGTGCTGACAGCTTCGGTGTCTGGTGAGAGCCACTTCCTGTGTGCTCCTACAGTGTGTGTGTGTGTGTGGGGCTCTCTCTCTCTCTTTTTAAAGATTTATTTATTCATTTGAAAGGCAGAGTTACAGACAGAGGGAGGGAGAGACAAAGAGAAGGATCTTCCATCCACTGGTTCACTCCCCAGATGGCCACGACTGCTGGAGCTGGACCTGGCTGAAGCCAGGAGCCAGGAGCTTCTCCTGGGCCTCTCACATGGGTGCAGGGGCCCAAGCACTTGGGCCATCTTCTGCTGATTTCCCAGACACATTAGCAGGGAGCTGGATTGGAAGTGGAGCAGCTGGGACTTAAACTGGCACCCATATGGGATGCTGGCGCGGTAGATGGCAGCTTAACCCATTGTGCCGCAGTCAGCCCCCGGGGTCTCTTTAAAAACACCAGTCCATTCTGGAGGCTGTGCCCTCATGACCTAATCACTCCATAGGCCTGACTTCCAAATATCTTCACCGTGGGCATTGACATTTCAACATATGAACTTAGGGGGATGCAGCTGGCAGACCAGAGTATTTGTTGGCCTCATAACTCCCCACACTGTGGGGCACAGAGGAGGCTTCCAGACCACCGGGTGGGGTGAGCAGGAGCCACTGAGGTTAGGCAGCTGGTGTGATTGTAAATCCAAATGATCTTCAAACTAGAAGCATTTCCCCGGGGTTGGGGGTCACCAGTGTGGAGGCAGACAGAGGAGGTAGATACAGGAGATTGAGGGAGAAAGCCGTGTGGATCAGCCCCGGGGTGACTGGCTTGGACTTTCTCAGCAGGTGTACCCCGAACCTGGACTGGATCTGTTTGCCTTTGCTGTTTGGGGCTGGGCACAGTTCCCAAGCCATTTCTCAGGATCCCAGCAGGATGGTGGAGAGCACTGCCACTGGGCTTACACTGCCCCGGTTCAAATCCCTGCTGCACCAGCCATGGCACCCAGAGCCGTCTCTGAGCCTTTCTCGGCTCCAGGGTCTGCAAATGTAAAACGGGGACATGAACCCTGCCAGACTCATAGACTTGCCAGGACTGCACAAGACAACAGTGCACGGGGCTTTTTGGCCCATGTATGAATTAAGCGCTCAGTTCTGCCTCCCTCAACGCCACCACAATTAGCTCTCCATGAATCACTTAATATGCGGGTTTGAATCACTGTCTCCTCTCATCGCAAAAGGAAAGGCTTGTGTGGTGTGGAGAGGAAGCCCATCAGCAGTGGGAGAGAGGTTTTCTGGATACCTCACAAGCTCCTGGCCTTGGATGTCTTGTCTCTCTCCCTCTCCCACCATCTCATAGAGAGGCCCCGATGCTCGGCTGATGCCCACCCCCCGCTCCAGCCTTCTACTCAATGCCACAGGTGCAGAGGAGATGTCGCCTGGTTCAGATGATAAGTAACATGGAGGAAAGCTGTAAAAGCACTGCCTAGTGTGTAGACCTAGGAAGTAATGACAGCCCTCGCACGTTTACTTTATTTTATTATTAGCTGCATCAGAAGAGAATCGCAAATTATAACTGCTCGTCTCAAAAATGAAGACTACTGGGACCTTATGTTTCAGAAAACCCAGAGAGGCAGGAAAGGAATTTTAAAAAGTTCCTTTTGAGTTAACGTCTGAATTTACAATGAGTCATAAATACAATTAATGAATTATGAGTGTCTGCTACTCGGAACACCATTTGTGAGATGCCATCATTTTCTTAAGCAAGTCTCCTGCTCAGACATCCGGGTATGTAAATAAAGGTGAATGGAGACAAATTCTACGAGACACAAAAGTAACACATGACAGGAAATCTTGCACCAAAATACCGAGCAGAGTCCGCCTATGTCTGGTCTGACTTAGGACCTTCCCCTCAATCCAAAGTTCTTTGCTTGATTCAAGGACTTGCAAATTCAATGTTCTTATCATTTTGCAGATAGCATCTTAATTTTGGAGTGCATCTGGGTCTTTGGAGATGGTCCCAGAGTTTCCTCTTAGCTATGATTTCCTTATCAGAGGGAGGTGTGAGTTCTGATTTCTTGGATATGCCTTGTCCTGATTTCGTCCCAGCAGGACAGAGCAAGCTCCCAACCACCTGTGTGCTGCTGCCTTAGACTCTGGAATCTAGGAAGGGCGCCAGGCGCAGATAGCAAGAATTCTGGCTATTTTTCAGCCACAGGCTAGAGTCTCAGGTGCCTCGAAGTCCTCTCCGCGCCTCCTTGGTCTCCAGTTCCTGTCCTGTACCTCTGCCTCTGGGGCACAGTGGGTTTCTTTGTCTCTTTCTCTCTGTGAGGGGAGGCAGTCATGCATTATGCTTCGATCCATTGTCTGAGACCTGTTCCCTCCGCCATGCCTCATCCTACCAGCTCCTTCTCAGCGGGGCTTGGCTGTGTCCCTGTTCACATGTGCTTTTGTGTCTCCGTAGCTTGCCATGACAAGCTTGATGCTGATTCTCCTCTAACACCCCCAGGTGTCTCCTTGTTGTCTCTGGAACCACACCCTTTTAGCATTGCACCTGTTTATCAGTGTCCGGAAGGGGACAGGTCCACAGATGGATAATGTTAATAGCCATGTACTTCATGTGTAGAATACACACGCATGCACACACTCTCTTTCTCTCTCTCTCACTTACACACACACACACACACACATGCACCCTTAGATACAAAATATGATCAATGTGAGAGTGCTTCCAACAGCCCATGGAGGTGGGAGGCATTTGGTGCTGCAGTAAAGTCATTTCTCCTCTGCCTCTGATTCACTTTCCACTGATGAGCACCCTGGGAGGCAGCAGGTGATGGCTCAAGGACTTGGGTCCCTGTCCCTCATGTTGGAGACCCAGATTAAGTTCCGGGCTCCTGGTTTCAGTCTGGCTCAGCCAGACTGGGCATTTGAGGAGTGAACCAACAGATGAAAGATCTCTCCCTATTTCTGAAATATAAATAAAAAATAAGTAAATACATAAATCAACTGCTCAAAAATTGTTAAAAAGCATATTGTGGGAAAATAGAATTGAAAGATAAATTTATCAGGGCAGGTGTTGTGGCTGTAGTGGGTAAAGCTGCAGCCTGGAATGCCAGACTCCCATATGGGCACCAGTTTGAGTTCCAGTTGCTTCATTTCCAATCCAGTTCCCTGCTAATAGCCTGGGAAAAGCAGTAGAAGATGGCCCAAGTGCTTGGATTCCTGCCATGCACTTGGGGGACCCGGATGAAGCTACTGGCTCTTGGCTTTGGCCTGAGTCAGCCCTGGTCATTGTGGTTACTTGGGGGAGAGAACCAGCAGTTGGAAGATCTCTATCTCTCTATTTCTCTGTCTCCCCTTCTCTCTTTGTAACTCTGACTTTCAAATAAATAAAAATTTTTTTAAAAGAAAGATAAATTTATTTTGGTGTGAAAATTGAAATATATGCATACTTTTTAAAAAATTATTTATTTATTTGAAAGGCAGTGTTACAGAGAGGCAGAAGTGGGGGGAGAGAAAGAGAGAGAGGGGTAGAGAGAGAGAGAGAGAGAGAGAGGTCTTCCAGTTCACTCCTCAGGTGGCTGCAACGGCTGGAGCCGTGCCTATCCAAAGCCAGGAGCCAGGAGCTTCTTCGTGGTCTACCACGTGGGTGCAGGGGCCTAAGGACTTGGGCCACCCTCTATTGCTTTCCCTGGCCATAGCAGAGAGCTGGATTGGAAGTGGAGCAGCCAGGACTCGAACTGGTGTGCATATGGGATGCCGGCACTGCAGGCAGTGGCTTTACCCACCATGCCACAGTGCCAGCCCTCATGCATGCATACTTTTTTAATAACATGCATTCCCAAACTTTTTGAAGGTCCCTCCTATGCAAGCATTTCTAATTTTTTGCACCAAAATAACCTTATCTTTTAGTTTCATTTTCCATGGAATTTTTTTTGAAGTGCTGTTCTACAAGGGAAAATATAATAATTATCATTGCTTTCTGTATCTTCTTTCTCTGTTTAATTTCCTTCATCTTTAGCAATTTTCAGAATGCTCAGGTTGAGTCCTGCTGAGAAGCCTGGTTTAGCTCAGTGTCGCGTTAGGTGTTGACAATCGCATTCTCTCAGCATCTGGAAGATTTTTTCTCATGTCCTGTCCTTTGTTGATGCTGTTGAAAAGTCTGTACTGTTCACTCGTTATTTTGTAGAAAATCTGTTCCTGTGAATTCTGTACCCACCTAATTGCTACTCTATTGTCCGGAGTTTGTCTTTTGTCTCTAGCTGCTCATAAAACCTTCCCTGTATCTTAGGGGAGCTGTCATTCCACTATGATGCGGCTAGCTTTAGATTTATTTCCTTTCTACTCATTGGTGACTTCTGAAATCTGAAATGCCATGTCTTCATCAATTCTGGAAAATTCTCAGCCGTTTCTCTCTGGAAATCTTGTTGGACGCAGGTGGACAGTGTTCTCGGCTCTCACAGATGGTCTTTTATATATTCACATCTTGTCTGCCTGGGGTCCGCAGGATTACCCCAAGTCCACCTTCTAGTTAGTCATTCTGGCTTTCTCTAGCCCTACTTTGCTAAATTGCTCTCCATTTTTAAAATATTACTTCAATGGCAGAATTTTAAAAGTGATTTTTCTTTTTTACACTTTTTTACTTATTTATTTGAGAAGAGAGAGAGGGAGAGAGAGAGCGCAAGAGTGGGAGAGCACTCCCATTTGCTGATTCACTTCACCAGTGCCTGCAGTGGTTGGGCCTAGGCTGAGGACAAAAGTAGGAGCTGGAACTCATGCAGGTGGCAGGAACCCACTTCCCTGAGCCATCACGTGCTGCCCCCAGGGTCCACATTAGGAAAAACCTGGAATCGGGAGCCAAAGAGGGGAGTTGGACCCAGGCGTTCCAGTGTGGGATGTTTGCGCCCTAATTGGTATCTTGAAGGCTATGTCGAACACTCACCAGTGAAAGGATATTTATTGAGATGTAATTCATATACCATACAGTTCACCCATAAAAGTGTACAAGTCAATAGCATAAATGGCTGAATTTTCCATTTCTAGAAATTCCATTTGTTCGTTTAAAAAGAGTTCCATCTGTCCCCGCCCCCGCCGAGTTATTCTTCTCTTATGCTTTCAATGCACTTCATTTGTTTCATGTTCATAAAATTTATTTATTGATAACCTCTATTATATTGTCTTATTATCTGAAGCACTTGTGAGTGTGAACATCATTTTTTCCCCCTTTAAACTGTGCATGTTTGCAGAGTCTCCCTCAAGGTGGGCTGGTTCCTCCCTTGCTTTTTAATTTTGAGCTTATCGTCGGTAAACATTTATCTGTTAGAATCATACACAGCGTGGGATCAAATTGTGTTCTTCTACAAAGGTTTTCATTTGCTTCTGCCTGGGGCCCAGGGATAACATCAGCTTGTAACAAACTTCTCTGTTAATTCAGCAGCATGGGGTTTTCTGACCATGCTGATAGTGTAAATTTTAACTCCAGAGATGTTTGAGGTCTTGGGCTGTGATTAAAAATTCCCGGGGGAGAGGTTGTTTTTCCCCTGCAGAGCTCATGCAGAGACAGACAGGTGTTCTTACGGCTGCCTGCACTTACGGGTGTTTTTCTAGTCTGCGTGGACTCCAGGAGTCCAGTCCTCTGATAGCCCTGGTTTCCTGTGCCGGCTTCATAACCCTGCTTCTCGGGTGCCGGTCTCCAGTAGGACTGATAAATAAACAGTGGTGTAGATTTCACAATGGAGGACTACACAGCAATGACAAAAGCAAATTGCTGACACATGCAGTAACCTGGGTAATGTCACAGGCGTAATTCTTGGCTAAGAGAGACCAGGCGAAAAACATCCAGTGGACCATTGCATTCCTATGGGGTTCTAGAACAGGATAAGCTAACCTTTGATGATGAGTCAAGACACAGGTTTCCCTTGAGGGGGACGCCGGCTGCAGGCAGGCATCAGGGAGCCTACCCAGGGCCTTCAAAAAGCTCATGGAAAATGGAGTCAAGTGATCGTGTGACATCCCCACCAACTTTTGAGGCCCCCTCATTGTGCGCATGTTTGTGTGCATGTATTCATTAAGCTCTAGGCTTAAGAACTGTGCATTTCCACCAGGTTCTAGTCCCGGTCGGGCTGCCGGATTCTGTCCTGGTTGCCCCTCTTCCAGGCCAGCTCTCTGCTGTGGCCAGGGAGTGCAGTGGAGGATGGCCCTGCACCCCATGGGAGACCAGGAAAAGCACCTGGCTCCTGGCTCCTGCCATTGGATCAGCACGGTGCGCAGGCCGCAGAGCACCAGCCGTGGCGGCCATTGGAGGGTGAACCAACGGCAAAGGAAGACCTTTCTCTCTGTCTCTCTCTCTCACTGTCCACTCTGCCTGTCAAAAAAAAAAAAAAACAAAAACAAAAAAAAACAAAAAAAACCAAAACTGTGCATTTCACTGTATTCTAATTATACAATTGAAAAATTAAAAAAACTAAGACCTCCCCTGAGCAGGTGTAAGGGGCCAACATGCTTGCTCTTTGGGTCTTTGCTCATTCTGTATCTGTGGGCCCTGGAGACTTTATTTTTCTTTCTTTGGAGAGTTCAGCTGAGTATTTGTGATGGTTTTCCAGCATCTCTGCCCTTTCTTGGAGGATGCTTTGTAAGGGTTCAGCAAGCTGCAAACTCGGAAAGCTTTGAATATTTGATCTCCTTCTGTCTTAAATCACTTTCGTATGCATGTAGCAGGTGCCTTCCCTGGGAGAACACAATACATTTTTTGCATGGTTGTTTCTCTAGATGTTCACAGAAAATCACTCTGCGGTGGATTTGGGTGCAGGGTGAGGATCTGGAGAGGATCCTTGTAGTTATGGGAGTGGAAGGCCCCCGAGGACTGGTCGAAGGGCCTCCTGGGGCCTTTGTGGGCCGTGAGCTGATGGAGAGGAGCCCCAGCAATGCTTCCTGTACTCTGAACTGGCTTGAGAGAACAGGTGCACACGTTTCTGTAGGGCCGAGGAGCCACCCCTGGGGAAGGTATCAAGGTTCTAACTGCCTCCAGTTAGAGGTTCAGCTGCACTAGCCCTTTTCTGGTGGGTCGGCAGGATCTACCCCGGGATCTTCCAGGAAGAAGTAAGACATCAGAACTGGGGCCCTCGGGATTCCACAGGATCCATTTCCGACACAGAGTATGGCTGAGGTGACGGCCTCCCTCCATGGGAGTGGCGTGTCAGTGTGGCCTAACTGACAGCAACATGACGGTCAAGTACAAGAGCCCCTTGCCCGTGCAGGCAACTGGAGCAACGAGAGCATCCCCTCTGCAGTGAGGGAGGGGTCGCCCGAGTGTGTGGGGTGGGTGGTGAACAGTGGGCCCTGCATGGCAGCCAAAGCAAAGCTGGTCTTCCCCGTGGACCGGACAGAGTTTCCAGTTCTCACTCCACCAGGCCTTCAGAACCTGAGCCCTTCAGTGGTGTGGTAGATTCAGGGACTTGGCTAAACAAAAGCCACTCAAAGCTTCTCCCCTACCCTCTGTGTCTTTCTAGGAGAGAGGTTGGAAAGTTAACATACTCAAGTTCCCAGCTTCCCCTGCAGCAAGAGGTGTGTTGTAGTTGTGGCCAATGGGGTGTTCACAGAATTCCCATTCCAAATTTATTTTTTTAAAGATTTATTTATTTATTTGAAAGTTAGAGGTACACATAGAGAGAGGCAGAAGCAGAGACAGAGAGAAAGGTCTTTCATTCATGGTTCACTCCCCAGATGGCTGCAACGGTCCGAGCTGTGCCAATCTGAAGCCAGGAGCCAGGAGCTTCTTCGTGGTCTCCTATGCGGGTGCAGGGGCCCAAGGAATTGGGCCATCTTCTAAAACTTTCCCAGGCCACAGCAGAGAGCCAGATTGAAAGTGGAACATCTGGGACTTGAACCGGCATCCATATGGGATGCTGGCATTGCAGGTGGTGGCTACGCTGCTACGCCACAACACCCCCCCACCCCTCCATTCCAAATTAAAAGACAAAACCTCTTGCCTGGAGGCAGGCATTTGTTGCCGCAGTTAAGATGCTGCCTGGATGCCTGCCTCCCATGTCAGAGCACCTGGGTTTGACTCTTAGCTCTGCTTCTGATTCCAGCTTCCTGCTAATGCACACCCTGGCAAGCGCAGGTGATGACTTGAATTCTTGGGTCCCTGCCACCCATTGGGAGACCTGGATGGGGTTTCTGGGCTTCAGCATGAACCAACACTCGCTGTTGTGGGCATTTGAGGAGTGAACCCATAGATGAGAGGTCTCTGTTTCTCTGCCTTGCAAATAAAATGGAAATCATAATAAAAAAAATCCCTTTGCCCTTTGCTCTTCCATCTGCTTCCTGATTAGTGGTGAGGCAGCCTTCTCCTGACCACAGAAGCGTATCACAGCCCGAGGGAGGTGAGCCAGGGCCCCGGATCCCGAAGACACCTTTGAGTAGCATTCTGGCCCGCACCACTTCACTCCGTATTTCTGTGTTATGCGAGAGAAATGGCCTCCTATTTGTGCAAGCCGCTGTGGGTTGGGTGTGCTGCTGTTTGCGGGGGAACCCGTTCTTCATGCGCCGGAGGTGAGGCCGCGCGGTGGTGGATGCTGCACTGCTTAATAACAGCAGCTTGCAGCTGCTCGAGTGATTAATTGGAAAAATGAAAGGAACGTGCTCACGGTGGTAACCTCAGCGTGCTGATGTGGCTCCTGTGGTTTCAGGCATTATCTCAGTCCTTCCCTAAATAGCTCTGTGACAGAAGCAAAGCAGGTGTGACCCACACTCGACACCCACGGAGACCAAAGCCCAGGGAAAGTCAGTGAGGAATTTTCTAATTATAAAAGTAACGCACGTCCCTTGCACCAACGGTGGGAAATATAGACAAATGCGAAGATGGCATTACTTGGAATGTGCCCCTGGAGAACATTTTGGCGCATTTCGTGTTGGCCTCTTTCTTTGTGCAAGGATGCATCCATCTCCCTGGCTTTATACAATCTGGACCATACTCTACAGGGTGATTCGACTTCTTTTTTTTGCTTCTTCTTAACTATCTTTCCAAAGGTCACAGAGTGCTGCCGTGGAGACCAGGATAGCGGCTGGAATTGCGGTCTGCAGGGCTGAGGACAACCTTGCTTCAATAGACGGTGGACCGTGGTGGACCTCATTAGCTTTCATTTTGTAAAGGACGAGAAGAGAGAGGATCTGGGGAAGGCTATTCCAGGACTGCAGTGTTCAAGGCACAGCCCTCTCTCCAGGGTTTGGGTTTTTCCCTTCACTCGGCATTTTCTCTGCTGCAACCTGTCCTTAGTGGAGCGCAGTGGCCTCTCTGCAAAGATGGACTTGTTCAAGGTCTCCCGACAGGCTTCAGGGGGATGGTCAGCAGTCAGAGTGAAGCCTCCTGTGTCCCGTCATGTTCACTGGCATCCCGTGGGCTCAGAGGCATGGAGGAGAAGCAAGGAAGAAGACGAAAGGAATGACAGGCGGGGAAAAAGAGGAGGGAGGAGAGAAAGGAAGAACCACATGGGAAATGGAGAGCTCCATAGACCCCTGGCAGGTGGGTGTCTCCCAGCCCCACGTCCCAGCCTGGCTCTCCTGGGCCTGCTCTTCTGGCCCACCATAGAGTTAACAAAACACACGCAGACCTGGTTTCAAATTCTGCTTCTGCTTCTGCTTCTTCCTTGCTCTGACTTTGACAAGTCCTTTCTCTTTTTTGAAGATACATTTATTTTATTTGAAAGGCAGAGTTACAGAGAGAAAGACTGGGAGACAGATCTTCCATCCGCTAGTTTGTTCCCCAAATGGCCACAAAGCCAGGGGCCAGGAGCTCCATCTAGGTCTACTACATGGGTGCAGAGTTCTAAGTACCCGGGCCATCTTCCACTGCTTTTCCAGGTACATCAGAAGGGAGCTGGATCAGAAGTGGAGCAGCTGGGACTTGAACTGGCGCCCATATGGGATGCTGGCACCGCAGGGATGCTTAACCCTCTGTGCCACATCACTTGTCCATTTGTCAATTTCTTTAAGTTTCTTCTTGGGATTCTGGTTATTCCTGTTCCCTTTTGTTCGTGGTGGGAAGACAGACAAGGCTTCCTGAACAATTTCCCCCACCTCCTCCCTCCACCCCCGCCCCCCAGTGCAGCCAGCAGTGTAAACCAAGCCTTGGCTAGGGTGTGGGAGGGGGTGGTGATAAGAACCCTGATCATTGATTCTCACTGGCACTGGATAGGGTCTCCTTGTAGGAAGCACCACAGCGGGCCTTTGCTTAAGTCACAATTGGGCAGGGCTGATCTGTGTTTGCTGAGTTCTTCATGTGGAGTCAAGGGTCCCTGTCTTATAACACGATCGACATATTCATAAGGGTGGGTGGCAAATCTCTGATGGGTTTCATTCACACACAACGAATGTGGAGGAGAGAAGGAAGTCCGACCCATCAGTTCTTTGACAGTTTCTCTTGCTATAAGGCAGCAGCCCGAGAGGTGGATCTGCTAAGGAGGAATGTATCTGGGCTCTGGGAACCCCAAACCAGTCACAACTGTCTTCTCTTCTTCTCTTCATCCCTTGCTTTTGTCCTCCATGCTCTTTTTCTAAATATCCTTCATTATCTCCCTGAAAACTGGCTTTTTTTTTAACCTGCTGAACCATATCATCCAGCACCTCCAGAACTGTATTCTTTATAGGCTCAGCCATCAGAGAGGGGCTGACCCAATCACTTCTTTAGTTTAAATGCCAAAAGTCCGAGGGAAGAGTCTCACTGGTTGAACATGGATTGGATGGCCACATCTTGACCAATCATCTAGGGAGAGTCATGGGAGGACTCTGTGGCCCATAAGGGGTAAAGGCAGAAAAGTCCCTGAATGGTCACTAGGGGAATTCACATGGAGGGGGTACGTCCTCAGAGGAAGGCTGGGGTCTGCGGAGATGGGGGCACGAGAAACCCACTGCAGCAGCTGAACAGAGGATATGATGAGCAGGGGTCCTTGAGATACAAACTATTTTTTTTAAAGATTTACTTATTTATTTGAAAGGCAGAGTTACAGAGAGAGAGAGAGAGAGAGAGAGAGAGAGAATATCTTCTTTTTGCTGGTTTACTCCCAAAATGACCACAAGGACCAGGGCTGGGCCAGGTGGAACCAGGAGCCAGGAGCTTCGTCTGGGTTTCCCAGGGGGGTGCAGGGGGCCTAAGTATTTGGGCCATCTTCTGCTGCTTTCCCAGGTGCATTAGCAGGGAGCTGGATTGGAAGTAGAGCAGCCAGGAATCAAACCAGCGCCCACATGGGATGCTGGCATTGCAGGTGGCAGCTTAACCTGCTGTGCCACAGCCGATCCTGAGAGAGCCAATCTGAAGCTGTTGGTTTTGCTGGGATGCCAAACTATTCTGCTCCCCAAACATATGGCGACACCCTCCATAGGCTTCTCAAGGCCTGGGCCAGGGGTCTGAGTGGAATCCCAGGCTCTGGATTGGTGCTCAGCAGAAGGGGGAGATCCTCTGTGGGTGACCAGCGTGATGAGAGGGTGTGTTTGGAACTGGAATTGTCTCAAGAACATGAAATCCTGGGAGTTTTCAAAGACCTTGGAAGTAGAATTGGGTTTCCCACAGAATAACAGGGTCTGCTAAAGCCAACTTTAGTTAAATATCAGTAGACTGGGGGACTTCAAGACATTCGTGTTATTGTGTGAAGTGGGTAAACCCTACATAGCAAATAGGAATGAATGATGGGTCTTGCACTAATGAACTTGCAGTAGATGATAACTCCTGCCTCCCTTCCCCATTCCATGAAATTCAGGGACAATGACTTTAGATGCTTTCTAAGATTTGCTTCTGTATGAAAAACATACTTTTGAATGAGTAAGGGTTTTGGGAATAGACAGACCTCAGTTATCATGCATTTTTTACCATCTGAGTAATGATGCGATTTTCTAAACCTGCCAAGTATCAGTCTCTGCATCTCCATGATGGGGCAGTGGCGCCCACCTTGGGGTGTGGGTAGAACAGGTGAGAGAGGCCTGTGGAGCACCCCAGGGCCCGGTGCACACTTTGGTGCCCACTAAATAGTGATTCTAGCATTCTGAAGTGCTTCTTTCTCATTTCTTCAATTTTACTACAATGCCTTGAGGGCAGGAACGATATTTAGTGATACATTTTATCTTCCTAAGGTGCTATAATATTTGCCAAGTTTTGAAAGCCTGTAATTCTCATTTGATTCTCATAAAGCAGGTGGAACAGATCTCATTTCCCTCACTTTTTTTAAAAAAAAGATTTATTTATTTATTTGAAAGGCAGAGTTACAGAGAGAGAAGGGGGGAGGGAAGGAGGGAGAGGGAGAGAGAAAGAGGGACGGAGGGAGATACCTTGCATTCCAAATGGCTGCAATGGCCAGGGCTGGGCCAGGCCAAAACCAGGAGCCAGGAGCTTCTTCCCACATGGGTGCAGGGGCCCAAGCACTTGGGCCATCTTCGCTGCTTTCCCAGGTGCATTTGCAGGGAGCTGGATCAGAACTGCAGCAGCCAGGACTGGAACTAGCACTCATTTGGGATGCCGGCACTGCAGGTGGAGACTTAACCTTGTATGCCACAGCTCCATCTCAGTTTCCACCACTTTTAGGAGGGGCTGAATGAGGTTTGCTTCGTGGGGAGCCTGGCGTGTGTTAGCATGTAACATTTATTGAGTGGACCTTGAGTGAGCTCCACATGTGTATGCACTCTGTGCCCACTATGGAATCCAATATTTATTGCCCACTTGCTGTGTGCCCATCTGTACATAACAACAAAAATCCCTGCCCTAGTGACACTCACCTTCTAGGGACGTGGGTGTCAAAATCATGACTAAATGAACTGAGCGAGGCTGGCGCTGTGGTGCAGTGGGTTAATGCCCTGGCCTGAAGCGCCAGCATCCCACATGGGCACTGGTTCGAGTCCCAGCTGCTCCACTTCCAATCCAGCTCTCTGCTGTGGCCTGGGAAAGCAGTAGAAGATGGCCCAAGTCCTTGGGCCCCTGCACCCATGTGGGAGACCCAGAGGAAGCTCCTGGCTCCTGGCTTCTAATCGGTGCAACTCCGGCAGTTGCCGCCATTGGATGGAAGACCTCTATCTCTCTGCCTCTCCCCTCTGTGTAACTCTGACTTTCAAATAAATAAATGAGACTTTTAAAAATTGTCATTTAAAAAAATAAATGAACTGAGCAACGAGGTGGGAGCTGCTTGGATACCAGTCCTGGATATTTTCTTTCTGACCTTTGAGAAGGAATTCTTGTAGAACTTCAGGCCAGATATGAAGGGACTTGGAGCACATCTAGTCCTGTGGAATGCCTCTTTCAGAGCCTGGGAGCGCTGTTCAGATGCGAGCTGCCTGCACACAGCCAATTTGCAGAGTGGACAGAAGAGCTCCTTTGTAGCTTTCTCCGGTTCTTTCAAACCACTTATTGACCTCCAGTGTCTTCCCAGCTATTGTTCCTCTTCTCTACGGCTCTCCACACTGGAAAGGGTGTGTAAAGGGTGTGTGCATGGGCAGTCTGCATGCTCCACACTCCCCTCCCTCTCCCATGGACCCACTCCTGTCTGGACGTCATCCCCACCTTCCAGCAAAAGTGCTCTTGGCCAAGTTCTCAATGGCCTCCTTGTTGACAAAATCAGTGGCACTCTTCTGCTGTGACGGTGCTTGACCTCTCAGGAGCTTGGAGGCAAATTCTGCCTGTTTGAAACATTCTCCTTTTGTCTCCAGGGAGCCATTCCGTCCCATCTCCCTGCTCATCTTCTCCCGCCCCCTTGCTTGGCCCTCTCATTCCACCTGTATGTTTTGGAGTTTCCTGGGATTCACTCGTAGGTTTTATTTTCATTTTTATCCATTGTCACTGCCTAAGTAATCTCATGGATGAGTTTGCTTTTTCTATATTGCCGATGTTTTGATATCTTCTATTTTTAATCTCCAGCTCCAATTTCTGTTAAACTTTAGCATTAAATGTCCAGGTGCCTGGACATCATAATCTCACAGTCAACTCGAAATTCATTATTCAAAGCCGTGATCTCCATTTCCACACACTTGCCCTCCCTCGGTAGATGACCCCACCATTCAGCACCCTTCGGATGGAGCATCTGTTACTACAGGCTCCTAGAAGCATTTCTCATCTTCCCCACTCCTTCCACGTCCACCGCTGCTGCTCTGGTTCCAGCCACGTCAACTCTGGCTGGATGCGTGCACTCACAGTCACTCACCCTGTCCCATTCTCTGCCCACTCCCGCTTCCCTCCATGTTACTTTCCATACACAAATTTTGTGAGACAGAAATCGCTTCACAGTACTCTGAGGCTCAAAGACCCACGAATGGCTTTGCAGGGGTTTAGCATGCGCTCTGCCCTGTGTGCTTGCACCCAGCCTGCCTTCCAAGTGCAGATCTACCTACTCTCCCCTTGCTACTGGGTTCCAATCACACTGGATTCCTCCTAGTTCCTCACATTGGTGATGGGCACACACAGCCACCACTCTGGGCCCAGAATGCTCTCCCCATGACTCCCCCCACTACCTTCCTTATTGTCTTAGGCCCCTCCCCTGAGAACCTTCTCTCAACATCCCAGCTGCATAACTGCCTACTTCTCTGTCTCCTTGTCCCATTGGCTTCCTTCATGGCGCTTGTCACGATCCTTCTACCAATTTACTGTCTGCCTCTCTCACTAGATGGTGTGTCGCTAAGACAGGTCATTGCTAGGTACCCAGTGCAATCGTTCGTGGAAAGTGTGCATGATCTTTTCATTCGTTTTCCTGCAAATTTCTTGAAGAGCCTTTGCCCTTGCTGACACAGTTGTCACAGATGACGAAGGGCTGCCTTCTGCCTTGGTTTGTTGCTGTGAGTTTTGGTTACCCAGCACCTGTCCCTCTTCTTAGTCTAGATTCAAGCACACCCAGGTAGGAGCGGGTGCAGCCTGCTGACTGGGCTAGGCCAGCAGTGTTTCGCCACGGCCATGGTCACAGCTGTAGCCCATTTAGCCAAGCAGCGTGTTTCTCCAAGGTTCTGCTAAGGGCACTGGCAGAAGAGACTTGGTTTCCTCATTCACTGGGAGGCTGTAGGGGTATTATCCTGGAGCCGCTGAGGCTGCTGGCCTGATGCAGCAAGGCCAGAGAAGCGACAGGAGGTAGAGAGTGAGGGGGTCCTGGCAGGGTGAGCACCCCAAGGCGCAGGTGCTCTTAAAGCCGGTCTGGCCCCTTCTTCCTGGCCCCATCTGTTCCCCTTTGCAGAGGCAGAATAAATATAGTGCCCTTGAGCAAGTCCCTTAATCTCTCCCAGCCTCAATTTTCTCATCTGTCAAGTCTGGTTAGTGACGTTAGCCAGTTTGATTGACGTAGCTTTCCGTGAGGTTCAAAAGCGAGGGTTTCCACGCAGCCTGCTGGAGATCCATCTTCCTGATCACAGGAATGTGTTCTTTTAATCCTTTCCTCATAGCGATATGCAATTTGCTTCTGCCCTTCCACAGGGAGGGTTTCTGGCGGTGGCAGGAGCAGCTGGGCTGTGTAATTTAGGAGATTGTTAATTCCGGGTTCAGAGGCCACGCTCCCGGTCGCGGGCAGCTCACTGAGCATGCTCGGATCCTGGAAGGGGGCGCACCCTATTCACTCATTAGCCTTGACATTTCGTGTCCTTGACACACTTGCTCACGGAAGTCGTGACTATCGAGGAGCCAATGTCTTTTGGATGAATATCACAACCTTTTATTTGCATGATTTTTCCCCCCTTTGAGCAGCTGGGAGACTTCTTCATTAACAGCGTCACACTGGGCGCCCGTGTGCCGCGGGCTTTGATCTAAAACTGTTTAAAGTGAAAGCAGCTGCTTTAGCGGAGCAGCCGTGCCCCCAGGTCCCCCGGGGACGTCAGTGCCTAATGAAGCATCTGACCAGGGCTGGGTCGGTGGGGGTGTCCTGCCTGCCTGGGCAAAGCCCGAGGCCATTGCCCCTGGCTCCTCCCCACTTCTCCAAACGTTTCCAGCCACCTCCAGCCACCCCTTCCCGGCCGCTCCAAGCCTCTGAGACCCGGTGTCCCCAGGAACTTAGATTCCCCCTGGCCGTTACACACATCTCATTTCGGTACTTGGTTGACTCTGCTCTGGCTCACAGTGCTGGTCTCTCCTGGTGACTGCTGAGTGACTTCCACCCACCTGGCTCCAGTTCTGCCTTCCAGAGGTTCAGTCTCAGCAGCCTCCAGTCACCTCCAGGCCCAGGGTGAAAGTCATTCTGTGTCTCCCCTGTCCCTCATGCAACCTCTTGGGCTCTCCCCACACCCTATTCGTCCGCTACATCCCACTTCCCCAAGCCCTGGCACTGGCTTCAGGCTCATCCGGACCCCTCTCTCTAACTTGCTTCCCAAACCCCTGCAGTGCCCCCTCCTGGTGGTTTGTTGCTTGATTGTTTCGCTAGGCGCTCTCAGTGCAAGGGCCCTGGAGATGGGGAGCAGAGCTGCTGTGCCTCAGTCCAGAGCCTGGACCACGGTGGGGACGGGGGAGGGGGAGGAGGCGGGGAGCTGGGCCCCTGAACACTCCCTAAACTGCCTTTTTTGTGTATTTCACTCCTCTGATAACATCCCTTGCGGCTGGCTCTTGTCTATAGAGTGAAGTCTAACTTCAGTGTGGGGCTCTCCAGTATGGCAGCTCCCCAGTCGCAAGGGGCTACTGAGCCCCCGCAATGTGGCCAGACTGAACCAAGATGGGTGCTGTGGTACAAGTCACGCAGGATTTTCTGCCTTGCAAAATGAGTAAATAGATTTTTTTAAATAAAGATTTTATTTATTTATTTGACAGGCAGAACTACAGAGAAAGGGAGACACAGATCTTCCATTCCTTGGTTCACTCCCCAGATGGCTGCAATGGCCAGAGCTGTGCCAATCTGAAGCCAAGAGCCAAGTCTTCCTGGTCTCCCACGTGGGTGCAGGGGCCCAAGGACTTGGGCCATCTTCCACTGCTTTCCCAGGCCACAGCGGAGAGCTGGATTGGAAGTGGAGCAGTCAGGACTCGAACCGGCACCCACATGGGATGCTGGCGCCGCAAGTGGAAGCTTAACCTACTGTGCCACAGTGCCGGCCCCCAGGAAATAAATCCTTAAAAAATAAGATTAATAGAAATTATTACATAAAACATTTTGGCACATATTACTAGTGCAGCTACACACACAGAGAGATGTTAGACATTATTTTGGGAACTGGCTCATGTGAGTAGGGTGGCTGAGAAGTCCCACGCTCTGCCGTCTGCAGGCTCAGGAGCCAGGAGAGGGGAAGCGTGAGTGTGACAGAGCCGGGTCCGAGGCCCGAGTTCTAGGGGCGCTGTTGGTGGAACTCTCAGAGCGACACTGACTGTCTCAGAAGCCGGGAGGGGCACTGATGCAGGCCCCGAGTCCTCTGGCTCCGGAAGCTGCAGTTCTGATGTCCCAGGGTGGGAGAAGATGGACACCCTCATGGCAGAAGGCACGGTGAGCTCTCCTTCCCTCCACCTTTTTTAGTTCTCTCTGGCCTTCAGGGATTTGCTTGATGCTAGCCCACATTGGGGAAGGGGGATCTTCTTTACTCACTCGACTGATTCCAATACCAATCTCTTCCAGGAGCAACACACACACACACACACACACACACCGGAAATAACGTTTCACCAACAATCCGGGCAGCCTTCCACCCAGTCAAGTTGACAGACGTGAGGCTGTTACATACATGACTTACTTTATGTTCTTATTGTCAGAAAGGTCTAGAATTAGGAGGTTTCCCATGACTCCTAGTGACTTCACATAGGTCATTCTCACAAGAGGCAAGCATGACTTATACCATGATGGCGTTTACAGAGGAGGAAACTGTGATTTGTGGGGCTAGGAGGGACTGGGTGGCTGGAAGTGAAGGTCATTACCAGGACACATGCCTAAAGTGCTGCAAGCCTCGGGAGAGTCCAGGGAGCCACGTGCTGTTGGCCAGTCGTCTCTCTCTCCTGTGTATGGACACAGGGAGAGGCAACAAGTGGTGAAAAGCCTGTCTGGGCAGACGTGATGCTGGAGAAGGACCAACTGCGGGATGGTTTACGGGGACTCACACGTCGGGTGAACCTGAGAGCCGTTGGTTGCAGGTACCGCTCTGTTAGGTGGAGAAAGTAGCTTCCATCCCTGGGAAGGAGGAGCTGGGCATGACCATGGTCTCGCTGCTCGTGCGGTGCTGGCTGGCAGGCATCTGGCACGCACCTGGTGGATGCGGCCAGGGCAGCAGGGACACCTGCTGGTAGTGGACCTCCTTGGTGGGAAGAGCACCTGTTAGGCAGTCGCTGGGAGGACCTCACAGGGTTGGGAGCTACTGCAGGTGATAGGAGCCATGATGCGGCCTCATCTTCCCCCTTATCCAGGGCAGTTTGAGTCCCCTGTGCTGGGAACACCCTTTGTTGTCTGTTGAGCTCCTGAGGTGGGAGTGGTGGGGGGGAGCTGGGGAGTGGCGGTGTCCCCGGCGGCTCGACGGATTCCTGGCGCTGGCGCACGACTGTGTCTCCAGGAGTTGCTCAGGAAGACTTCAGGGCCTTTCCCCATTTTCTCTGGACACAGTTTTGACAGACTGTGTATTCAGAGACCCACCCGCTCAGAGTTAGTCTCCTGCTTTGCCTTGCCTGGGAGGCCCTTGCCTGCTCCGCTGGGGTTAGCCCCTTTGCAGATGGATAGAGCAGCAGTCAGAAGGGAAAGAGCTCCCAGTTAATGGAGGGTCACTGTCCCCCCTTGATGGCATTTGAAATAGACATAGTGTGGCCTACCAGTAGTGCCGGCCCTGTGACACACGTCTCTATTCTCTCTGCTGGGAGGCTCCTATCTAGACTCTGACCCCTCCCCACCCCCAGCCGCAGACTGCAGTCTGGAAGATCTACAGGTGCCCATGGAGAGGTGGCAATGCTGAGTGTCTTCACTGCTCTCTAGCCAAGTCCCTGTGCTGGGAAACGTTAGAGCAGACAGGTTTCCCAGATCCCCTGATCCCATTCCCATGTCGTTCAGGTGGGGAAACAGAGCTTCAGGGAGGGAATGTGACTTGGATTGGGGAGAATTCCTAGCAAAGGAGCTGGGTGTGGGCCCACGTCCTGCTCGCTGGCTCCGTACAGGAGACTGGGCTCATAGAGGGAACGCCTGGTCTGTTCTGCTCTGCGTCCTGTTCCTATGTGGCTGGTGACCTTTGTCACCTGGGCAAGCAGCGCAGTGACCTGGCGTAGACTTCTCACTGGACACGCCAAATCCGGCCTGCGTTAATTAACAAAGGCACTCCCAGTTCTTGATTGTTGAGCCCTACTGTGTGCTCAGCACCAGGCATACGAGGTGAGAGATGTGCTCTCTCGCTTCAGGGAAGGAGGGACAGACATGGCAACGATCGTCTAATTTGGCCACACGAGTTGTGACGTGGCTGAGCTCAGCCCAGAGAGCAGGTCCAGAGCGGGGGTCCCAGGGTGAGATCTGTGGGCCTGGACTCAGAAACCCTGTCCTCCACTCTGCTGGTCAGGCTGCCAGAAATGCACACTGGGAAGTCACACCTCCAGCTCTCGACAACGGCCTTGAAGTCTTCCTATGACGCCTGGGAAGCCCCCAGTGCTGGGGAGAGGGGCACTGTGTTTTTCCCCAGCAGTCATCATTGTGAGCCACAGGTTGGTGAGTGTCCAGAAGCAGCAGGAGGCAGGAGCCATGAGGAGGGGCTGGGGCCGGGCCGTGCACCGAGGGGAGCTTGGACCCACGAAGCACCCTGTGCTGTCACCTTGCAGCACCCGCATCTCTGGGACACATGGCTTTTTCTCCATTCCCCCCCCCCCCCCGTCCATTTCCCCTCTCTCATTAACAAGCCCTTCCTATGGAAATCTGTGTATCTGTGGCAGGGGCTTACCCAGGACACCTAAGTGGAACATAAACTGCCGTCCTTACTGCTGAGTCATTTTAGCCTGGTTGTTGAGTGAATTCTCAATCACATCCCCTCACCCACTTTGAGGATTCTCTCCTGCCAGTGTCCAAGCTGAGCTCACTCACTGGGGTTAGCTGCTGGTGGGGGTACAAGATTATTTTAGTGTCAGTTTGAGTCAAGTAATTGAGAATGTAAATTTTTTTTTAAAGTCACATGTATACAATGTGCAATGATTGGGTCAGTATAATTGCATATTTTTTAAAAAAGATTTATTTAAAAGATGGGGTGGGGGGAGAGAGAGAGAAAGAGAAAGAGAGAGAGAGAGAAAAAGAGAGAAAGAGAGAAAGAGAGAAAGAGAAAGAGAGATAATCTTCCATCTGCTGATTCACTCCCCAAATGCCCACAACTGGGACTGGATCAGGCTGAAGCCAGGAGTCTGAAACTCAGTGCACATGTAGGAAGGACCCAAGTACTTGAAGTACTTGGGTCATCCTCTACTGCCTTTGTAGGCACATTAGCAGGAAGCTGGATTTGAAGTGGAGGAGCAGGGACTCAAAGCAGCATTCTGATAAGGGGTGCAGGTGTTGCAAGTGGCAGCTTACCCTGCTGTGCCTCAATGCCTGTGCCATTTGGCGTCCTTATCATTTCAGACATCTGGCACTCCCTTCTGCTGGTGTATTAGTGAGCTTTCATTACTTTAAGTAAAATAACTGAGGGGATCCACTGAGGGGAGGAGAAAGTTTATTTCAGCCTGGAGGCTCACGGGCCAAGATTGGCAGCCTCATTAGGCTGGTGTCCGGCGGAGGCGGGCAGTGGTGGAGCATGGGGGAGGAGTGATCCTGTGGTGAACCAGGAAGCAGAGCGACACAGGAGCTTGCAAAGCCATCATCACCCTAGCAACCTAGTCCAGTCCAAAATCACCTTCCAAAGACCCCACCTGTAGATGCCGCAGTTGAGTCAAACCTCCACCCTACTCATCCAACACTAGTGTAAACCCATCAGCCATGAACACAAGCCTGAGTTGGATACATCTGGATGAATTTGGGAAGCCAAATCCTGTTCAGTTCACAGCAGTTGGGAACATTCAAAATCCTTTCTACAAATCGTTTTGAAATATCCCATTATTTATTGGCAACCCTGTTGACCTACTGTGCTATGGAATATCAGAAGTTATTCCTCCCATCCAGCTGTTTTTGTGCCCATCCCCCGTCCTCTCTCTGTCCCTCCTCTCATTCCCAGGCTCCGGTCTCTACTTCTATGAGGTCAACTTTTCAGCTTCTGTGTGTAAGTGAGAACCTGCAGTACTTGTCTTTCACCGCTTGGCTTGCTTCACTTAACATGGTGTCCTCCAGTTCCATTCATTATGGCTGAACAATATTCAGTGTGGATACATAATACATTTGCTTTATCCATTTGTTCATTGATGGACACCTAGGTGGCTTCCACATCTTGGCTGTTGTAAACAGTGCTGTAATAAACATGTGATTGAAGATGTATGTTCAGCATACTGATTTCAGTTCCTTTAGACCCAGGAGCAGAGTTGCTGGATCATATGGTAGTTGTGTTTTTAATTTTTTGTAAAACCTCCATACTGTTCTTCATGATAGGTATACCAAGCAATGTTACAACAGTTAGTGAGAAACCCCTATTATATTTTTGAAAGATTTATTTATTTAAAGTCAGACTTACAAAGAGAGAGGGAGAGACAGAGAGAATCTTCCATCTGCTGGTTTACCCCTTGGATGGCCATAACCACCAGGGTTGGTTGCCAGGTTGAAGCCAGAAGCCAAGAGTTTCTTCCAGGTCTCCCACATGGGTGGCAGGGGCCCAAACCCTTGGGCCATCTTTCCCTGCTTTTTCTAGTCCATTAGCAGGGAGTTGGATCAGAAGTGGCACAGTGGGGACATGGCCCACTGCCCATATGGGATGCCGGCGTCACAGGGGGAGGCTGAATCTGCTATGCCATGATGCTGACCCCTCCCCTGTTTTTTGTTTTTGACAACAGCCATCCTAAGTAGGGTGAGATGCTATCTCACTGTGATCTTGACTTGCATTTCCACTGCTCAGTTTTCCATATACTGGTCAGTTATTTGCGTATCCTCTTTGGGGACGTGTCGATTCAGGTCATTGCTCATTTTTTAATTGGATTGTTTGATTTTGTGCTGTTGAGTTGTTTGGGTTCCTTATGTGTTCTGGAAACTAAAGTCTTGCCAGTGGAATCACTTGCAAATATGTTTTCCCATGCCTAGGTTGTCTCTCCACTCTGTTTCCTTTGTAGTGCAGAAGCCTTTTTGTTTGTTGTCATCCCACTGTTTTCAATTTTTTTCTTTTGTTGCTTGTGCTTTTGGGGTCATATCCATCACATTTTTGCTAAGAACAGTATCCTGAAACATTTCTCTTATGTTTTCTTTTATTAGTTTCTTAGTTTTAGATCTTGTATTTAAATATTTGATCCATTTTGAGTGGACTTTTGTATATCACGAGTTAGGGGTTTAGTGTCTGTCTTCTGCATGTGGGTATTCAGTTTTCCCAGAACCACTTATAGAAGAGATTTTTCTTTTCTCCAATGTATGCTTTTTTGCTGCACTTGCAAAAAGTTAGCCAACTGCAAATACATGGATTTATTTCTGGATTTTGTATTCTATTCCATTGGTCAATGTGTCTGCTTTTATCTAGTACCATGTTTTGGTTACTGTAGCTTTGTAGTATGTTTTGAAGTCACATATTGTAATGTCTCCAGCTTTATTCTTGCTCAGGATTGCTTGCACGATTCGGGGTCCTTTGTAGTTCTATATGAATTTTGTCGTTGATTTTTTCTGGTTATATGAAGAATATTGGCTTTTTATGGCAATTGCAATGAATCTGTAGATCTCTTTAGGTAGTATGGACATTTTAACAATATTTATTCTCTCTTTTTTTAAAGATTTATTTATTTGGGGGCCGGTGCTGTGGCGCAGCGGGTTAACGCCCTGGCCTGAAGAACTGGCATCCCATATGGGCACCGGTTCTAGTCCCGGCTGCTTCTCTTCCAATCCAGCTCTCTGCTATGGCCTGGGAAAGCAGTAGAAGATGGCCCAAGTCCTTGGGCCCTTGCACCCATGCGAGAGACCCGCAAGAAGCTCCTGGCTTCAGATCGGCAATCTGGGAGGTGAGCCAGTGGATGGAAGACCTCTCTCTTGCTCTGTATGTCTCTACCTCTCTATATAAAACTCTGTCTTTCAAATAAATAAAATAAGTCTTTAAAAAAGATTTATTTATTTGAAAGTCAGAGTTACACAGAGAGAGGAGAGGCAGAGAAAGAGAGAGAGAGAGAGAGACAGAGAGAGAGATCTTCTTCTGGGTCTCCCAGGTGGGTGCAGGGGCCCAAGGACTTGGGCCATCTTCCATTGCTTTCCCAGGCCATAGCAGAGAGATGGATCGGAAGTGGAGCAGCCGGGTCTCGAACTGGTGCCCATATGGGATGCTGGTGTTTCAGGCCAGGGTGTTAACCCACTGTGCCACAGTGCTGGCCCCAACAATATTTATTCTTGCAACTCATGACATAGGAATATTTTTAAAGTTATCTTTTAATTAATCAATTTTATTTGAAAAGGAGGGAGAAAGTGAGAGAGAGAGAGAGAGAGAGAGAGAGAGAGAGATGTCCACAACAGCTGGACTGGGTCTGATCAAAGCTAGGAGCCTATAACTCATTCTGGGTAGCCACATGGATGGCAGGGACCAAACTACTTGGGCCATCACCTGCTATCTCCCAGGATGCACACTAACAGGAGGCTGGAACCAGGAGTACAGCCAGGACTCAAAGCCAGGTCCTCTGGTAAAGGATGTGGGTGTCCAACGTGATTTTACGTGGTGTCCTAACTGCCTGCCCAGTCTTTCCATTTTGGGGCATTCTCTAATTTTTTTATTAGTGTTTTATAATTTCATTGTGGAGACCATTCACTTCTTTAGCTAAATTTATTCCTAAGCATTTTGTTTATGCAGCTGTTGTGAGTGGGATTGCTTTTTAAATTTCTTTCTCAGCAAATTTGTTATTGATGTGTATGAAAGCTACTTACTTTTATATGTTAATTTGGTATACTGCAACATTACTGAATTTTTAAATCAATTCTAACAGTTTTTTTTTTTTTGGTGGAGTCTTTAGATTTGTCGATTTATAAAATAGTTTCATCTTCAAGCAGGGGTAATGTGATGCTCTCTTCCTCTATTTAGATGCCCTTCATCTCTTTCTCTAGCTTTATTGCTCTGGATAAGACTTCCGATACCATATTGAACAACATGTTCAAAGTAAGTGTCCTTGTCTTGTTCCTGATCTTAGAGGAGAGCCTTTCAGCTTTCCCCATTTGGAATGATGGATTTGTCACAAATAGCCCTTACTGAGTTATGTTCCTTCTATACTAATGTTGGGAGTTTTTTTTTTTTTTTTTCATGAAGGGATGTTGAATTTTATTGAATACATTTTCTGCTGTGAGTACGGAGTGTCCATCTGTTGCCATGGGTTCCAAGGGGGCAGGGCTGCTGGGTGGGCCTGTGCAGGTGAGGTGTAGCTGGCAAACCAGCAGAGCCAGGGCACCTGTCAGTTTTCAAGGCCTTGGGCCTGGATTTTTTTTCTTTCTTTCTTTCTTTCTTTCTTTCTTTCTTTCTTTCTTTCTTTCTTTCTTTCTTTCTTTCTTTCTTTCTTTCTTTCTTTCTTTCTTTCTTTCTTTCTTTCTTTCTTTCTTTCTTTCTTTCTTTCTTTCTTTCTTTCTTTCTTTCTTTCTTTCTTTCTTTCTTTCTTTCTTTCTTTCTTTCTTTCTTTCTTTCTTTCTTTTTTCTTTCCTTGCCTCCTCCCCTCCCTCCCTTCCTTCCTCCCTCCCTCCCTCCCTCCCTCCCTCCCTTCCTTCCTTCCTTCCTTCCTTCCTTCCTTCCTTCCTTCCTTCCTTCCTTCCTTCCTTCCTTCCTGTCTTTCTTAATGATTTACTTATTTATTTGAAAGTCAGAGTTACAGAGAGACAGAGAGGGAGATCTTTCACCCCCGATTCACTCTCCAGATGGCCACAATGGCCAGGGCTGGGCCAGGCCAAAGGTAGGAGCTGGGAGTCAGGAGCCCATAGCTTCATCTGGGACTCTGCCGTGTGGGTTGCAGGGATACAAGCACTAGAGCCGTCTTCCGCCACTTTTCTCAGGTACGTCAGCAGGGAGCTGGATCAGAAGTGGAGCTGTGGAGCTGCGCTGTGGTGTAGCAGGTAAAGCCTCCTCCTGCAGCGCCAGCATCCTATATAGGTACAGGTTCGAGTCCTGGTTTCTGATCCAGCTCTCTGCTATGGCCTGGGAAAGCAGTAGAAGATGGCCCAAGTGCTCCGGCCCCTGCACCTGCATGGAGACCAGGAAGAAGCTCCAGGATCCTGGCTTTGGATTGGTGCAGCTCCGGCTGTTGCGGCCATCTGGGGAGTGAGCCAGTGGGTGGAAGACCTCTCTCTCTCTCTCTCTCTCTCTGTGTGTGTGTGTGTGTGTAACTCTGCCTTTCATATAAATAAATAAATCTTAACAAAGTAAAAGAAGTGGAGCCACTGGACATGAACCAACACCCATATGGCATGCCAGCCCTGCAGGTGGTGGCTTTACCTGATACACCATCACAACACCAGCCCCTTTTTGTTTTCTTTAAATTTATTTTGTTTTCTGTTTAAAAATATTTAAGTGAAACACTTAATTCTTATGTTTCAGTTTTTATTATTTTATTTGTATAATAATTTAAATATTTGAAGATTCTGGAGTATTATTATGGTTCTACTCCATAGATGTGATGGATAATGATTTTATATTATTTTCTAGAGATTCTGAAAATTTAGTTTTGATTCTCTCCTTGAACTAGGGAGTATTTAAGGATGAAAACATGGAAATCTCAATTTCTTGCTTCCTGATTTTGTTTTATCATAGTGTATCATCACAGGTTTCTCGTTTTATCATATTGCGATCACAGAGTAATTTTTCTTCATTTCTATGTGTTAGAATACAGTGCAATCTCCTTAGCAACTTAAATTGGTTTCCTTGGTATTCCAAAGGCTTTTCAGAGTACAGTGCTCAATAGTTTTCAGTTGGACCTACTACATATTTATGTTACTGGAATAATCTATATCCTGGTTTAATATTTTCATCTAGTTTATCTGTCATAGATTTAGAGATATTAAAATCTCTCTCCTGCCAGTCTGGCTTTTAGCCAACCCACCTTACAAATGCTACCATGATTATTTTTTCGCTGTTGCTCTCTGTCTCCTATTGTGTATATATTCGTAACTATTATATAGTCATTGTTACATGACAATTTTAGCCTTATAAAGTGCACTTTTTGTATTGTTTAATAATATATACACTAAATGTAATCTTGCCTAATATTTAAATCATGCCTCCTGCCTTTTTTTTGTTTTCATTTTCTTGTTACCTTTGCTCATTCTTTAATGTTCAACTTTTTGAATCACTTTGTGTTTTTTGAATCACTGTTTATAACTTAGGGCTTAGCTTTGCTTTGTAATCTAATCTGAAGTACATTTCTAAATAGGTAAGTTAAATCCATTTATATTTATTAAAATTATAGATCTATCTGCTCTTAGCATGGCATATTATTTTATGTTATTTTTCTATTTTATTGTTTTTGCCGCAGATTCATTAAAAAGACTTATTTATTTCTTTATTTGAAAGGCAGAGTTGCAGAGAGAGAGAGGCAGAGAGGGAGGGAGTGGCAAAGAGAAAGAGATTATATGTCTGCTGGTTCATGCCCCAAATGACCACAGCAGGTGGTGTTAGACTAGAACCCCATCCAGATCTCCACATGAGTGACAGGGGCCCAAGTACTAGGGCCATCTTCTGGTGCTTTCCCAGGCACAATAGCAGGGAGTTGGGTTAGAAGTGGAGCAGCCAGCACTAGAAATGGTACTCTGGTATGGGATGCCAGTGTCATAAGCATTTACGCACTGCACCACAGTGCTGGCCCCTGCAAATTTTTTTTTTTTTTTTTTGACAGGCACAGTGGATAGTGAGAGAGAGAGACAGACAGAAAGGTCTTCCTTTTGCCGTTGGTTCACCCTCCAATGGCCGCCATGGCTGGCGTGCTGCAGCTGGCGCACCGCGCTGATCCGAAGGCAGGAGCCAGGTGCTTCTCCTGGTCTCCCATGGGGTGCAGGGCCCAAGCACTTGGGCCATCTTCCACTGCCTTCCCGGGCCACAGCAGAGAGCTGACCTGGAAGAGGGGCAACCGGGACAGAATCCGGCGCCCCGACCGGGACTAGAACCTGGTGTGCCGGCGCCGCTAGGTGGAGGATTAGCCTAGTGAGCCGCGGCGCTGGCTGCAAATTTTTACATAGTGACTTTTGTTTGCCTTTGAAAGCAATTTTAGTTCTGAAGTTCAGGAAGATTTGTCTCTAATCTCATGGCAATATTTCTCACCATAACTTCCTTTAATTCTATTAGTGCTGTAGTTTTCTATACCTTTTGTATGAATGAAGATAAAATTAATGTCTCATTTCCCTACCCTAACCCTTTTCCACCACCCTATTATTTTAGTCCTCTTAGTTCTTAACATTGTATTATTAAACATGTTTATATACTCCTTCCTTGAATTGTCAGCTTTAAATTACAGGCTTCTGCTTTCACTGTTTCCTATAAATATTGATTTGATGTCCTCCAAAGATCCATGATTAAGGGCTTGGTCCCCAGGGTGGTGTTGCCAGGAGGTGGTGAAATCTTTGGAAGCTGGGGCCTGGTGGGAGGCCCTTGGCTCGTTAGGTCATGCCCGTGGAAGGATTGTGGGATTCCTATCTCTGTCCCTCACTTCCTGGGTGGTGAGCTAGACTGTTCCATACACACACTCCTGCTGTGATTTACCACCGTCTGCTACCCTCACCAGAAGCCAAACCAGTGGGGCTGCCCAGTCTTGGACTTTGAACCTCCAAACTTGTGAGCTCAATGGCCCTTTTTCCTTTATTCGTTAGCTCCCTCACGTGTTTCATTACAGTAGCATGAAGCCAATCAGTGCAATTAGAAATGCGGGGTGGGGGGTGGGGGCGGCATCATGGCTCACTTGGTTAATCCTCTGCCTGTGGCACTGGCATCCCATATGGGCGCCGGTTCTAGTCCTGGTTGCTCCTCTTCCAGTCCAGCTCTCTACTGTGGCCCAGGAAGGCAGTGGAGGATGGCCCAGGTGCTTGGGCCCCGCATGGGAGATCAGGAGGAGGCACCTGGCTCCTGGCTTCGGATCGGCGCAGCGCTGACTGTGGCAGCCATTTGGGGGGTGAACCAATGGAAGGAAGACCTTTCTCTCTGTCTCTCCCTCTCACTGTTTACCTCTGTCAAATAAAAAAAAAGTAAAAAAAGAAAGAAAGAAAGAAAGAAAGAAAGAAAGAAAGAAAGAAAGAAAGAAAGAAAGAAAGAAAGAAATGCAGCGGTCTGCACACCTACTCTTCTTCTCGTCTTCTGTTCCACGTTTACTAATTGTGCCATTTGCACATTGTCAGGGCCCGAGATGGCTGCATTCTATCCATCACCCCAGATGCCAGCTTTGTTTAACCTAGGTTTTGCAGTTAGTTCATACACTGCTCATCACCTGGCTTCTGCTTTCATTTGTTTCTCCCATTGTCTCTCTCTCTCTCTCTCTCTTTTTTTTTTTTTTTGAGAGGCAGAGTGGACAGTGAGAGACAGAGACAGAGAGAAAGGTCTTCCTTTTGCCGTTGGTTCACCCTCCAATGGCCGCCGCGGCTGGTGCGCTGCAGCCGGCGCACCGCGCTGATCCGATGGCAGGAGCCAGGTACTTCTCCTGGTCTCCCATGGGGTGCAGGGCCCAAGCACTTGGGCCATCCTCCACTGCACTCCCGGGCCACAGGAGAGAGCTGGCCTGGAAGAGGGGCAACCGGGACAGAATCCGGCGCCCTGACCGGGACTAGAACCTGGTGTGCCGGCGCCGCAAGGTGGAGGATTAGCCTAGTGAGCCGCGGTGCCGGCCTCCCATTGTCTCTTGGTTGGCTGGTTTGATCTCTCATTTGAGGGGCCTTCAAAACTTTAATAGAAAGTGTATATTATGAAAGAACTGTGCATGGATTTCAAAACCTTTTGTATCCAAGTAAACTTATCTTTTAATTCCATTTTCCTCAATGTCCCCATAGCCTCTCCAGAAAAGACACATGGGATGGTGTTCCATTGGTTCAAACGTTTCAAAACTGTCTGTAGTTTTGTTTTTGAAAGCACATTCTTCACTGGATGTGGAATCCTTGACTCCCATGTCTCTTTCTTGGTTACTGTGTGGATATAAATTGCAGTATCTTCCTATTTTACCTACTGCTTTAGAGTAATCTGAGGCACCTCTGAATTGCGCCCTGTTTGGCAGCTTATCCCGTTAGCCAGAGAGAACTCTTCCTCTCCCTCCTCTGCTTAGTCTCTCCTCCCTTGCTTTCTCTGTCCTTTGTGTACTCTCTCTCCCTCCAACTTCCCAGAAAATGTCTCTCTGTTAATTGCTCTGATTTGATTTTCCCTGGTCTACAATATGCCCTTTTAATATGTGGTCTTATTTATTCAGCTTCATGGGCTCTGTTTTCTTCTCTAGTTATATTTGTGTTAAAACACTTGCCTATTGTAGCGATCATTTTCTTTCTTCTTTTTTAAGATTTATTTTATTTGAAAGATAGTTACAGAGAGAGGTAGAGACAGAGAGAGAGAGGTCTCCATCCGCTGGTTCCCTCCCCAGATAGCCATAACGGCCAGAGCTGCACTGATCTGAAGCCAGGAGCCAGGAGCTTCTTCTGGGTCTCCCGCATGGGTGCAGGGGCCCAAGGACTTGGGCCATCTTCTACTGATTTCCCAGGCCATAGCAGAGAGCTGGATCAGAAGAGGAGCAGCTAGCACTAGAACCGGTGCCCATATGGGATGCTGGCGCTGCAGGCCAGGGCTTTAACCTGCTGCACCACAGTGTTGGCCCCAGTAGCAATCATTTTCTTTCTAATCCCCCTTCCTTCTATCTTTCTTTCTTTCATTCTGTTTGCATTTCCCATCTCTGTTCTTTAGATCTTTGACCCTCTTTTCTGCAGTGCAGAAATGTGCTTTCCAATTTTGTCTTTGTTTTCCTGATGCTTTTGCTTTTCATCAGCCATTTTCTAGCGATCTACTAGCTCACAGTTAATCTCCTCTTGAGTCCATGCTGGAACTTCCCTGAATTCTGGCATTTCTATTTCGTGGTATTCTCTTTAAAGAGATGGCTGCTTTATTACTTTTTTTGAAAAACTTTGTGATGAAGTGTTCATGTAAAACGTGTTTTGGGGTGGCAGGCATTGTGATGCAGGGGGTCAGGCTGCTGCATACCCTGGCTGAGTGCCTGGGGTTGAGTCTGCTTCTGTTCCAGCTCCCTGCTAATGCACACCCTGGAGGCAGCAGGTAATGGCTCAGGTATTTGGGTCCCTGCCACCCTCATGGGAGACCTGGATGAAGTTACTGCCTTCTGGATTTGGCCTGGCCCAGTCCTGGCTGTCGTGTACATTTACAGAGTGAACCATAGATGGAAGATCCCTCTGTTTGTCTCTCAGTCACTCTGCTTTCAAATAAATAACTAAATAAACTTGAAAAAAATTTTTTTGCTTTGTAACAGCATTACGTTTTGATAAGTGTTGATCATCTATTGCTAAATTTTGCAACTTTTTCAAATTTTTATCTTATAGTAAGTTTGTATATATCTATGTCATTTCATTTTTAAAAATCATGGGGCTGGCATTATGCCATAGTAGGTAAAGCTGTTGCCTGTGATGTTGGCATCCCATATGGGCTCCAATTCAAGTCCGAGCAGCCCCACTTCCGATCCAGCTCCCTGCTAATGGCCTGGGAAAAGCAATGGAAGGTGGCACAAGTGTTTGGGCCCCTGCCACCTGTGTGGGAGACTTGGGAAAAGCTGCTGGCTCCTAGCTTTGGCTTGGCCCAGCACTGGCCTTTGAGGACATCTGGGGAGTGAACCAGTGGATGGAAGATCTCTCTCTCTATGTCTGTTTCTCCTTCTTTTTTTCTACAACTCTACCTTTCAAATAAATAAATAAATCCTAAAAACAAAATAATTTTCTAAAAAGATTTATTTATTTATCTGAGGCAGTGTTACAAACAGACAGACAGAGAGGTCTTCTATCTGCTGATTCACTCTGCAAATGTCTGTAATGGCTGGAGCTGGACCAATAGGAAGGCAGGAGCCGGGAGCATTATTCAGGTCTCCCACATGGGTGCAGGGGCCCAAGCACTTGGGGCCACCTTCCACTGCTCATGTAACCCTTCTCCGGACTCTCTACCCCTTGCCACGCGGCTTCCACAGTGCCGGATGCGCCACTGCCTTCACAAGCGTCCCTCTGCCCCACCCCAGTACTTGGCACTAAGTTCACACGCAGCTCAATGTGCCTGCTTTCTCTGTCTCTCCAGGATGTTTCTGTCTTATTTCAGCTGCTTTCATCAGCCTTTACACATATTTTGGAGCTTGAAGTTTGCATTCGGTTCCTGGTTTCACTGTATATGGAGTCTGTGGATTTTCTTTTCAATTCCCCTTGCTCCAAGCATGTGATTTTATAAGGAACATGGACAAAAAAGCAGATACATGCTGCTGTCTTCATACCAGAAGCCCCTAGGTTGTTTCTAATGAAATTCTGAAGAGCTGAGATTCGAGAGCACTTAGAAGAACCCGCACGCCCCACTAGATAACAAGGAAGATTGCAAATAAATAAATAAAGACCCGCGTTACCTTGGCTGTCTCGGAAGTCAAAGAAAAACTTCTTTTGGGTAGCTGTGAGTTAACACTTGAAGCCCTGAACTTTTCCACTTGAACCACTATGGAAGGAAATCCACCTAAAGGCTAACCCATCCCCTGCTTTCTTGGATCCTGAAGAACAACTGTATGTGGCTGGCTGGAGCTTGCGGCTATTTGATGGCATTGTGCTCTTGTATGGTTGTTCCATTGACTGGCAGAGGGTGTTGCTTCCATATGGAGGGGCCCCAAACTTCTCTGCTTGTGTGGTTTTGGTCAAACATTGTTTGCCCCCTTTTTTCTTGGTAGTAGACTTCCTTTAGGCCATTACCATGTTTGCTTGTCACAGTCTTCCTCGTTCCTATTAGCGAAGGTGCAGAAATAAGACAACAAGACTGCTGGAATTTATGTAAAGTAAAAGTAAATACTCATTGGCTGTGGCATGAGGGACTCTCCCACCCACAAAACAACGCTCGCTGCACAGACCTGGTACCGTGGGCTTCGGTTGCTTGGGAATCTTGTTCCTTGGATCTTGGCAGCACAAGGAAAGAACACTGCATTGCTGGCACATTAGGCATTCCTGTGGCTTAGATTTTATACATGTGATGGCTGAGCCACTGTGACCCTCATTTAAAATGCCCCCGCCGCATAATCTCTGGAAATATCACGGAAAGTCAAGAAGCCGCCTGCCGGAGCACCCCATTGCCTTGCAGAGAAGAACATTCTGCGTTCTTAATGTCCAGTTATCTCCACTCCTGGGGGAGGCTCAAGCATTTGCTATGCAGGCCAAGCACATAGGGAAGGTTCTAAAGTTGTTAAGTGCGAGCTGCAAGATCCTAAGATTAATTGTGCTTCACTCTCCGGTGAGATTAGTGTATTATAAATCATAGAGGCATATCCCATCAATCTGGCGCCTGGGTGCAGGGAACACGATAACCCCTAACTCAGCACAAACGCACCTGCCATCCATTACGGCGTCTCTCCTGGAATGAACCGTGGCTCCTCAGATAGAACCCGGGCAGTGGCCAGCATTTTAAAGGCATCTTCGAGATAGCGAGATAGTGTTGCTCCTCTTACAACAGGAAAACCACTTCTGTGGCTCCTTGATTTTATTTTTTCTACAACAATGACTTTAAACAAGACAGATTTAGAAAAGTGTTTTCTGGGCATTTAGAGTTTGCTCAGCCCTGGGGAAGTTCTCTGAGGATATACAAAGGAAGGAGAACCTAGCATATGTGCCCGACCCTTGATGAGCCTATAGTTTAGTTGGAGAGAAAGGCGCACTAGTTCTCAACACGCAATTTCAATGCTAATAGCTGCTGTTTATCTAGCACTTACTGTGTGCATATCAATAGACAATACCAAGAAATTAG
The DNA here is from genome assembly GCF_051225735.1 of Oryctolagus cuniculus. NCBI lineage: Eukaryota > Metazoa > Chordata > Mammalia > Lagomorpha > Leporidae > Oryctolagus > Oryctolagus cuniculus. The sequence goes on from NC_142870.1 coordinate 141,035,134, forward strand.
CTGTAGAATGTATTTCCAAATAAATGCTAGGAGGTCAGGGAAAGAAAGGGGAGGTGCTGACTGGAGCAGCGTGGCCTGCACTGGGTCTTGTGTGTTGGGGGCTTTAGGAAGGTGGTGCAGGGTGCATTTCCCAGGGGTGGGGTGTAGGCCGTTTGAGAGAAGTGAAGTTAAATAGGCAGCAAATAAACCCAAGGGAAGCAGCTCCTCTGGGGCGTGGCCGGGACACCCACAAGGCCAGAGTCTCTTGCTCTGCTCGTGGGCACTCTTCCTGCCACCTCTCTCCAGGGTCATTTGTGGTCCTCTTTTTGGGCACCTGGCCTGGTGGGAGAGAACTCCACGAGAACATCACATCAGAACAGAAGGTGGAAAAGTGAGTAGTGCAGACGTCCAAGAGGCGATCCTATGGGCTACACAGAGACGGTGATTTCACTAGGCTGTGTCAGCCAGATTGTACAGAGAGGAGCGGCTAGACCCAAGTTAGCGTGCTCACATTTGGAAGAGAGACAGCACTCTCTCCTCTCTCCCTCCTTCCTTCCCCCCTTTCTTGCTATGAAATAGAGCTTGTCACCCCTGTTCCTTTCGCTTTGTACTCTTCTCTGATGCCACGCTCAGTTCCCTTAGTTAGAATTTCGTAGCCATGTACACACAGCTCCCTCAACTCCAAACATTTATTCATTCAACAAACACGTATTGAGAATTCCATATGCACCTTCAGAAGACACACAGTCATATAAGGAAGACAGTCCAGAAATGGTCAAAATAGAGGTGACATGTGCCCCAACATGAGAAAGGTAAGATGCCATGGGAGCAGAGAGCAAGGGAACTTGATTTCAGTGAGAAGAGGAGGTATAAGAAAAGAAGTGACCTATGAGGTATGACCCAAAGCCATGAGCTATTTTCTGAGTTCTCCCCAAGGCTGCTGAGGGTACCCCTATCTGACCTGGGTAGCTGACAGGTGGTTTTTTTATTTTAAAGCTTTATTTTGTTTATTTGAAAGACAGAATTACAGAGAGAGGTAGACATACAGAGAGCGCCTCCATCCACTGATTCACTCCCCAGATGGCCGCAATGGCTGGAGTCGCGCTGATTTGAAGCCAGGAGCCAGGAGCCTCCTCCGGGTCTCCCACACGGGTGCACAGGCCCAAGGACCCGGGCCATCCTCTACTGCCATCCCAGGCCGTAGCAGAGAGCTGGATTGTAAGAGGAGCAGCCAGAACTAGAATCGGCGCCTATATGGGATGCCAGTGCTTCAGGCCAGGGTGTCAACCCACTGCGCCACAGCACCGGCCCCAGCTGACAGGTTTTTTAAGGTTCTCACCTTTGACTGCTAACATCACCCTACTTGAGAAATCAAGTATTTATTCAGTTGGTAAATATTTCTTGAGTTTAGTCTCATGATAGAAACAGGAGGTTTCTGGGCTCTGAGGGTTCATCTGTAAACTGAACAGAAAAAGTGCCTGCCCTCATGGGCTTATATTCTAGCAGTGATGAGCAGTCCACGTGGAAATGCACAAAAATGTGAGCACACAGAAAGTTCAGGGACAAGGTAAGCTGATTTTGGTTGAAAAAAATTGAAACTCAATGCATAGTTTTTTCATAATATGCATTTCCATGAGTTTTTTGGAGGTTTGTCATATAATATGTTAGGTGCTGTAGAAAAAAATGAAGCAAGTGAAGTCATAGAGTATATATTCTTGTACGTGTGTTGTGTGATGTGCACTTGTTTTAAGATTGATTTATCTATTTGGAAGGCAGAGTGACAGAGAGATGGAGGGACACACACAGACATACACAAACACAGACACAAGAGAGAGAGAGAGAGAGAGAGAATCTGCAGCTGCAACCCCCACTCTCAACTCATCTTTTAATGCCATTTTCCCAAGAACTGTTTGAAGTGCCCTTGTGTGTTAGGAAAACAATCCATCCTTTGAGAAGAGATTTTGGGTGAGGGTGACGGGAGAAGAAGCCAGTCAGTAACTCTGGTTGTGCTTCGGCCCCTGTCCTGCAGGCCCCTGCCCAGGTTAGCGGTGGCTGGGCCATCAGCTAAGACCTCCAGGGCTGTGTGCCAGAACAGCAGCCGAATCTCCTTTTGGCTCTTGGAAGAGTGTCCCTCATACCTCTGTGCCAGGCTCGGCTCCCTCTCCCGTGGCTCTGGGACCATCTGTCCTGTTCTCGTGTTACCCGTCTCTGCCTGGTGCTGGGAACGGTTTAGGACAATGCCATTCTTGTTTCTCCTGCTTGTGCAGAAGCCCCTCTAGGGGCTCTGGGCCAGTGGGCATCCCCCTGCAGCCAAGCAGGACTCCATGGGAAGTGATCGAGGCTGCCTGTCAGGCACCTGCCCCACTTGCCCTTGGAGCCACTCTTTCCTCCTGCTTCCGGGACTCCCTCCCCTGACCCGCAGAATCCAGTCAACGCATCTGGTGTAAGGTTCTTGTTTCCTTTGGATGCTTTTCTCTCAAGCTGAGCCAGTTTCAGGAAAAAAAGGGAAAGGCAAGGATGCATCTCTCACTTTGCTCCTGGCTGTGTGGATGCTGATGGCTTCCTGAACCCTGTGCCTGGGCACAGCAGCTCACCGAGGGGAATGTTTTTGATATCCTGGCGTATTTTGGGTTACCAGGGATCTGGTATCGTGGTGTCACCTTGGTCCCTCCGTGGAAACCCTCACGTGCTCATCTGGAGAGACCACAAACCCAAGCAGTGGGAGAGCACGTGGATCGTTGCATCTGTGAAAGCTCACAATTAATATTTCATAGGGAGAGGATTAATAAAACATCGTGCAATTAGCTGCTTCCCTTCAGCAATCACATCTCATTAAGGACGGCAGGAGGCAGCGGCAGGAGTGCTGAGCAAGCAGCCCCCTGGGCCTCCACTCACAGCGCGGGGCTGCTGGGTTCCGGGAGCCAAGGCAGGCTCCGCCTTGCTTGGAGATGACTTTTCCCCTGTAAGTGCTGTGGCCAGAGGGGGCGGGCTCTCAGCGGCATCACTCGTGGTGGTCACCCCTTGATCTGTATCCGAACCATTTTTCATGAATTCATTCTTTTACTCACTCATTAGTATTGTCTTCTGTAGATGAGCACAGCTCACATTTGTGGAAAATGCATATTAAGAAAGCACTGCGCATAGATGAAAAAATGTTTTTTACATCAAAATAAACTTTTCTTTTAATTCCACTTTTCTGCAAACATTTTTCCCCCAAAGAAACCTTTTATTTAATGAGTACAAATTTCATAAGTACAACTTCAGGAATATAGTGATTCTTCCTACCATACCCGCCCTCCCACCCCACTTCCCCCTCCCTCTCCCACTCCCAGTCCCATTCTCCATTCAGATTCATTTTCAATTAACTTTATACACAGAAGACCAACTCTAGACTAAATAAAGATTTCAACACTTTCTGCAAACATTTTGAAGTACGCTTAAGCGAGGTACCATGCTAGGTGGTAGGAAAGGAGCTGTACATCCCTGCCCAAAGCCCCTGCCACCCCCATCAGAGATTCCTGCATTCCCTCACAGCCCCTCCCTCCCTGGAAGGGTCCCCTTGTGGCTGCTGTGTTCCCTTCCATGGGGGGTCTGCCTGCTTGGCTCTGCCCAGGTTTCTACCCGGTGAATACACCACATGAATACGTGAACGTGTGACCCTCAGTGGCCCCTCCCAGCCTTCCTTCCCTGGACCCCCGAGCTGTACAAAGGGACACCTTTCTCCTCCACCCTCCGCGGGGGACAATACAGAAGAGGCAGGGGTGGGGACAGTAAGACAATTTCAAGGCTTCCTCACCTGGGCTGAGAAGAATCACGGGGACCTAGGCTACCTCATCTGAGCCTTTCTGTTTCTTCAACAGTAAGCATATAAACAGCCCAATTAAAACTGGGCCAGAGACCTAACACACAACTCACAGACGGCAAATAAACATGTGAGGATGATGAGTCACATCATATGTCACAGGGGAACTGCAAATTACAGCAGTGGAGAAATACTGCCATATACCTTTGAGACTGGCCAAATTCAGAACACTGACAACAGCAAGCGGCGCAGAGGCCGTGGAGAGGCAGGGGCCCTCATTCAGTGCTGGTGCCAATGCAACATGGTGCAGCCACTTTGGAAGAGAGTTTGGAGGTCTCTGGCAATAGTAAATATACTCTTACCACATGAACTGGCAGTTGAGCTCCCAAATGAATTGCACACTTAGGTCTATACAAGAACATGCCCATGGGTGTTTATTGCAGATTTAGTCATATGTACCAAAACTTGGGAAAAACCAAGGTATCTTTCAGTAGGAAGGGGGGATAAGTAAACAGTTGTACTTCCAGACAACAGAATATTACTCGGTGTAAAGAGAAATGAGTTATCTCATGCCAAGAGCCTCCAGGGCCAAGCCAAGACACTGCGGCAAAAAATGTTCTATGTGAAGGATCTCTGTGCGTGATATCCCAGTGGAAAGAATGGGCCATCAAAGAAGGAGGTACCTTTCTCTGAAGGGAGGAGAGAACTTCCACGTTGTTTATGGCCCTGTCTAAATACTGATGGAATTTGTGGACTCAGAAAGCTTCCATAGCCTTGACAGCTCATGACAAGAGCCTCTGGTGATCACTGACATCATACATAAGAGTGTCAATTGTGGCCGGTGCTGCGGCTCACTAGGCTAATCCTCCACCTGTGGTGCCAGTACTCCAGTTCTAGTCCCAATTGGGGTGCTGGTTCTGTCCTGGTTGCTCCTCTTCCAGGCCAGCTCTCTGCTGTGGCCTGGGAAGGCAGTGGAGGATGACCCAAGTGCTTGGGCCCTGACCTGCATGGGAGACCAGGAGGAAGCACCTGGCTCCTGGCTTCAGATTGGCGCAGCGCGCTGGCTTAAGCGGCCATTTTGGGGGTGAACCGATGGAAGGAAGACCTTTCTCTCTGTCTCTCACTCTCTCACTAATTCTGCCTGCCAAAAAAAAGTGTCAATTGTTAAATCAACAACAGGAGTCACTGTGCACTTGCTCCACATGTAGCACCTCTGTTGTACTATGAGAATTAACAGTAAAATTTGTCTTTAAACAGTACTTTATACTTTGTGTGGCTGTGTGGGTGCAAACTGTTGAAATCTTTACTTAATATAGAGTTGGTCTTCTGTATATAAAGATAATTACAAATGAATCTTGGGCCCGGCGCTGTGGCGTAGAGGGTAGGGCTGCCACCTGCAGTGCCGGCATCCCATGTGGGCGCCTTTTAGAGTTCCAGGGGCTCCATTTCCAATCCAGCTCTCTGCTATGGCCTGGGAAAGCAATGGAGGATGGCCCAAGTTCTTGGGCCCCTGCACCCACATGGGAGACCCAGAAGAAGCTCCTAGCTCCTGGCTTCGGATTGGCACAGCTCTGGCCATTGCGGCCAACTGGGGAGTGAACTAGCGGATGGAAGACCTCTCTCTCTCTCTCTCTCTCTTTCTCTCTCTCTTTGCCTCTCCATCTCTCTCTGTGTAATTCTGACTTTGAAATAAATAAATAAATAAATCTTTGAAAAATGCATCTTAATGAAGAATGGGATGGGAGGGGGAGTAGGAGATGGGATGGGAGTGGGGGTGGGAGGGCAAGTATGGGGAGGAACTGCTATATTCCTAAAGCTGTACCTATGAAATTTATATTTATTAAATAAAAGCTTTCTAAAAAAGAGAAATGAGCTAACAAGCCAGGAAAAGACAGGGTGAACCTAAAATGTGTCTTAGTAAATGGAAGAGTCCAGCCTGAGAAGGTTGCATACTGTACAGTTCCAACCATGTGACATCCTGGAAAAGGCAAAACCATGCAGACAGTAAACAGATCAGTGGTTGCTAGGGCATGGGGACAGGGAGGGATGAGTAGGCACAGCATGGAGGGTTTTTTAGGCAGCGAAAATACTTTGCATGATACTGTAATGGTAGATACATGGCATTATACATTTTTCAAAACTCACAGAATGTTTGACACCAAGATGCACCCTGATGCAAATTATGGGTGATAATGGTATATCAGCAAAGGTTCATCAGTTACAACAAATGTTCCACCCTGGAGGGGACATTAGCAATGGGGGGAGGCTCTGCCTGTGTGTGGGACAGCAGTGTACATGGAAAATCTTTGTACCTTCTGCTCATTTTTTTTCTGTGAACCAAACACTGTTCTGAAAAATGAAGGTTATTTTTTTAAGATTTATTTATTTATTTGAAAGTCAGAGTTATACAGAGAGAGGAGAGGCAGAGAGAGAGACAGGTCTTCCATCTGATGGTTCACTCCCCAATTGGCCGCAATGGTTGGAGCTGTGCTGATCTGAAGCCAGGAGCCAGGAGTTTCTTCTGGGTCTCCCACACAGGTGCAGGGGCCCAAGGACTTGGACCATCTTCTACTGTTTTCCCAGGCCATAGCAGAGAGCTGGATCTGAAGAGGAGCAGCCGGGACTAGAACCGGCACCCACATGGGATACTGGCACTTCAGGCCAGAGCATTAACCCGCTGCACTACGGCACCACCCCATAAAGGTTGTTTGAAAAAAGAGTAGTGAGAGTGTGAGGACAGTGGGTGTGAATAGAGAAGAGCGTATCGGAGATTTCCTTCGTAGTGGTGATGGTATGTTATCGCCTGCTATCTCCCAGGGTCTGCATCACCAGGAGGCTGGAGTGGAGAGTGAGCAGAGCTAGGACAAACCCCAGGCCCAGTAGCATGGGAAGTGGATGTCCCAAGCTGTGACTGAACTGCCATGCCAACTGCACAGCTTTTAGTTTTTGGAATTTCATGGGAACCTGTAATTGTGTAAAAATAAACATGTCAATTAAAAATGAATAGACTACAAATATACTTAACAACAGAGGTGGTTCTCAAAAGAAATGAAGAGAAAGAAGCCAAACAGAAGACAAGATATATATCTATATATATATAGATATATAGATAGATAGATATAAAACAATTCTATTTGCATGAAACATAACTCATTCTAGTATGAGTTTTATGAAATGCAAGCTGTTGATAGTGACACAAGACAGATCCGTGGTTGGGTGGGGCCAGAGGCAAAGGCAGATGCGTGCAAAAAGGCAAGGGGGTGATGGAGTGGTTTTTGTTCT